>NC_084589.1:52977540-53290040 GCF_033807715.1 Cololabis saira
GCTGATGAACTTCCCCAACCCGCTGAACGCAATGCAGATCCTGTGGATCAACATCATCATGGACGGCCCGCCGGCCCAGAGGTACCGTTGCATCCTGGGAAACTTTCCCTGCTCTCTGATTGGTCCGGGTGATGATGATCCTGTTCCTCAGCTTGGGGGTGGAGCCTGTGGACCGTGATGTCATCAGGAAGCCGCCGCGCAACGTGAAGGACAGCATCATCACCCGCAGCCTGCTGGCCAAGGTGCTGGTGTCGGCCATGATCATCGTCTGTGGGACGCTGTTCGTCTTCTGGAGGGAGGTGAGACATGGATGGATGATGGATGATGGATGGATGATGGATGGATGATGGATGATGGATGATGGATGGATGGATGATGGATGGATGATGGATGGATGGATGATGGATGGATGATGGATGGATGGATGATGGATGGATGATGGATGGATGGATGATGGATGATGGATGGATGATGGATGGATGGATGATGGATGGATGGATGATGGATGGATGGATGGATGATGGATGGATGGATGATGGATGGATGGATGGATGATGGATGGATGGATGATGGATGGATGATGGATGGATGGATGGATGATGGATGGATGATGGATGGATGGATGGATGATGGATGGATGATGGATGATGGATGACGCTGTTCGTCTTCTGGAGGGAGGTGAGACGCTGAGACTCATTCCTGAGACACAAACGCTCAGAATGAGACACAAACGTTCTGATGAGGTATTGTGACACCGTGGCTGAAACTCCAGCTTCCTCCCCCTGCAGGGCCGACACCTTTGAACTAGGGCTGGGCGATATATCGAGATTTTAATATATATCAATATATTTTCAAACGTGATATGGTACGAGACAATATCGTTTATATCGATTATTAAAAAAAAAAAAAAAAAAAAAAGTTTTTTTTTTTTTATGATTTTGATATAGCTTATTTTGTGACAAATTGACTTGAATGTTTTATTTGAGATTTGCACAAATGTTTTGTTATTTGCACAACTGTCAACCTCAGTGGAAAAGTCTGCCTGTTACTGTCTACATTGTATTAATTACAGTGTATTTTAATTTAATTGTTCTGCAGGAAATGGATATTTGTTTTATTTTATTCAAGAAGCATTTTTATTCTATATATGCAGGCAGTTTATTTTTATTTCATTTGTTTTATACATGTTGATATTGTGCAGACCTCTGTTAATAAAGGAACCTGTGTGACATTTGGCACAAGGCTTTGTATTAAAACTGACTGTTTTTTTAAGAAATGAAGCTAACAGAGATGCTAACAGAGATGCTATGCTATAATGCTTTGGGGGAAACCCCAATTATGGCACAGAAAAAATATGGATATATATCGAGTATCAACATTCAGCTAGAAAATATCGAGATATGACTTTTGGTCCATATCACCCAGCCCTACTTTGAACAGACTTGAACGACGGGCCATATGACGAAGTTCCTGACTGACTGATATGTTAATACCAACTCATTTGGACACAGACTTGAACCACGAGAACTCCCTATGGGGTAATTTACAACTTACTGATATTCATGTTGAATGCTCGAGGACGCATTTGGCCACAGATCACATCTGACTGTAAATACCCTTTAATTGCTTTTTGTCTTTCACCTTTGGCTTGTTTATTCCTGCCTTTTGTACTTTGAACTTACTGTATAAAAGTCACGATTTCAGCCATTCGTGGTCGGCACACCAACCCAGACACGCTCTGTAGGTCTGCTCACCGCCGGCTACTGAATAAAACTCTCTACACCACAGACTAAAACTCTCTACACCACAGACTAAAACTCTCTACACCACAGACTAAAACTCTCTACACCACAGACTAAAACTCTCTACACCACAGACTAAAACTCTCTACACCACAGACTAAAACTCTCTACACCACAGACTAAAACTCTCTACACCACAGACTAAAACTCTCTACACCACAGACTAAAACTCTCTACACCACAGACTAAAACTCTCTACACCACAGACTAAAACTCTCTACACCACAGACTAAAACTCTCTACACCACAGACTAAAACTCTCTACACCACAGACTAAAACTCTCTACACCACAGACTAAAACTCTCTACACTACAGACTAAAACTCTCTACACCACAGACTAAAACTCTCTACACCACAGACTAAAACTAAATACACCACAGACTAAAACTCTCTACACCACAGACTAAAACTCTCTACACCACAGACTAAAACTAAATACACCACAGACTAAAACTCTCTACACCACAGACTAAAACTCTCTACACCACAGACTAAAACTCTCTACACCACAGACTAAAACTCTCTACACCACAGACTAAAACTCTCTACACCACAGACTAAAACTCTCTACACCACAGCGGACTTCTGGACAGTTCAGAATGAAACACAAACGTTCAGAAAGTTGATCAAAAACAGGTTTCAAGGTTCTTATTTTAGCTTTTTGGATTTCAGGGGGTTAGACACTTTCCAAAAAAACGAAATAAGAACCTTGAAATCAAGCAACTTCAAATCTGTCCATCTATTCATCCATCCATTTATTCATCCATCCATCTATTTATTCATCCATCCATCCATCCATCATCCATCCATCCATCCATTCATCCATACATCCATCCATTTATTCATCCATCCATCCATCCATTCATCCATCCATCCATTTATTCATCCATCCATTTATTCATCCATCCATTTATTCATCCATCCATCCATTTATTCATCCATCCATCCATCCATTCATCCATACATCCATCCATTCATTCATCCATCCATTCTGCAGGGGTGGATGATGGATTCTGTGTTAAAATATTAGAATCTAACATTTTGGGGCATCGATCAGCTGATCAATAAAGAACCTGACCATCTTCATTTGTGTCTCCAGCTGAGGGACAACGTGATCACGCCGCGGGACACGACCATGACCTTCACCTGCTTCGTCTTCTTCGACATGTTCAACGCCCTGAGCTCCCGCTCCCAGGTAACCTGTCTCCTGTCTCACCTGTCTGAAACCCCCCCTCTGGACCAACCCCGGTCTCCATGACGACCCCCTGGTCTCCATGACGACCCCCCGGTCTCCATGACGACCCCCCGGTCTCCATGACGACCCCCTGGTCTCCATGACGGCCCCCCGGTCTCCATGACGACCCCCCGGTCTCCATGACGACCCCCCGGTCTCCATGAAGACCCCCTGGTCTCCATGACGACCCCCCGGTCTCCATGACGACCCCCCGGTCTCCATGACGACCCCCCGGGTCTCCATGACGACCCCCCGGGTCTCCATGACGACCCCCCGGGTCTCCATGACGACCCCCCGGGTCTCCATGACGACCCCCCGTCCCCCCTCTAACCCGTGTGTCCTCCTCCCCCAGACCCGGATGGTCCATGAGATGGGTCTGTGCTCCAACAGAACCTTCTGCTACGCCGTCCTGGCCTCCATCATGGGACAGCTGCTGGTCATCTACTTCCCCCCCCTGCAGAAGGTGTTCCAGACGGAGTCGCTGAGCATTCTGGGTAAGAACCTGGGGGGGATGGATGGATGGATGGATGATGGATGGATGATGGATGGATGGATGATGGATGGATGGATGATGGATGGATGATGGATGGATGATGGATGGATGGATGATGGATGGATGATGGATGGATGGATGGATGATGGATGGATGGATGATGGATGGATGATGGATGGATGGATGGATGATGGATGGATGGATGATGGATGGATGGATGATGGATGGATGATGGATGGATGGATGGATGATGGAAGGATGGATGATGGATGGATGGATGATGGATGGATGATGGATGGATGGATGGATGATGGATGGATGATGGATGGATGATGGATGGATGATGGATGGATGGAGGATGGATGGATGATGGATGGATGGATGATGGATGGATGGATGATGGATGGATGGATGATGGATGGATGATGGATGGATGATGGATGGATGGATGATGGATGGATGATGGATGGATGGATGGATGATGGATGGATGGATGATGGATGGATGATGGATGGATGGATGGATGATGGATGGATGGATGATGGATGGATGGATGATGGATGGATGATGGATGGATGGATGGATGATGGAAGGATGGATGATGGATGGATGGATGATGGATGGATGATGGATGGATGGATGGATGGATGGATGATGGATGGATGATGGATGGATGATGGATGGATGATGGATGGATGGAGGATGGATGGATGATGGATGGATGATGGATGATGGATGGATGATGGATGATGGATGGATGGATGATGGATGGATGATGGATGGATGGATGGATGATGGATGGATGGATGATGGATGGATGATGGATGGATGGATGATGGATGGATGATGGATGGATGATGGATGGATGGATGGATGATGGATGGATGGATGATGGATGGATGATGGATGGATGGATGATGGATGGATGATGGATGGATGATGGATGGATGATGGATGGATGGATGGATGATGGATGATGGATGATGGATGGATGGATGATGGATGGATGGATGGATGATGGATGGATGATGGATGGATGGATGGATGATGGATGGATGATGGATGGATGGATGATGGATGGATGGATGGATGGATGGATGGATGATGGATGGATGGATGATGGATGGATGGATGGATGATGGATGGATGATGGATGGATGATGGATGGATGGATGATGGATGGATGGATGATGGATGATGGATGATGGATGGATGATGGATGGATGGATGGATGGATGGATGGATGATGGATGGATGGATGGATGATGGATGGATGGATGGATGATGGATGGATTATGGATGGATGGATGGATGATGGATGGATGGATGATGGATGGATGATGGATGGATGATGGATGATGGATGGATGGATGGATGGATGCTGGCAGGCATGCATGATGCATGGCATGATGATGGATTCGATGCAGGCATGGCATGCATGATGGATGGATGATGCATGGATGGCATGGCATGATGGATGATGGATGGCATGCATGCATGTCATGGCATCGATGCATGGCATGGATGGATGGATGGATGATGGATGGATGGATGGATGGATGGATGGATGGATGGATGGATGGATGGATGGATGGATGGATGGATGGATGGATGGATGGATGGATGGATGATTACAGTGGATGAGTGAGGGGTTGGGACTGGGGTGGAACGTAGGAAGGACAAACCTCTCCCCCGCCTGCCCGGGCCGTTACCCTGCCCCTCTCACTCCCACGCTGCAGGTTCCGGTGTCCGGCAGAGGATGCTGCAACATGGACAAAAGAGAGAAAAGGGAGGAGAAGGGGGGGCCAGCACAAGAAACTACAGGAGCGACTCTAACACACTAAAGTTTACACTACCTAGAGATTTACCAACACCAGCTAGAGGTTTACTAAACACTAACTATAGGCTTTACTAAACAGAAAGGTTTTAAGTTTAGTTTTAAAGGTGGAGGTGGTGTCAGCCTCCTTAACCCAGATTGGAAGTTGGTTCCATAGTAATGGTGCCTGATAGCAGAACGCCCGCCCTCCAAATCTACATTTAGATACTCTAGGAACTACGAGTAAACCTGCACTCTGAGAACGGAGAGCTCTGCCAGGAACATAAGGCTCTATCAGGTCTTGTAAATACTGCGGAGCTAAGCCGTTTTGGACTTTTACGCAAGTAATAAAATGTTAAATTGGATTCTGAATTCTGACTAGTGTGTACTTTGTCCCCCCAGACCTGCTGTTCCTCGTCTCCCTCACGTCCTCCGTCTGCGTCGTCTCTGAGATCATCAAGAAGGTGGAGAGGTGGAGGGGGGCGGAGCCCCGGCCTCAGGGGGCGGAGCCTCAGGGGGACCGCTTCCTGGACGTATGACCTACGACCCCGCCCCCTGGAATATGACCCCGGCCCCGCCCACCCCCACCCGTCGTCGTGGCGACGGAGACGGCGAGGGCGACGTCCTCAGGTCCCACACCGGTGACTCGTCTGCGCTGCAAAGACTCGTGGGGTTTTTAATGTGACTTTTCCTCAGACGGGGGTTTACGTCAGCTAATGACGAACGCCCTCCCGCCGTTTTGAAGCTCCGCCCCCTCCCGCCGTTTTGAGGCTCCGCCCCCTCCCGTCGTTTTGAGGCTCCGCCCCCTCCCCCCCCCCAAACATGGAACCGGTTCCCTCGGCGGCGCCGGCGGGTCTTCAGGGTCCAAACGCTTCCTCATCCGGTGCCTTACAGAAGTCATCCATGGTTTGGTTCCAGCCCCCGCCGAGCCGCCGCATCACTTCCTGTCGGCCCCACCGAGCTGCCGCATCACTTCCTGTCGCAGTGGCGTCGGCGGCACCTCCCCCCCCCCCCCCCCCCTCCCCGTCACCGCCGGCCGCCAAGCCTGCGGTGCATTCTGGGAAATCCAACGGTTGTCCCGGTCGGACTTTAGTCACGTTTGTAAAGATGTAGGTCTGTGTTTGGTGTCGGTGCCGGCGGACGGATCGCCGTGACGAGAATCAATAACGTCTAATTTATACATTAAAGGTTGATTTAATAAACGGTTCTGAGACGACTGATGATTTACACCCACACAGGAACCAGGCGACCCGCCGGGTCGGAACACAGACGACCCACCGGGTCGGAGCGTTCTTCTTTTTATACTTTGTTTTGGGAGAAATCTCACTTATGGTTGGGGAGCGGTCGGCTGTGCAAAAATGAATCAGACACACACTCGCTTTTGCTATAATGAATACATTTATTAGCAAACAAGCAGTGCACACAAAAAGACTCACACACAATTGCCCTTTCGCTAGGATAACTCTGTGTCAAGTTATCCCCCGCAAATGACAAAACAGACAATTACATAGGGGCTAGGCGATGTAACTCTTACCTTAACACAGAAGGACTGGAGAGCCGGAACAGTCCAGGCAGAGCAGCGATTAAAAACCCCGGCTGGGCGTCCGTGCACTAGACCCACAGCTGACTCTGATCCGGATTTCCGGCTCTCGCGTCTTTATACCTTTCTACTCAGCACCTTGCGGAGGGGGTTGCCCCTTCAACCCCCGCCTGCCAGTTCCCACGCTAAGGCCTGGCCCACACGGGACTGAGCTTCCCGTGTGAACAAGCGCCTCTCTCACAGTTACAATAAACAGGTGCATAGCTGATATGACTGTTTTGAGAATGAAGGGCATTTCAGGACACAAAACTTCTTTTTCATACTTATATTTTTAAAGATTTGTATATTTTGGATATTGCAACACAAATGTAACAGTGACATAAATCAAAAGCAAAGCAAAAAATAAAAAGTAAAGTAACAAGAGTGCACAGATCGTAACAACAGGTCAGCGAGCCGCTCTGGTGTCAACAGCGAAGGGAAAGCCACATGGCAGCGTTGGAAGTTCAACTAGGCCATAGATTACACACATATATATATATACCGACACAGAGGGATGTGAGGAACCTGTACAACTTTATCTTCACAAACATCTGTAGCCGACTCGTGCTACCGGGGTCAGCCGACAGGAAAGAGGACACAGGGTTTAGTGGAGAAATTGTTGGTTTTTATTCTCACCCAGACGTGTTTCAGCAAACTCTCCTGCCACAAGACTCTTACCTGGATCTTTGGAAGTGAAGAAAAGGTGGTTTGGTCCGGCCGGTCGGGGTTCCTTGGTGAACAAAGGTGGTTACGCTCCGCAGGTGGTCCTGATAAAGAGCTTCTCTCTCTCCTTCTCTCCTCGTCTTTGTGGATGAGTGGTGCATTATGGGTACAGCAGCAGGTTTCCTTCAGCTCCAGGTCGGTCCAAAGGCGTTCAGGTCGAGGCTGTGGGGTCCCTGGTTCGGCTCAGAACCTCGTGGGCCACTGGTTGCAGCTGCAGACGCTTCTTCAGTCACGATCGTGGAGGAGGCCGGTCCGTAGCTAGCAGTGTTGGAACTAACGCGTTATTTAGTAACGCGTTACATTAACACCGTTAGTTTTCCGGTAACTAATACTCTAACGCATTACTTTTTAAATTCAGTAACTTAATTACCAAACGGTGCGTTACTCCGTTATTTCTGGCTACAGTGAAGCTGTTTTTCCCACAGAGACTGGAGGAAACGTAGTGTGTGTTTATTCAGAAACATGAAGGCCATGAGCCAAGAGAAGGAGAGTTTCACAGAGTGGAGATATTGTCATTACAGTAATCCCTGGTTTTTCGTAGCGGTTACGTTCCAAAAAGAACCCGTGATAAGTGAAATTCTTTTTTTTTTTTTCTCAAACATATTTTTACTGAATTTTCCCACAAAAATAGATGCACATACAAAGACACGGTAGAACTGTGAAATGCTCAGGCATCCAAGCCCCCATTTTAGCCCTCCCACCACCCCCCCACATACAACAACAAGCCAGGTTGCACAAAGGTAAATGCTGTGTAACAGCAGATGGCCCATCATTCCTGGAGCAATAAAAAACAAAAACGGTAGCTGGAAGTCAGGTTTCAGTTCAAGGCAAATAATGAAGTGAGCAGCAGAAAATACATACGAAGGGAAGCAAACTTATCTCCAAACATACCCTAAATAATGTGTTTAAAGAAGGAAACCATAATAATGTTAATACTAAGGGGATTTAAGTAGGGATGGTGCCATTGGTCTAAAAATTGGTCAAGTGTTCTAAGAAAGGCCCTCACACCTTATGAAATTTGTCTTTCAAGTTATGGATGGAATAGTATATTTTTTCCAGATTTAAGCAGGACATAATATCCATCACCCACTGAGCGTGGGTGGGCGGAGCAGCATCCTTCCACCTCAACAGAATTGCCCGTCTGGCAAGCAGGGAAGCAAATGACAGAGTTCGACGTTTAGCCAGGCTCAGACGTGCATCAGCATCGCCTCCCATGGTACCAAAGAGAGCAACTAAAGGGTTGGGTTCTATGTCCAAACCCACAATGAGGGATAAAGTCTGGAAGACTTCCCTCCAGAACTTCTCCAGACTGGGACATGTCCAGAACATGTGGATAAGAGAAGCCTCCTCTCTTTTACATTTGTCACAACATGGATCTACATCTGGGTAAAAACTGGATAATTTAGTCTTGGATATGTGAGTTCTGTGAACCACTTTAAATTGTAGCAAAGAGTGACGAGAACAAAGAGTTGTGCCATTTATTAACTTAAAGACTGTCACCCACGTGTCTTCCGGTATAGACAAATTCAGATCCTGTTCCCACGCCGTTTTAATCTTTATTAAGGGGGCTTGCCTTACAGAGAGCAATTTACTGTAAATAACCGATATTAAACCTTTATGTGATGGTTGTAAACAGAGAAATGAGTCAACGATATTCAAATCTGGTCCCACAGGAAAATTTGATATTTGGCATTGAAGAAAGTCCCTTACCTGTAAATATCTGAAAAAATGTGAGTTTGGGAGATTAACATTTTTAGAAAGTTGTTCAAATGATAGAAATATATTATCAATAAAGAGATCTTTAAAGCGACAGATACCTAGACTTTGCCATTCTTGAAATTTTGGGTCTAGTAGGGAAGGTTGAAAAAGATGATTAGCTACAATAGAGCCTGAGAGGCAGAAAGCAAGAAAGCCAAAATGTCTCCTGAGCTGAGTCCACACTCTCAGTGTGTGCCGTACCACAGGGTTATCTGTAGGTATAGTTGAAGTGAAAGGGAGTGAGGAACCAAGAAGTGCAGGAATGGAAATGTTTTGGGCAGATCCTACCTCCATCGACACCCATATGGGTCGGTCAGATCTACTGTGAAAGTGTGACCAGAAGGTAATGCAACGGATATTGGCCGCCCAGTAATAGAAACGGAAGTTGGGCAACGCCATGCCTCCATCCTTCTTAGATTTTTGGAGATGAGTCTTATTTAGTCAAGGCCGTTTTCCCTTCCAAATGTATGACGATATAGCCGAGTCTAGTGAGTCAAAAAATGATTTAGGAATGAATGTTGGCACGGACTGGAACGTGTATAAAAACTTTGGTAAAATAGTCATTTTTATCGAATTAATTCGACCAGCCAGGGAGGTTGAGAGAGGAGACCATTGTGAGAGACATTGTTTTGTGTGATTTAACAAACTAATAAAGTTCTCCTTGAAAAGGTGCATATGTTTTTTCGTTATGGCAATGCCCAGGTAAGTGAATTTGTGTTTCACAATCTTAAAAGGAAAGTTGGTGTATCCCACCGCCGTCGACCCCTCACTGACAACGAACAGTTCAGACTTATTCAGGTTTAGTTTGTAGCCTGAGAACTGGCTAAAATTGTTCAGTAAATCCAGCAGGACAGGTATTGAGCTATCTGGACGTGAAATGTAACACAAAAGGTCGTCCGCGTACAGAGACACCCTATGTTCAACACCATATCGCCATATACCAGAGATCCTCTCACAGTTCCGTATCGCTAATGGCTCAATTGCCAGGTCGAATAAAAGCGGGCTTAGAGGGCACCCTTGTCGGGTTCCGCGACTGAGGGTAAAGGGCTGTGACAGCTGAGAGTTGGTCACGACTGAGGTGACAGGGCATGAATATAAAAGTTTTATCCAGGTGATAAAACTAGGACCAAAGCCAAATCTCTTTAACGTCGCAAATAAATACGCTCTCTCTACCCGGTCGAACGCCTTTTCTGCATCCAGAGAGAGGACACATTCAGGAGCCCCCCCGGAGGGAGAGTATAGAATGTCAAACAGACGACGTATGTTAAAGTATGACTGTCGATTTTTGACAAAACCAGTTTGATCTTCTGATATGACTGATGGTAGTATGCTTTCCAATCTACGGGCCAAGACTTTGGATAAGATTTTGGTGTCAACATTTAGTAAAGATATTGGCCTATATGATGAGCACTCAGTTGGGTCCTTGTCCTTTTTGGCAATGAGTGTGATACACGCCTCATAGAATGAAGTCGGGAGTTTGCCTTGTTTGAATGAGTCAGATAGAACTGCACTTAGGTGAGATGAAAGAAGAGGGGAAAATGCCTTGAAAAATTCTGCTGGAAACCCGTCGGGCCCAGGGGATTTACCGGATTGCAAGCAAAGGATAGCTGCAGCAATCTCCTCTTTTGTTATTGGTTCTTCTAATTTCATTTTGTTATCAGTGGAAAGTGTAGGGATACTGGGGTCATTTAAAAAATCCTTCATCGAATTAGTGTTAGAAAATCCAGAGGTGTAAAGTTTGGAATAATAACTTTTGTTATGTGCCCCTTTGATTTAAGTCCCCTCAGTTGACTAGCCAACAATGTCCCTGATTTATCACCATGGATGTAAAACAAACTCTTACATCACAACAGTTGATGTTCAATTTGGTACGTCGAAGCCAGGTTGAATTTGGTTTGGAGCTCCACACGTTTATTGTAAAGATCTGGGTCTTTGACAAGGGAGTATTTCCGATCTATGTCCTTGATCTGCTTGGCTAGTTCTAAGCGTTCTTGCATGGCCTTCTTCCTCATGTTTGCAGTAAAGGAAATTATTTGCCCCCTAAGGTATGCTTTAAATGCATCCCAAACTACTAAAAGGGATATATCGGGGGTGGCATTAGTCTGAAAAAAGAAGGTTATATGTTACTTTATGAATTTGGTAAATTTAGCATCCGAAAGTAAGGACGAATTAAAACGCCAATGCCTTTTAATTTGAGGAAGATTAGGTAGTGCCAGAGATAATATGACAGGGGCGTGATCTGATATCACTATTCCCATATAGGTGCAGGACCGAGCGTGTGGTAGCAACTGATCATCGATAAGAAAATAATCGATCCTCGTAAAAGTATGGTGGACATGTGAGAAGAACGAATACTCCTTTTCATTTGGATGGAGGAAGCGCCATACATCGGAGATGCCATAATTGAGAAGGAAAGGCTGAATGAATGAGGCGGACTTACTCACTGAGTCTGGTTTGGGGGAGGAACGGTCCAACACTGGATCTAACCAGCAGTTAAAATCACCGCCAAGAATTCAATTCAATTCAATTCAATTTTATTTATATAGCGTCTAATACAACAGAGTTGTCTCTAGACGCTTTACAGAGACCCATACCCAGAACATGACCCCCGAGCAGTTATTACATAAACAATGGCAGGTAAAAACTCCCCTAGTGGGAGAAAAACCTTAAGCCAAACAGTGGCAAGGAAAAACTCCCCTTTAGGAGGGAAGAAACCTTGAGCAGGACCAGGCTCATCAGGGGGGACCCTCCTGCCGAGGGCCAGACTGGTGGGTCAGGGACGGCAACAGCACAGCAGGCAGGTGGAAGCAGCAATGGGATGACCGGGGGTGGGGACCGCAGGCCAGCACACAGCTCCCGAAGCTCCGGCCCAATCAGCAAGTCCCAGGTTGGGGTGCAGGGTCAGGAGAAGACTTGTGCTCCGTAATGCAAGCTACAAGCCACCCATGGCCACCTGCAGGACAAAAGAGAGAAAAGGGAGGAGAAGGGGGGGGCAGCAACGGGATGACCAGGGGTGGGGACCGCAGGCCAGCACGCAGCTCCCGAAGCTCCGGCCCAATCAGCAAGTCCCAGGTTGGGGTGCAGGGTCGGGGAAAGACTTGTGCTCCGTAATGCAAGCTACAAGCCACCCACGACCACCTGCAGGTTCCGGTGTCCGGCAAAGGATGCTGCAACATGGACAAAAGAGAGAAAAGGGAGGAGAAGGGGGGGGCCAGCACAAGAAACCACAGGAGCGACTCTGACACACTAAAGTTTACACTACCTAGAGATTTACCAACACCAGCTAGAGGTTTACTAAACACTAACTATAGGCTTTACTAAACAGAAATGTTTTAAGTTTAGTTTTAAAGGTGGAGGTGGTGTCAGCCCCCTTAACCCAGATTGGAAGTTGGTTCCATAGTAGTGGCGCCTGATAGCAGAACGCCCGCCCTCCAAATCTACATTTAGATACTCTAGGAACTACAAGTAAACCTGCACTCTGAGAACGGAGAGCTCTGACAGGAACATAAGGCACTATCAGGTCTTGCAAATAATGCGGACCTAAGAAGGAGAGAGTATGAACTCAGATCAGGGAGGGAAGAAAAAAAATTATCAAAAAAATGTACATCATCTACATTCGGGGCGTATACGTTGGCAAGCACTATATTCATGTCATATAGTTTCCCTGTGACTATGACGAAACGGCCGTTAGTATCTGATACAACATTATGATGCACAAAAGGAATATTTTGGTCTATAAGAATCGAAACTCCTCTTGCCTTCGCTTGAAATGAAGAGTGGAAGTGCTGCCCCGCCCACCGGGCCATTCATCGAGAATTATCAGACCCCCAAATATGTGTTTCTTGCAAAAAGACAAAAGCTGCTTTAAACTGTTTGATATGAGAAAATATTCTCCTCCTTTTCACAGGATGATTTAAACCCTTAACATTCCAGCTAACAAGATTTAATACTCTATCCAAATTCTTCAGCTAATGGCATAGGCTGATGAGTACAGATAGTATCAAAACTCCAGGCAATGAATCCTGGACACACACATGAAAAAAGACAAATTACTGGCTGTGCAATACTTGTATGGGCTAACGAACAAGTATTAGCCTTGAAAACAGAACCCCCCACCCTCCCACCCCCCCAGAGAGCTGCTAAAGAACATAGCAGCAAGCTCTCCCCCCACATACCAAAAAAAAAACTTCCTGTCATTAATGACATCTTCTTGCTCCTTATTGCAATGTAAACGTGCACTCTACACTCCTAACAACAAATTTCAACAATGCTGGGAACATTAATAAAGAAGTAAAGGGGAAAAAAAAGGAATAGATAAAATTAAAATACCTTTGTAGCACCAGCACTGTGAGATCAAATTATAATATTAATAGCAGTAATAATAATGGCTCAGTAATAAAAGAAAAAGCAATACTACTAATGAAAAAATTAAAGTAATAACATCTCAAGAGAAAAAAAAATATTCGGCTTTGAAAATTAACCTTCACATATTGTACAGTATGACAATTCACTGAATTGGGTCTACTCACGTCCGCACTGCAACTTTGAAAGTGAGAGAGAGAAAAAAAGAAAAAAAAAAAAAAACTTTTACAGTGAAGAGTCAGCGTCCCCGGCTGCAAACCTCAGGTTTTCGTATGTCATTCACGGTGCAGAGGATGGAGAAGGAAGGCTGCCGATGTATCTCCGAGCCTCCTCAGCTGACCGCAGCCACTTCTTTTCTCCACTGGAAAGCGTGATCCGGCGCCTCGCAGGAAACAGCAGAGACGGCCTGAGCCCGCGGCTGTAACTCCGCCATCACCTCCCGGTACTCGGCGCGCTGGCTCAGAACCTCGGGGCAGTAATCCTCCACCATCCTGATCGGTTGGTTGTGGTACTCCAGCTTCCCCCTCCGCCGGGCCTCGCGAATCAGGAGCTCTTTAACCTGGTATCGGTGCAGACGGATAATGACGGGCCGCGGTCTCTGTCCCGCGGCCGGTTTAGCGGCCAGCGAGCGATGGGCTCTATCAAGCTCCGGTGGTGATGAGAGCGCCTCCCCAAAAACTTCCCGCAGCAGGTCGGAGAAAAACTGTGTGGGTCGTTCACCTTCAATGGACTCCGCCAGGCCCAGGATGCGGATATTTTGCCTCCTGCTGCGGCTCTCCAGGTCCACAAGTTTCGCCGTGAGCTTCGTGTTGCTCTCCCGAAGACCCGAGCAGGTATTTTCCAGCTCACTGACCCGCTGACTTAGATCATCCGAAGCAAGCTCAAGTGATGAAAGCCGTTGTCCATGTTCATCAACTACCGACCGGACCTGCTCAAACTTATTTTCGAGTTGGCTGAAAGAAGCTTTGAAGTCCGCGGCCAGAGCTTCCCTGTGTTGGTCGAGTAGCTGCGACATGTTACCGGTAAACTGGCCGCACTGGCTTGTTCGTCTTTCTTCCCAGATTTACCACGATGTGAAGACATTTTGAACCAAAGTGGTTTAAAAATGTATAATATTTGACGTAGACCGCCCAGAGTGAAAAAGTGAAAAGTTAAAGGCGCAGACAGGAGCCCTCACACGTGCGTCTACTCCATGAGGCTGCAAACCGGAAGTCCCAGTGAAATTCTTTTTACAATTATTATAGAAGGCTTCAAATTGCAGAGATCAGCCCCGCCGCGCAAATATTCCACTGCTCTTCTGAGCCGCTGCATCCCGACTCTGTAGCGTCTTTTTCTCCTAAAGCCGCGGTGCAGGTGAGTTTTTACCAGAGAAGAAAATAGTTATCGTCGTTGTTGTCGCTCTTTTTTCTTCTGGGTAAAAAGATTCTTCTAAACCGACACCATTGGTTATATATCTGAGACTGTAATGAACGATTCATCAAAGGTTCTTGAGCTGCTGCTGAAGCTCATTGGCCGTTCTCAGCTTGTTGCTAAGCGACCAATGTTATTGATACAGGAAGTGAAGAAGCGGGGAGACTGTTTAGCCAATCAGAATGCAGAACATGATGCACAATGTAAATCCATACAGAACCTGCTGAAATGAAGCTAGTAATTAATTACTTATTAATGGGAGCATTTAAAATAATGTTTTTATTTAAAGTAACTCAATAGTTACTTTTCATAGTAACGCATTACTTTTTGGTCTAAGTAACTCAGTTACTAACTGAGTTACTTTTTTAATGAAGTAACTAGGAGAGAAAAGAGAGAAGAGAGCGAGAGAGGGGAGTCTGCTCTTTCTAGCCGGCCCAGGAAGTCAACGCGGCCCCTCCTGCGGCTCGGGGTTCTTCATTTTATTCATTGATAAAATAATACAAACAATTTAACATAAACACAAACGTTCCTAAATTCTGAATGAAAGGGAGCAGAAAGAACAAGGGGTAAATCCACAAAGAACAGATTGCGCCCGCAAATAGCGCTGTGAATTGCGCCGCATCTGCGCCCGCAATTTGCCCTGCTTTAAGGTCCTATTCACAAAAGATTTTGCTCTAATGATATACTGGAGCAAACACGCCCATAAAGTTTTGCGGCTGAGTGCAATTTGCACTTGTCTGAGTCGAGCGGAGCTGTTTCCAGTGTTCTCCGTATTTCAGCACACAGATTGGTCCATAATGAAAACTGCAGAAATAAAAAAAAATGAAGTCGAGCCACAGTGCCACTGAATTTCACTGAGATCTGAGATCGAGATGTTGTGGATGAGGTGGAGGACAGGAAAACGACATTATTTTGTGGTCACAGTAAAAGTAGAAAAATAAATAATATAAAATAAAGCGAGTGAGTAGCAGAACGCCGTTGCTGCGCGGAACGCCGTGAGTTCCCCGGCGCAACAGGGGGGGGCATGTCCCCCCGTCTTTTCAAAATCATGTTTTTGTCCCCCCCACTTTTTACAGTTTAAAAACTAACGGTAGGATCAGCCATTAACTGCAAATCACACCCTGTGCGAACGGCCCGGCAGACCCGCTTCACCCCCCGCTCCCCCTCCTCCTCTCCCGTCTCCCCTCAGAGCTGCTCAGGGCGGGTTTATGGTTCTGCGTCACCAATGCACCAACGCTGACTGACGCTTCACACACAGAGGGACACGATCAGCGCTATTTTTATTATAAGTCTGATATATGTTGTGATATGTGATGACATTATTAAGCTGTTAAACACACACATTCTAGATTTATATGTTTATATGGTGGAATTGTTTGTAATAAAGCAGCCCCTACTGTATGGATGAATCCTGAGCTCCTGTTATTTTTATTTTTAAATCCGAGATAAGTCCACAACCCCACTTGATCTGACTGTGTACAGTCATGTCTGACTGTAGATTTCACCCTTAATATCATTCAGCAAGGGCGAAACTTTAGTTTCAGAGGTGGGGGGGACACAAGTAGGATGGGTAAATTTGTGCGTGTAGCTGTAGCGTGGATGTGCAGTGTGGCTTTGTAAGACTATGTGTGTGTGAATGCGAACGATCAAACAATTTTAATATGCATTTACTTTTTTAGACACTTTTTAACTTTTTTTTTTGCCCGTTTTGGGAAAATGCTGGATCTGCATTCTTGGCCAGGCTTGATTTTTCATTTTTCAAAAGCTTGGGCACAGAAAAAACATAGGATTTCATTGACTCCTTGTTTATAATGGAGCCAAGGAAATTCCCAGTACCACTTCTCTTGATCTTAAGGTTGTGTTGCTGAGATGCTTCTACAATCACTTTTGGGCTAACATGGTTGGGTTCCTGCCTGCACTTCTTCACTTACACCTGTCTCCACATATTTCTCCTATGAAATATGAAAATAGATCATGTTCATTCCTTCCTTTCCTTATAAACAAACCAAAATCACCTAACCATTTACAACATATTAACCTACCTGCACTACAGTGCTGCTGCTTTCCCTGCCTCTCTCTGAGTTTGAGTCTGTGGTGTAAGTCCAACATTACAGTTAGTGAAGTAACAGCAGAGAGAAAATGTGCTTTCCATCCTCTATACAACACACATAACCAGAGGTGGGTAGTACTCAGTTACATTTGCTTGAGTGCGGTTTAAGTTTACACTTCTTCCTATTTAAGTTTACACTTCTTCCTACTCCTTTTTTGTCACATGTAAATCAATTTATCAAGTTTTGAAGGATTAAATTCCTTGTTTTGTTTTGTTTTCTTAAACTTCTCATGAAGTGTTGTTTCTTTTTTACATGTACAAAAATAAAATACATCAAATCAAATCAAGGTTTTGTATAAATTGTTCTTTTAAGAGTAGTTTTAATGCAAAGTACTGTGTGTGTGTGTGTGTGTGTGTGTGTGTGTGTGTGTGTGTGTGTGTGTGTGTGTGTGTGTGTGTGTGTGTGTGTGTGTGTGTGTGTGAGACTGTGGGGGGGGGGGGGGGGGGGGGTATTATAGTGTTGGTTCTCTCTCTCTCACTCACTCACAGTCTACATCTTAGCTAGCTAGTAACAATAGTGTATAAAGTAATGTTGAGTAATATTTGGCTACTCATCTCTGCACAGCCTACCTGCAACACAGCAGTGCTGCTGCGTTTTTGTCCCGCTGCAAAAATGTATTTTAAACTGAGCTGCCGGCTCCTCTTCATTTCTGCGCCGCGTCCTGGCTGTCTGTGAAGGCTGATTTATGGTTACGCGTTAAATCGACGCATACTAGCGCACTGTACGTTGCGCGTCGCCGCGTACCTTACGCCGTATGCCCTGCGTCGATTTAACGCTGAACCATAAATCAGCCTTGAGCAGCACTGAGGGGAGAGGGGAGGAGGGAGGGAGAGCGGGGCTGCCGGGCCGTCAGTACCTTCGCACAGAGTGTCTTGATGATTCGCAATTACAGGCTGAGCCTACCGTTAGTTTTTAAACTGTAAAAAGTGGGGGGGACAAAAACCTGATTTTGAAAAGTGGGGGGGACATGTCCCCCCTGTCCCCAGTGGAAATTGCGCCCATGTCATTCAGTATCACACAGGCTTGAAGAGAGACATTGAAGAGAGAGAGAGAAACAGAGAGATGGGGAGTGAGGAGTTTGCGCGCAGTTTAATACACGCTTCCAAAAGACGGTATTTGCTCCACTATTTTTGCGTGTGGCAAATAGCCCTGGCCTTTGTGAATTAGACGCTTTTTGCAATGAGGCTTATTTGCATAGAAAGGGGGCAATTTTGCGTCGAATCTATGAATATTACCTAATTTACATGCATGCAAATGGCACCGGCGCAGACTGCCACTATTTGCTTGGCAGCGCAGTTTGTGGAGCAATTCGCCCTTTGCGGGTGCTTTGTGAATTAGACGCTCTCTTTTTGTCTCATTTGCACCGGTTTAGCGGCTGCAAAAGCCACGCAATCCTTTTGTGGATTTGGCCCCAAGAATCTTATTTAATCTGCCCCTTTTTCCCAAGAAATCAATTTACAAAGAACGTAAATTAAAAAACAAAGTAAACCAAATACCAAAATAAAATAAAATATCGGCGACACAGACAGTCACATTCCTTTTTAGTTCCCAAATTACAATTCAGTTAATCCCATTCAACAACAACAAACAATGTTTATACTTTCATGACGATGGGGATGTCAATCAAACTTAACTAACATATTTCATTATATTTCCTTAACATTCTGGCTTTAATTGTTCTTTTGAATGTAATGTTTGATTTGGATTCTTTGGTTTTTTATTCAGATTGTTCCATAAATTCATTCCTTTCACAGAAACACAACGTTCCATCAATTTAGTCCTGAATCTTGAAGATGTGTATTTGAACACGTCCCGACCGATTAAATGCAGCTTAACGCACCGATGGACCAGACAACACACGAAGCAGATGTGATTCATGACTTTAATCAACTGGAAAAGTGAGTTAAAAGCGTAAAGTGCAATATAAGTTTTTACAAAAACTGACAAAAAAGAAGTCTGATAAACTCTCTAAAACAACCGGGACTCACATATAAATCCATCACAAGGAGACGGGCTAAAGTTAAAATTGATCAAATACACGTAAAAAACAGCCCTGTAGTTAAACCTGAGACGTCACCGCAGGTTCGTCCAGTTGTGAAACCGTCGGTGGTTCTGAAGTGGATCCTCTTAGTTGTCCCCAGATAAAAATATGTAATACAAAAGAATCTGACCCGTAACCAGTAAAAAACAGATTTTTAAATAATTAAAACAGAACCAGAACCTGAACTTTCCTCATAAACCAGTAAAAACTGACCAC
This sequence comes from Cololabis saira, assembly GCF_033807715.1. NCBI lineage: Eukaryota > Metazoa > Chordata > Actinopteri > Beloniformes > Belonidae > Cololabis > Cololabis saira. The sequence goes on from NC_084589.1 coordinate 52,997,088, forward strand.
AGTGCAGATAATAGATTCTTCTAGGGATGCCCCGATACCAGTTTTCACACACAGAGTACGAGTATTTTAATTTGTGTACTTGCCAATATCAAGTACCAATACGTTACTTCTACCACAAAAATAACTAGGCTAAAAATGCAATGAATTGGAAGACAGGTTTTATTTGCAACAGATAAATTCAATAAAAATAAATAAAATGAGTAGAATAACTATTTTAAACAAAAAAATCTTTCTGTGTAAATAAAAAGTCCACACTGCTGAGGGGCGGCTCCCCATCGCCCCCTAGAGTCACTAACCAGTAACTACAACAACAATGAAGCTGTATTGGTGCGTGGTATCGGAGAATTTTTGCGAGTACGAGTATATGAGAGCAGCCCGGTATCGGTATCGGGGCATCCCTAATCCTAATCATGAGAGTTCAACGTAGATCTGGGAATCATCTGCATAAACTGTGACAAGAGACCTCAAGAATGTGGAGAGTCTGGAACGGTTGTACGGTTGTCTTGGTGTTTCTTAAAGATTCATATTCAAAACTCGTTAGGAGGAAAGTTATGACTAAATATCGTCGTCAACAAACTTTTATCACCTGAGGAAAACGAGACGAAAATGCTGGTCATGTGACGATAACGATAATTAAATATATAATGCAATATCGTAGAGCAATAAAAACCAGACTAAAATGTAGATTAGAAAATAAAAACTCTGCTAAAATGTAATTGTCGTTGACCAAAACGAGTTCTAGGGATCCCCCGATACCGGGGCATCCCTAGATTCTTGATCAGAACCTTCTCCATCAGAGGAGGTCCGTTCCCCGACGGTCCTCCTTCCGAGCCAGTTCTGGTTTGTTGCACCGGTTCCGTCTCTCCTTGGTTCTGTATCGCGTTCTGACCGACAGCCGGTCCACCAGTCGCAGCTCCTCTTCCACTTTGATCGCACTCTTCGCTTCGGTTTCAGCCTCTTCATGGCCATCCTGCAGGAACAGCTTCTCCAGGTCGGCGCCGAGGTCCGGTGGCAGCACCGACTGGTTCTCCCGGGCCGCCTCTCTCTGCTGGTTCTGTCGGGCCGCCACTCTCTGCTGGTTCTCCCGGGCCGCCGGAGCTGCGCTACCGTGTAACTGGACCACAGACAGCATCCTGTGGTACTGATCCACGCTGGTCCTGTCGTTCATCAGGAAGCCCTTCAGCCTCCCTCCGCTCCTCATCCTGTCCACCAGCTGGTGGACCATCGTTCCCTGATACAACCTGGACAACAACAAAAACGTCTCATCTTAAGGCCGCCGGTCCGTCTGATGTGACGACGACGCAATGTCACGTCAGACGGACGACGGCAGCCTGAGCTTCAAAAGGCTCTGGTGAAAGTCTCACCGTGCGATCTCCGGCTCCGGCAGAGGGAAGCCCAGCAGCTGGTTGAGGTGGACGCTGTCCTTCAGGCAGGCCTGCCATTGGTTGAAGGCGTAGACCACGCCCACGTCCGGCTTCTTTGCACCGCAGTGATTTCCCGTCTGAGACGCTGCAGAACAGAGATACCCGTCATGAACCGACCTGAAGAACCTCAACCCAGAAACCCAGAAACATGGAGGTCCACCGGGCCACGTTAACGGTCCGGTGGCTGCTGGTTACTACAGGGATTATCCAGTCAGAATGACAGGAAGTTGTATGTTACTAAGGATTCTCACTCGGCATGCCTTCACGAAGAGCCTTTTTCACAAAGCTGGTATATTAAAGGCCTCACACGGGGCACCATTTATGTTGTGCCATAGCATCACGCTAAAAAGAATCTCTGTACGGCCCCAGACAGCGGCCACTTGCCCCTGTCCGCTCTGCTGGTGGCTTCACTCTTTTTAAGGGCCGTCACATAATACTAATGGATATTCAAATTAACTGGCTCCTGGCTGGCTGTCCAATTCTGTAACCCTTGTCACAAAGTAGCAACAGAGCACAGGTAAATACTGTTCAATATAAATAACTGGACCAGTATCAGAAGACACTAAGTTGGTGTCATCCTAGAATACTGTCTTGACGGAACCCTTTTGGACATCTGACACCTCCGGGCCCACACGAAGTACAAGTCAACACTCAAAAAACTGAAGTCATGTCCCAGCAAACCCAGCAAAACTCTCTACTGCAGTTTTGCTGCCTGATCCGGTCCTGTTTACCTGCTTTGGGTCCGGTTACGACTCCCATGCTCATTCCCAGCAGCAGCGCCTTCAGCAGGGTCTGGTCTGGAGGAGGCTGAGCCATCTGCAGCCAGAAGCAGGTGACGGCCACCGGGAGCTTCAGCTCATCGGGAAAGAGGCTCAGAGAGTCCTCGGTGACACCCAGAGCTTCCAGTAGGACCAGCAGACGCTCAGAGGAGTCCGCCTGGCGCCGCCACCATGCAGGAGAGATGAGGAGATGGTAAAACTTCAATCGTTTATCATAAAATGTCAAAAGAATAACCTCCAAGGAGCTGAAATGAATCTCTGACACTTGTTTATTCATGTGCAACGTTGTTATTTTGTTGCGTAACCTGGAAAAAGAAGCGTCACCTCGTGCAGCGAGCTGAGTCTGAGTCTCTTGCTAGTTTCACTGAAGGCTGGTCGGACCGGCACGTATATCAGGTGGGAACCGTCCCGGTCTCGCTCCGTCACCTGCAGCGACGCCTCTCCGCCCAACAGCAGCCCGTACATCACCTGCCGGATCGGCCTGGAGATCACATACACGCTGGGGCGGTCCCGGGGCTCCACGGGAAAGCCCAGTGACATCCTCTGCAGCTGCAGCACGTCCAGGATGTCCGAGGTCAGCCGGGTCTGAACCAGAGCCAGACGGGCCCAGTCTGGAACAAGACCAGATCCCTGCGGGAGACAACAGTTTAAAACACCCCCAATGTAGTTGGTAGTTGGTAGGTTTGACTATCGGCCGTATTCTCCTCTCCAGTACCCTGGCGTAGACTTCCCTGGGGAGGCTGAGAACAGAGGGGGGGTTCGGGGGTCGGACCCCCCCGATTAACCCTTGAGCCCCCCTGAAGGACTCAAAAGCCAAATTTAGGGGGGGTCTCAATGTTGTCAAAAAAATAAATAAATTAGGCTATATAATATAATATGATAATTTGATTGTCACTAATGGTCAATTAAATATGTTTCTCGGGGAGTGCCGGGCCACGCGGGACAATGTCCCCCCAATGACCCCCCGCCCCTTCGCCTATGTGCGTATGAATCGTGTAGGGGGGGAAGGAAGGGGAGCGGAGGCCGAAGCCAGGAGGCAGGACCAGCAGAGCCGGTCCTGGAAGGACGCCCACGCTCCCCCGCCGGCCATCCAGTTGAAGGGGGCCGGCCCTCCGAGCCGGGCCAGGGCCCCACCGACAAACGCGTAAGTCGTCGACAGCTGTTTTGGCTATTTCAGAGCTGCCGGACGTGGCTGAGGGGATAAGCACGTCGATCAACACTCAGACTTTAACGTTGGGGGAGCAAAGCTGTAAGCTGGATGCGATTCTTGAACAGAATCGCAGGCTGGCGGCGGTCTTTGAGCTCATTGGCAAGATGGATAAGACCTTGGAGAAGTTGGAAGCTCGGCTTGGCGGGAATTGATCACAAATTCGTCTGATTGGAGTCGCCATTGATGAACCAGAGACTGAAGGCAGACGGAAAATTACTGAGTCTGTCTGTTCTTTCAATACAATTGTTGATTCTATAATCTGACTTGACAGAGCGGTATGGCCGATCACTCCAGTCACAATCTCCCTGGTGGAATGTAAACAAGGGAACCTGCCCCCACTAACCCTTCCCTCTCCCACGAACATCTGTGTACCTGTTTTCAGAACTGACCGAGCTGTCTGATAACATCAAGGACAATGGCTGAGGAGCAGCTCTGGGGCGAAGTTCACGGACTTACCACTCACACTTGCTGATAACCACACCTCCCTCATCTCAACGCCTTGACAAATGACAAAATGACGTGTTCTCATATCTGTAGCAAGTTTTGGATCATTACCTGGAACGGGGGAGGCACCCCGTGGTCGAAGAACTGTTTTAGGCAACTCTGACGAGGTTTGTACTCCTTCATCCCCTCAGACAGTCCTTTCTGGATCTCTTCTCTCCTCTTCGTGTCCAGATCTCCCATCAGCCCCAGCGCCGCCGCCATGGCGTCCTCAGACTTCTGGAAGTCCCTCAGCCAGCAGAGCAGCCCCTCCAGGCGACTCGGGGCCTTGCTTCTACCCGGGGCAAACTGAGTCCAGCTGACCGTCTTCAGCTTCACGTAGTCGTTACCGGCCAAAGCGGCGAAGGTGGGCAGGAGCTGGGGCTCGATCTGGAAGACGATGCAGAAGCTGGAGGTTCTGTAGCTCTTACAGGGGATGTAGCTCCGCGGGCCGCCCTTCACCTCCCACCAGCGGAAGTGAGTGATGGGCAGAAACCCTGCAGGGAGGTCAAAGATGAAGAAGTCCCCGTCGTTGGAAAGCACAGGGCAGTTCCATTCAGCAGCGAGGGCAGCTAGCTCCTGGTCGGCCTCCCCGAAGCACTGGGCCACCGGAACCTGCAGTCGGGCCAGAGTCTGTTTGAAGACCTTCTTGGCCATCTGTGGGAGGATTCCCTTGCTCACGCCGGTCTCCGCTGCCTCGTGGGCTCTCTGGATCCGTTGCTCAGCTCTCATCGTCACCGTTTGCAGCTTCCTGTCTGTGGGGTCTGAACCTCCGTCCAGAACCACGAACGGCTGGACCTCGCAGGTCCTGAGCGCTGAGATGAACCTCTCGATGAGTTCTTGAAACGATGCATACTCCCCACCGCGATTCTGGTCCAAACCTGGCAACAACACGTATCATGTAAATGTAAATGTACTTTATTTCTATAGCCCTTTACAGCCACCTCTAGATGAGCCAAAGTGCTTTACAGAATAAAACAGGAATACAACATACAATCATGAGACATAGCAAAAAATTGAAAATGCTCGGTCACCCCAGCGTTGTCCTAACAACGTTATCAACTTGTTTGTCAAATTATGAAAAACGATCAAATCACAAACAGATTTCTGACATAAGGACTGAAAGACAAGGACAAGGCGCCAAAGCTAGTCGTCAGTTTCCCCAAACATAAGGCTCTCTGTCTTGTCCTGGTTTAAGTGCAGGAAGTTCTGGGCTTCAATGGCAGATAGATTTACAGATCATCTGCGTATCACTGAAATGATAGATTGTGCCTGGCTATAATAGACCCAAGTGGTAACATGTATAGAGAGAAAAGATTTGGACCAAGAATAGAACCTTGCGGGACCCCGCAAGAGAGAGAAGCACTAGAGGAACAGGAGTCACAATCATCACAGAAAAGGTTCTATCATAAAAAAATACTAAGTAAACTACGCCGTAGGTTACGTAACCTACGCCGTAGGCTACGTAAACTACGCCGTAGGCTACGTAAACTACGCCGTAGGCTCTGCGTCGATTTGACTCGCCGACCGAGGGCAAACAGGAAGACTCGTCTCAGATTGTGACCAAGGGAGCAGGCATTTTTTTGTGAGAAATAGAGAGAAATAATCCTGTGACTCGTCAGATTTGTTTTGGATGTTTCTGATATAATAGTTTTCAGAAACCACAAAGTAATCTAGCTGTTATCTGGGTAATTTACAAACTTTCAGATAAAGTTGCCGAAGATCACACCAGAATAAAGGGATTTATGGTTCCGCGTTACACCAACACAGAGCCTACGGCGTAGGTTACGTAACTTACGCCATAGGCTCTGCGTCGATTTAACGCGAAACCATAAATCAGCTCCGGAGCCGGCAGGCAGAAATCTTGAAATTTCGGAGCAAATTTCTAAACAAGCGTAGCTACAACTGTTAGATTTCATCTATTAAACCAACATCTTCCTAAATGATTTATTTCAGCCAATGTAATTCTCCACAGAGCTGCAGGTTTCTCTCCCGGGACGACGGAGCAGCTTGACCCAGCGATCACGTCTGATCTCGGGCTGTGAGCTGCAGCAGCTGTTACCATGGTAACAGCTGCTGCTGCTGCTGCTGCTCCCCGGGGGCGGCGGCTCTTCTCATCTCCGAAAACGTCGAGTCAAATTTCTTAACAGGCGTTATTTGGATAAACTGAGCCCAGGTTGCGGATCTTAAAGGTTACTTTTACGCCTGAAAAAACATTAAAACTTAATAAAGCGCCATAACAGTGCTACAGCTGAAATTAAAACAGCTTTTGGCTCTCAGCTTCCTGATCAGGGTAGGGATGAAAACGAGGGGGAGTGGGGGTATTGGGACAGGCACCTGGGCCAAGTGCCCTAGATCAGTGGTTCCCAACCTTTTCCAACTTTTACGTCACAAAAATGTTCGTGGCCCACCTCCGAACTTTTTAATTCCCCCTGGTGCTAGCCAGATATCCATCTTTATACTCCAGTTTCAGGTTTCAGCATCAAACGTAAATAAGTCAAGTGCAATGCAGTCCCGCTGCAAAGTGGTCCGACCGATAACAACAAAAGTTCCTATCGCTCATTTGCTTGTCACATGTCTAAAACTTGAAGGAAAACAAAACAAAATTAAAGCTGCAAGCAGCGATGAACGGGCCCTCGCACTCATGGCCACAGCCCCCCATAAGCATATCAGAAAAGACACCACCCACGACTTCCTATGTCAAACCATTCAAAAGTTACAGCAGAAAATCGGGACAACCAATCAGAAGAAGGGGCGGGGCTAATTAAGGCCAAAGAAGCTCAAGGACTCATTACAGAGTCCCATGACGCCACCCACGACTCTCTATGTCAAACCTTTCAAAAGTTATGGCAGAGAAAAGTATTCTAGGGGGCGCTGTTGAGCCGTTAGGCCACGCCCATTAATGCAAACCATGAAATATTAAATTTATCGCCAGGCCTGGCTTGCATGCAAAAGTTGGTGACTTTTGGGGAACTATCAAATATGGAACAATCAGATGAAGGGTGGGCGCACTTTTTCGCGTCTAGCGTCGCCACGGTAACACTTTTGAAAGAGAAAAGTAATGCGTGGTGTTGCAGGATGGAGACGCACATTTTGAGGTATAACACACCTGGGTGCACGTTACGGTTCGGGCCGTATTAATTGCCAAAGGAATGGCATAAATTGCGCCAAAATTACACAATTAATTCAAAATGGCCGACTTCCTGTTCGGTTTCGGGCATGGCGCCAAGAGACTTTTCTTTAAGTTGTGACATGATACAGGTGTGTAGTGATTTTCGTGCATGTACGTCAAACCGTATTGTGGGGCTTGAGGCACAAAGTTTTCTAGGGGGCGCTGTTGAGCCGTTAGGCCACGCCCATTAATGCAAACCATGAAATATCACATTTATCACCAGGCCTGACTTGGTGCAAAATTTTGTGACTTTTAGAGAACTATCAAATATGGACCAATCAGATGAAGGGGGGCGCGCTTTTTGGCGTCTAGCGTCGCCACGGTAACACTTTTGAAAGAGAAAAGTAATGCGCGTAGTCGCAGGATGGAGACGCACATTTTGATGTATAACACATCTGGGTTTACGATACGGTTCGGGCCGTATTAATTCTCGGAATGGCATATATTGCTCCAAAATTACGCGATTAATTCAGAATGTTCAAAATGGCCGACTTCCTGTTCGGTTTCGGCCATGGTGCAAAGAGACTTTTCTTTAAGTTGCGACATGATACAGGTGTGTACCGATTTTCGTGCATGTACGTCAAACCGTATTATGGGGCTTGAGGCGCAAAGTTTTTTCTGTCTGAACCAATCAGATGAAGGGTCGTGCTTTTTGGCATCTAGCGTCACCACGGTAACGCTTTTGAAAGAGAAAAGTAATGCGTGTTGTCGCAGGATGGAGATGCACATTTTGATGTATAACACACCTGGGTGCACGTTACGGTTCGGGCTGAATTAACTGTCGAAGGAATGGATTGAATTGCGCCAAAATGACACGACTAATTCAAAATGGCCGACATCCTGTTCGGCTTCGGGCTTGGCGCCAAGAGACTTTTCTTTAAGTTGTGACATGATACAGGTGTGTACCGATTTTCGTGTATGTACGTCAAACCGTATTGTGGGGCTTGAGGCACAAAGTTTTCCGGGGGGCGCTGTTGAGCCGTTAGGCCACGCCCATTAATGTAAACCATTAAATATCAAATTTATCGCCAGGCCTGACTTGCATGCAAAATTTTGTCATGTTTTTTTTTTTTTTTTTAAAGATTTTTTTGGGCTCTAGTGGCCCTTCATTGAGATGCAGACTGGAAAGGGGTAGAGAGAGAGAACGGGGAAGACACGGGGAAGACACGCAGCAAAGGTGCGCGGGCTGGATTCGAACCCGCGACCGCTGCAGGAGGAGGACTGTAGCCTCAGTATATGAGCCGCTGCTTAACCCACTGCGCCACCGAGCGGCCCTGCGTGCAAAATTTAGTGACTTTTTGGGCACGTTTAGGGGGAAAAAAAGGCCCTCCTTTTGTCAGAAGAAGAAGCAAAAAAAGAAAGGAAGGAAGGAAGGAAGGAAGGAAGGAAGGAAGGAAGGAAGGAAGGAAGGAAGGAAGGAAGGAAGGAAGGAAGGAAGGAAGGAAGGAAGGAAGGAAGGAAGGACGGACGGACGGACGGACGCACGCACGCACGCACGCACGCACGCACGCACGCACGCACGCACGCACGCACGCACGCACGCACGCACGCACGCACGCACGGACGGACGGACGGACGGACGGACGGACGGACGGACGGACGGACGGACGAAAGAAAGAGAAAAATTCCTACAGATACAATAGGGCCTTCGCACTGAAGGTGCTCGGGCCCTAATAATTAAGATAATATTTAAACATTTTTAATATCATTTTAAACATAACTGAGTTTTACCATTTAAAACATTATTCTGTATATTTTTATATAATTATATCCCCACCCCCCAAAAAATATACTTTTTTGGAAATTATTTGGCGGCCCACTTGCAATAGCTCCGCGGCCCACCAGGGGGCCGCTGCCCACAGGTTGGGAATCACTGCTCTAGATTTTCAAATGCCCTAATCTCCCCCTTCTTTTTTAGGGGGTAGGGAAAAAAAGAAGGGCGAGTGGAGGGGAATTGGGATTGGGGTTTACTATATATATATATATATATATATATATATATATATATATATATATATATATATATATATATATATATATATATATATATATATATGCCTTAGGTTTTTACAAACATGGTATTAATCATTAATATTTAGCTCCGGGGTTTGAGTGACGCGTCTCACTTGAGCTGAAATACAGCAGGTAGATCAGACTCACCTGAGCTGAAATACAGCAGGTAGATCAGACTCACCTGAGCTGAAATACAGCAGGTAGATCAGACTCACCTGAGCTGAAATACAGCAGGTAGACCAGACTCACCTGAGCTGAAATACAGCAGGTAGATCAGACTCACCTGAGCTGAAATACAGCAGGTAGATCAGACTCACCTGAGCTGAAATACAGCAGGTAGATCAGACTCACCTGAGCTGAAATACAGAAATACAGCAGGTAGACCAGACTCACCTGAGCTGAAATACAGCAGGTAGACCAGGTTGGATCCGTCGATCACCAGCCGGGTCCCCCGGAGCAGGGAGTCCCGGTAGACCCGGTAAACCCCCCCTCCATCCCGGGTCTCCAGGAAACTGCTGAGACCCTGAACCCCCATCTCTGGTCCTGGTCCTGGTCCAGGTCCTGATCCTGGTCTCTGGTTCTGGTCCTGGTCCTGGTCCTGGTCTCTGGTCTCTGGTCCTGGTCTCTGGTCCTGGTCCTGATCTCTGGTCCGCGGAGCGCGCATCTCCGCGGGGCCGCGCTGCGCTCCTTTTATCCTTCCTTAAGTTTCACTTTCCTGACATCACTTTCCAAACACTTTACTAACTCTTAAATAGGAGTCACGGTCACGGGAGGAAAAGAAACCTCCAGTGTGATCGATAATCAGCATGTATGACGTCATTCTGGAGTCAGGAGGCGCGTCTCACTTTTGATTAAATGTTTTTAAAATGCGACGATAAGAACCGTCGAGGGAAATTCTTTTGGAATGCTATTTTCGTGGATATTAATTGGCACAAGGCTTCGCTTGTTCCTTTCAAATTCTGTGTTACAAACTAAATCAGATGCGTTTAAGTTATGTAGTATTTTTAAATGTAGTTCTCTAACACGTATTTATCAAAACTCCTTGACATCGATAACAAATGAACCTTCTGTATAAGTTTCACTTTCCTGACATCACTTTACATGACACTTTACTAACTCTTTATATGACATCTAGTCAGGAGGAAAAGAAACCGCAAGTCTGATCGATTATCACTCTTATATGACGTGATTCTGAAGCAGGGGAGGCAGATCTTCTCCTGTCATCAAGACAAGTAAAAAAATAAATAATCATAACATCAAATTTATATTAATATTTGTCCACTGATCTTTATGTTTGTAATTTCGAACATTTCTAAAGTCAAAACCGCTGAATTTGTCTGTTTCCTGTTCAAATACGGAGCTGAAACGAGAGGAGCGGCAGCAGCGATCCGATCTGATCGATCAATCATCAATAATACGTGCGTGTGCGCGTGCATGTTTCCGTATCTCTGCATGTCCCGATATAATGTTTGCAGATACGTTTATTTGACCTGATTTTACACAGTCTGGCTAATGTCTTTAACCATTAAAGTTTAATGTTTGTTAGTGACATATTTAGTTTTTCTGATGGGAAATAAAAGCGCAGCAAAAAAGGCAGACGATACTCTGACTGCCCTGTAGGGGGCGCACGTGAGCCTCGTTTCGTTTAATTATTTATTCAAACAGGTTAAAACAAAAACAAAAAATAATCAGAATATATAAAATGTATATACCGAAAAAAAAACCCACAAGCAAAACAAAGTAAATTAAAGAGACAAATCTGTATGTAGATAAATATAGAGCCAACAGGGACAAACACTTTTAATTTCAATCTTATAAAAAAGAGATTAGACTAAGAATACAATAGAATATCTAAAAACGAAATTTTGGCCTCAAATAAAATGTTCTTTGTTTTTCTTTTCATCTTTTCTGTTGAGCAATCTGTATTAAATTGATTAAAGTATCAGAATTAAACGTTTAAAATCAACGGAATATTTCACTAACGGTCAAAATTTAAATCTGTGGTTTTGTACAGCAATATCTCACTTATTATGGAATTGCACAATTACTCATGTTCTCTGGATTAATAACTTTATAAATGCTAAAGTTGATTCTTCCTTTAAGTTGAGCATTCAACATGTTCTATTTGGTTTATTAAAAAATGACATGACAAGCCCAGACAAAGTATATTTAATCAACCTTCTCTTAATTATTGCTAAATATCATATTCACTGTACTAAATCTGCTGCCCAACGTCCAGATATAATTGTTCTCAGAGCTTTATTAATATCATATTCAGAAATAAACCCCAAAGCGGTTAAAACCACAAGCTTATGTGAAAAATATATTTCCTGATTTAAATTAGTTTTTTTCCTCCTTAAACCTCAAGCCTTCTATTTTATTTTGATATATAATTTACTGTACTTAATTTGTAACTGCATTTCATCCTGAAGTTTTGTACCTTTTCTGTATATATATCTGTCAATAATAATAATAATTAAAAAAATAATTAAATCCTCTTGAAACAGAAAAAAACCCACTTTTGATTGACTATTTTTTTCTTTTTATTCATTCAATCTTATTTATTTACTTTTTTCTAAATTTCTTTCCGCAAGTGTGATCGATAATCACTCATTTATGACGTCATTCTGGAGTCAGGAGGCGCGTCTCTTTTGATTAAATGTTTTTACAATGCGACCATAATAAAAACCGTCGAGGGAAATTCTTTTGGAATTCTATTTTCGTGGATATTAATTGGCACAAGGCGTCGCTTGTTCCTTTCAAATTCTGTTACAAACTAAATCAGAGAACTACATTTAAAAATACTACATAACTTAAACCCATCTAACACGTATTTATCAAAACTCCTTGACATCGATAACAAATGAACCTTCTGCAAAACTGAACCTGAAACTGTGACTCACCTGTTTTATGGTTTTCCAGTTGCTTTTATAGCAGCACGTTTTGGAGAGAACTTGAGAGATAAATACTCTGGAAAACAACACTGCGGTCCAGCAGCCGTCATTCCTATCTAAGTGGTGAAATCAGCCGCTCCTAAATGTTCATGTCCCTCCTATTTCAGCCTTTACGGTAAATGAATGAACGCGGCTCAGAAACAAAAAGATAGAAATAGAAATAGAAATAGGAATAGAAATAGAATAGAAAGCCTTTATTATCATTATACTGGTACAATGAGATTAGGCAGCAGCTCCGTAAAAGTTCACACATGCAAAGACTGTGTAAACACTATATGTAAACTATGTAAAAAGATATGAAGTTCTGAGTTTGAGATAATGCAGATGTGTTTTTTTCATATATTTTTTTCATTACCTTGATTACACCCAAACTTCCACAGTAATATTTACACACTCTTACTGTAAAAGAGAAGGATGAAACACTTCTTTTTTTTTACTTCAGGTTCTGTTTTGCAGAGACTATAAAAATGAATTCTCCCATAATGAAATAATGGGAGAATTCATTTTTATATTCTCTGCAAAACAGAACCTGAAGCAAAAAAGGCAACTGACTGGTAGAAAAGTAAAGTGTTTGAAGTTTACACCTTAATATTTCAATTTTTCCACAGTAAAATTGTTTGAAATTAAGCATGCTTGTAATGATTCTAGTTGTGAAGAGGGCTATATGAGATATTGGGTGAAATTATGGGAGAATTCATTTTTATAGTCTCTGCAAAACAAAACCTGAAGCAAAAAAGGCAAATTACTTTTTTAGAAAAGTAAGGTGTTTGAAGTTTAGATCTTAAAAGAAAAGTGTTTCATCCTTTTCTTTTACAGTAAGAGTGTGTAAATATTACGGTGGAAGTTAAAAAAACATCTGCATTATTTCAAACTCAGAACTTCATATCTTTCTGTTTCTGAACCGCGTTCATTCATTTACCGTAAAGGCTGTAATAGCAGCGCACCTGAACATTTAGGAGCGGCTGATTTGACCATAGACACACACACACACACACACACACACACACACACACACACATATATATATATATATATATATATATATATATATATGTATATGTATATATATATATATATATATATATATATATATATATATATATATATATATATATATATATATAACGACGGCTGTTTGGACCGCAGTAAAACAACACACAACATCAACACTGAAGGGAAGAACATTATCACTTATTTTGATTTCAAAGAAAAAAAGTTATGCACTATTGTCAATATTTATATTTTATTAGGAACATTTCACATCCATAAATGTAAATTCCAAAACTCTTCTCCATTATTCAAGTTGTTTTTGATTGAAGTTGAATATTATCTCAAGTCTCTTAAATTAATTACGAATATGAAATGTTTATCAATGATGGATATCCATTCTGAGATTTTCAATCATGAAGCTGACACAAATATAATTTTCATTTTATGCGAAATATTGGCTGTCATACCAAGGTTTTGTTTCTTTTATGTATTTTTTTTTTTCTTTATTTAATTTTCTTTATGTTGCACAGGTTGTGAACTGAAACTTGTTGTACATTGTTTGTATATTGCAAACTTTCAATAAAACACTTTTGATTGACAATAATATGACGTTTTGACGCTTTGTTGGGACTTTAAGGTGTTTAGTTTTATCAACAACTTCCTGAAGGTCGTTTTTAAACCCGGATTCTTTCATTCTTCAATATATTTTATAATGTAATGAATTATAATTTGACATTTGGAAAGGAATAGAATGAAGTTTGAATAGAATTCCAGGAAGTGTAAACCCTTTCACAATAAAGGTGGAAAGTGGTCCAGAATTCTAAGATAAGTTCATTTCAGGCAGGTATTAATTATGAAAGTGTTTTATATGATTTCATTTCTATGTATTTATGTCTGAGAATGATGGTGATTTAGTTTTATCCTCTGTGTTGGTTGTGACTGAGGGAGTTGTGTCTATTATTGGTTTCTTTGTCATGTAGAATGTATGTCTGTTACAAACTGGTGAGAAGAGTTTGAAAATGGGTTTATATTCTTTTCCTGATTGATTTGTGGCAACAAACTGGACCTCTAAGAATGCTGCTGATGTCTGTTATTGTCAGAAATCCTTGATTTGATTTGGATTTGATTTGATTTGAAGATTTTATTTCAAACATGCATGTTAAAGGAGCTTGAGGCTCCTTTTAAGAAATGAGACTCTCTAGCGCCACCCTTCACCACGACGGCCGTCGGGGGTACTGCAGCCAACAGTGAAGCCGGCACGGGAGAACGGGGAGAACGTGCATGCAGCGTCATGTGACGTCACATCCGCAGGACAGCGCGGGAAATTCTGGACCGAATTGCAGCACATTTTGCAGCAACAGCCTGTTCAAGGCAAAGGAGAGATACACTAGAGGAATCATTCTTTTGGGTTTGGAACGCTTCATCTGACATTATTACTAGAAAACTTAAAATGTATACACATTTTTTTCATAAATCCTGCCTCAATCCTTCCTTCATTCCAATCCATTTTATACGTATCTTTTTGTATTTTTTATATATTTTTTATTTCTGACTTTTCAATCTTTTTACCCCTCCCCTATATGTGTGTGCTAAGTGTACTGCTGACAACAAATACGTTTCCCCACTGAGGGAGAAAATAAAGGATATCTTATCTTATCTTATCTTCCTCAAGCTCCTTTAAAAAAAAATACAAAAAAGTAAAAAGATAAAATACAAATATGTGTGTATGTATATATATATATATATATATATATATATATATATATATATATATATATATATGAATCTTACATACATTCTTACATATAACAAGAATTTCAGTAAACTTACTTATAAAACACACATAAACACCCCTACTTTAATAACTATAGTGATATAATATAGTCAAAAACAAACAAATCAAAAAGAAAGCAAAAACAAACTCCCAGCATTTAGTTGTTACTATGTATGTATGTAATAATAGAAGTAATGATAATGTATAGTATTACATTATCATTACTTTACTATAATACTACAATATAATAGAGAACAATAGACAGCAATGGTATAACAATATACTTGAATAACTATATAAGAGTAGATATGCTGTATATACTGGTTCATATATTTACCTCCAATTATATACATAAAAATTACTATAAATCTATATATCTACATATAACTATAAATCAGTATATATTAATAGAGATATAGATATATAAATACTGTACGTATAATATCCATGTACATACCTACATAAAACATGTAGTTTCATGTTTGGAGGAAAAGGAAACTTTCAAACCTGCGTTTTTATGACTGAATGTTCCTTTGATCTCATTTATCAGAGTTAACAATGTTTTATTACATATGACTGAATGTGGGAGGAGCCAGTAGCCCCGCCCCTCACGGAGACCATGCGGGGGAAGCCAGTAGCCCCGCCCCCTCATGAAACCATGTGGGAGGAGCCAATAGCCCCGCCCCTCATGGAGACCAGCTGACACTAAAATGTGGGAGGAGCCAGTAAAGTGTGGGAGTAAAAGTGAAACTAAACTACAGTGAAACCTAAGAAACCCAGAGTTGTGGTGACGCATCGTCAGCTGATTTCTGCTGTAAACAAAACCAAACATAGTTCCTGTTAGAGCTGAACACACACTGATCAGAGGGAACCAGCAGAACCAGCAGAACCGGGCCGGGGATCCGTGGACCAGCGGTCCAGAAACTAAATCTGTTTTCTTTTTCTTTCTTTCCCCCCCCCCGCCCCTGGTGTTGAGTGCATGTTGCTAATACAATAAAAACAGGAATGACCTGCCCCTCCAGAACGGTATCCTTGTTAAATGTATTTATTAAATGTTGAGTGTGCGGTATCTACGGTGTTATTAAAACCGTGGGGCGGGGAGTGCCGGGCCACGCGGGACAGTGTCCCCCACGCCCCGGACCCCCCGCCCCCTATAGCCTATGTGCGTGCGGATCGTGTAGGGGAGGCAGGAGCCGGCCATCCAGGTCGACGGGGGCCGGCCCTCCGAGCCGGGCCAGGGCCCCACCGTACCTCCACGGGGGCCCCTGGCACCGTCGGATCCCCCAGGCGGAGGGGGAAACGGTCCAACATCCCCCCATTCATGCTGACGACATAGACACCTGAGAATGGCTCCACCCCGCCGGCGCGCCCGCCCGCTAACCTGTAAAGTTTCAATAGCAACTTTAGGGTGCTTAGGTTCAATAATTCTATTATCAAAGATGTGTATTTGAACACGTCTCCGACCGATTAAATGCTTCTTAACGCACCAATGGACCAGACAACACACGAAGCAGATGTGATTCATGACTTTAATCAACTGGAAAAGTGAGTTAAAAGCGTAAAGTGCTGTTAGGTTCCTAAATCAACATACATAAATTAATAACTTAGGAAAGACACAGAGACTGTTAGAAATGATTTTTCAGGCCTTCTGCGCAAAAGGGAAGCAAAGTCGGAGCTTGCAGAGCAACATGGCCCTCTCGGATGCTCTCGACAAATGCTTGCTGGGTCCTTCTTTGCAGGAGGTATTTATTGAAAAACTGACAGGAACATGACCATTTTAAGAGAACAAATGGTGGACAGTGGATGGACAATGGGAGGAAACAAACAGATAAACTGGACATTTCAGTTGAAAAGCAACTAATCTATGATATGCAGAGCAAACAGACATCCTTTCTGTTGAGGGTTTTCCAACAGAATTGTCCAACTGAAATGTGACAGTTGTGGACCAGCCCAAACCCCTGAGTAGTTTAGGGAGTGGCTGTTGTAACTGGTAACATGTGATAAGCATGTCTTTTTTTTTTTTTTTAATTTATTTATTTTTTTTTTAACCTTGTCTGCACACATATTATTGATTGATACCATGACGGTAGAAACCAAAAGTGTATATATGTGCATTATTACTATATTTAATATATATACATATATATACGCACACAAATGCGTACACATACATAAATATACACATACAAGCCCAGTGGTTTTTTTTTTTGGGGGGGGGGGGGGGGGGGGGGTTGACGACATCCACTGCCAATCCAGGAAGCAGGAACACACGGAGACACACGTCAAGCACTGGAAATCTGCAACAAAAAAAAAAAAACACAAACAAAGCACGAAACCGGCACAGAGCCAACCAAAACAATAACAGCAATCGACCTAAATCTTGAGATCTGATCGCAGTCTGAGCTAAGCTATCGCTACCGCTACCTAAACCCAAAAACTAGAGAGCCAGCATGCAGGTGAACAAGCCAGTGTGTATGTCTATGTGTGTGTGTGTGTATGTATATGATCATGCGTGTGTGTGTGTGTGTGTATATGCATGTGACTAAGTGACTGTGTGTGTGTGTGTGTGTGTGTGTGTGTGTGTGTGTGTGTGTGTGTGTGTGTGTGTGTGTGTGTGTGTGTAATAAACCAAACAAAGCTCCACCTGAAGTGTATCTATAGTGGGGGAGGGGGGGGAGCAACCCCGCCACCCGCGAGACCAGAGGCCGACACGGAAGAGCCCGGAACCCAGGCCACCGGCAACCCCACAGAGGGGAGAAGTAGGAGGGAGGCAACCCACCGCCTGCGAGGCCCCCCCCCCCCGGCGGCAGCCGAGGGGGCCCACGGGCGGGGCCCCCACGGCGCGGGAAGAAGCAGCCAGGGACCCCGCGGCGGCGGACCGCGACCCAGGCGATCCCCGGCCACCCGGTCCGGGCCGGACACGCGGCCAGGAGGCCCTCACCCTTCAGGCCAACGACCCCCACCCGGCAGGGGGCCAGCCTGCCCGGAGAGACAGAGCCGCCCCGGCCGCCGACGCGGGCAGGCGCACCCGTCCCCCACGAAAGTGGCCCCCCAAGACCAGAGGGGCGCCCCGCCGCAGAGGCAGCGGGGGGGACCGGAGACGGGCCCGGAGAGAGGGAACCCCCCAACAAGGCAACACCCGTGCAGGCCCGACAACGGAGGGCCCCAGACCCAGGCATCCCATTCATTCATCCATTCACCTATCAGATACCTATACTAATAATAATATAATATACTATACATAATAATAATACTAATAATAATAATAATAATAATAATAATAATAATAATAATAATAACCATCTTTGTATAATATAATATTCATAAATTATTAAGTTTTGATGTCCTGCCAATGGAGGCTCAAATCCTCCATGGCAGGACCCTTCCATACCGCATTCTCACCGACACAGACATACAATCACGCACCGTTTCCCCCTCCCCCGGGGGGGGTCCAGCACCGCCAGAAGGCACCCCAGGCTGCACGGTGGGCCCCGCCAGGCCCGGGTAACCCGACCCACCTGTCCCAGGCCGGTGAGGGAACGCGGGTGATGTGGGACCCCCTCCCGCCCCTGGTGTTGAGTGCGTGTGATTAATGCCATAAAAACAGGGAGGGGGGAGGGCCAAGTATCGATTGACACCGACCCCCCCCCCCTCCCGAACTACGTTGTCCTTGTCAAATGTATTTATTAAGTGTTGAATGTGCAGTGTCTATTTGCTGTTAAAACCGTGAGGCGGGGAGTGCCAGGCCACGCGGGACAATGCCCCCCCACGACCCGGACCCCCCGCCTTTCGCCTATGTGCGTATGAATCGTGTAGGGGGGGAAGGAGGGGGAGCGGAGGCCGAAGCCAGGAAGCAGGACCAGCAAAGCCGGCCCTGATAAGACACCCGCGTCCCCCCACCGGCCGTCCAGTAGACGGGGGCCGGCCCTCCGAGCCGGGCAAGGGCCCACCGTACCTCCAAGGGCGCCCCCGGCGCCGCCGGAGCCCCCAGACGGAGGGGGAAACGGTCCAACATCCTCCCATTCATACTGACAACATAAGACATAGATACCTGGGAATGGTGCCACCACCGCCGTCGCGCCCGCCCCGTGCACCCCCCCGGTCAGGGGAGGCCCGCTCCCCGGACCCGGCCCCACCCCCCCCCGAGGCCACCCCGGCGGACACCCCAAGGGTCCCGGAGTCCCCCACATCCGCAGGGGCACTTGGCCCCCGCCCAGCGACGGAGGACCAAGGCAGCAATGCCCCCCCGGCGCAGACAGCCACCCCCCACCCAGGCAGGGCCGGGCCCTCCGGGTGGGACCCCCACGTCCACGGCCCCGCCCCCCCCCGGGAGGCCCGGAGACGCCCCAGCCACAGCCCCCCCGCCGAGCCCTCCCCAGCCACCCCCCCCCACCGCCATGAGGTAACCCCCCCCCACAGGCCCCCAAGGCCCCCCACCGGCTAGGGACAGGGCCCCGCGGCCCCCCCCACCGCCCCCCAGGGGCCACCAGAGGCCCGCGCCCCAGACCCCCCAAGCCGACCCCCAACCCCAAGGGCCTACGAGATCACCACCCCCCGCCCCCACTAGGTAACGAAGCCAATAAACGGGGACCACAGAGAGTGCAATTCAGCCGAATGTTGTTCAGTGGAGGCAGACATTATCTCACTACTAATATGATCTGATAAAAGATTCCTAAAATGGTTGATACATAAACTGGATTTTTGTTTCCAATTTACTAGAATGGTTTTCTTTGCGATACATAAGGCAGTGAGAACCGGTGTGTCCAATTAGGATCTATTTGAGTGTCTCCCAGGTGACCTAATATACATACCGTGGGGCACACTGGGATTCTGTGGTTGATCCATGTGGTTGATCCATGTGGATAAACATGTGATAAGCATGTCTAAAACACAGTCAGCTCTCTGACTTGACTTGATTCTGATTCTAATGGTTTCATAAGCACAAAACTAATTCAAAAACGTTGATTAACCTCACAAGTGCAATATAAGTTTTTACAAAAACATTTCATTAAATGTGTCAACTGACAATAAAGGAGTCTGATAAACTCTTTAAAACAACAAGGACTCACATATAAATCCATCACAACAAGGAGACGGGCTAAAGTTAAAATTGATCAAATACACGTAAAAAACAGCCCTGTAGTCAAACCTGTGACGTCACCGCAGGTTCGTCCAGTTGTGAAACCGTCGGTGGTTCTGAAGTGGATCCTCTTAGTTGTCCCCAGATAAAAATATGTAATACAAAAGAATCTGACCCCGTAACCAGTAAAAAAATGATTTTTAAATAATTAAAACAGAACCAGAACCTGAACTTTCCTCATAAACCAGTAAAACCAGACCACAGTAAAGATAATAGATCATTGATCAACCATCATGATCAGAACCTTCTCCATCAGAGGAGCCGGCCCCCGCTCTCTACTGGTTCTCCCGGGCCGTCTCTGTCTGCTGGTTCTGCCGGGCCGTCTCTCTCTGCTGGTTCTCCCGGGCCGTCTCTCTCTGCTGGTTCTCCCGGGCCGTCTCTCTCTGCTGGTTCTGCCGGGCCGTCTCTCTCTGCTGGTTCTGCCGGGCCGTCTCTCTCTGCTGGTTCTGCCGGGCCGTCTCTCTCTGCTGGTTCTGCCGGGCCGTCTCTCTCTGCTGGTTCTCCCGGGCTGTCTCTCTCGGCTGGTTCTCCCGGGCCGTCTCTCTCTGCTGGTTCTGCCGGGCCGCCTCTCTCTGCTGGTTCTCCTGGGCCGTTTCTCTCTGCTGGTTCTGCCGGGCCGTCTCTCTCTGCTGGTTCTCCCGGGCCGTCTCTCTCTGCTGGTTCTCCCCGGGCCGTCTCTCTCTGCTGGTTCTGTCGGGCCGTCTCTCTCTGCTGGTTCTCCCGGGCCGTCTCTCTCTGCTGGTTCTCCCGGGCCGTCTCTCTCTGCTGGTTCTCCCGGGCCGTCTCTCTCTGCTGGTTCTCCCGGGCCGTCTCTCTCTGCTGGTTCTCCCGGGCCGTCTCTCTCTGCTGGTTCTCCCGGGCCGCCTCTCTCTGCTGGTTCTCCCGGGCCGTCTCTCTCTGCTGGTTCTCCCGGGCCCCGCCGGAGCTGTGCTAGTGTGTAACTGGACCGCAGATAGCATCCTGTGGTACTGATCCACGCTGGTTCTCTTCAGGAAGTCCCTCAGCCTCCCTCCACTCCTCATCCTGTCCACCAGCTGGTGGACCGTCGTCCCCTGATACAACCTGGACAACAACAACAACAACAACAACAACGTCTCGTCTTCAGGCCGCCGGTCCGTCTGACGTGACGACGCAGAACCGTCACGTCAGACGGACCAGGATGTTTTACAATAAAAACGAAATAAGTTAAGAGACACTAAAACCATTTCATGACCAATATTAGCTCATATTGAATTTGATGGCAGCAAGTTATAAAACACCAACGTTTGGACATGAGCAACAGACGACCCTGAAGAGACACGACTACTCGTCAGAAATACGACTGGAACTGGTGAAAGTCTCACCGTGCGATCTCCGGCTCCAGCAGACAGAAGCCCAGCAGCTGGTTGAGGTGGACGCTGTCCTTCAGGCACGCCTGTCATTGGTTGAAGGCGTAGATCACGCCCACGTCCGGCTTCTTTCCACAGCGCTGATTTCCCATCTGAGACGCTGCAGAACAGAGACACCCGTCATCACTGATCATCAACCCAGAAACACAGAGGTCCACCGGGGGCATCTTTACGGGTCAGGGTCGGTGGGTCAGGTCAGGGGTACGAGCTCATACCGATCCAATTTCATGTAGGGGAGAGCGGGGTGAATTGAGACAGTTTTTACTTAAGGCATCTTTGAAGTGAGGGCATGACAGTAATGTCTCCAACTAAAATATGTACATATATTTCAGGATGTGGTGCATCCATGGAATAATCACCTTTGATCTAAAAGTAACTGTTTTCAAAATATGACTTTTCAAAAAAGATTGGTCTCTTGGCTCAACTTGCCCCCGGTGAGGGGTAAGTTGAGCCTAGGAGAGGATAAGTTGAGCCACAGGGGGGGTAAATTGTGCCACTGATTATGTTGAAGTAAAACTTAACATTTTCACCTCATTTAATGCCATATCAAAGCAAGACAAATTCAACACCAAATGACTCCTTAAATGTTTTATTGTTAACAATGAAGAAAAACAATGAACTTCAAGGCTACTACTCACTTGTCAATGCTGCACTGGAATACGAACGTCTTCTCCCTTCTGGCTGTTCCCCCAAGTTTTTGCGGTTTTGGGAGTTTCATGAGCACATCACCTCTAGGGATGAGTCCTTCATCATTCTCTTTGAATGTGAAGTTGGGCTTTTCATTCACAGAACCATCACAACTTCGCCTCAGAAACTTTGCACTGATGTCAGTGCCCTCAACGTTCTCCACCATTCCAATGTAATTATAGATTTTTTTTACCTGCAAAGTTCACAATGACGAAAGTCACCAGCAGACGGATTCTTGTCACTATCATCATCTGAGCGACTGTAGACAACAGTTTTTTTTCTTGATTCTGATTTGTTTTGACCCTTTCAGAGTCTTTTTTCTTCTGCTTTTCAGTCTTTTTATTTGCTCTGTCATTGTGTGCCTTCTCCAGCTCCAGGGTTTCTGAAGTGTCGGTCAACTTCCCCACAGGCTCAAATCACCCCGTTCTCCCCTAGTGAACCCCACCTTACAAACGCTTACGCTACTTTTGTCATGGGTGGTGGCATTCTCCGCCAGCCAATCAACTTGTTGTATCGTGTGACGCCAGTAGCTCTGCCTTTACCATGCCATTTTTCTATGGACCTACAAACAAGGTGGAGCTGGGCCTGTTTTCAGCTCCACTAGTCCTGGTTTCAGTTCAACTAGTCCTGGCCAGCCAAGAGACATAGTCTCTCCAGCGTGTCCTGGGTCTTCCCCGGGGTCTCCTCCGGAGGGACATGCCTGGAACACCTCCCTAGGGAGGATCCATCCGATACAGATGTCCACCAAAGATGACCCCCTCGTTCATAAACACTTGGTGATTAGATTAGATATAGTTACATAAAACATTCTCGGTACATATTAATGTATTAATAATTTTTGCTCTGCTAGTCTCGGTAAGTTATAGGCTCACACTGGTGATTGCCTTTCTCTCTCTTTTTTTTCTTTTCTCTATTTTTTTCTATTATGTTTAGAATTATCTCCCCCCCCCCCCACCTCACTCCCTTTCCCCTTTTTTTTTCTTTTTTCCCTCTATGTCCCACCCTGCTGCACTTTCTGTTTCGGTTTGGTAAACTGGTAAAAATACACATATCACACATTTAGAATAACATGGCACACACACATACAACAGCTTCTCATGCAACATTACCACTTACATATAATGTTACTTTCAATGATTGGATTATGGATAAATTAAAGTTTGTCACCTGGAATGTAAACGGAGCCGGGAACAGTTTAAAGAGATTAAAACTTCTTAACCAGATACAAACTCTGCAGGCAGACATTGTCCTACTGCAAGAAACACACTTAGTTAAAGCTCAGCAGATACATTGGCCACGGCACAATTTCCGCATGTTTTCTCAGCCTGTTACAACTCCAGACAAAGAGTGGTAGCCATTCTTATTCATAAAATAATACATTTCACTGTAAAGGACACACACATTGACTCAGAGGGTAGATATTTAATTTTAGTCTTGCAAATTCAAAGCTTGAATTTATGTATTTCTAATGTATATGGTCCAAATGTTGATGACTCGTTTTTTCACTCTTTTTTCACCTCACTTTCTGCTCACCTAGACAACACAGTCATCATCGGAGGAGACCTCAACATGGTTCTGGACCCTGGAGTGGACAGGCTCAGTAATGCAGGCGGACACAGGAGTTGGCAGTCAGCAAGTATTGTTAAGCAATACATGAATGATCTGGGTCTTTGCGATACATGGCGCTCTTAGGAACTACACTTTTTTCTCAGCTGTTCATCACTCATACTCTAGGTTAGATTATTTTTTAGTCAGTAGCTCTCTGATGAGAGATATCTCAGAATCACAAATTCACCCAATCATTATTAGCGATCACGCACCTGTTTCTTTCACTCTGGGGAAGAGGGGGAGCGTATCATCCTCCAAAATTTGGAGATTTAATACATCATTGCTCAAAGACCCCGACTTTACTAATTTTTTTAAGAAAGAATGGGATATATTTTTACAAAATAACGACCAGCCGGAAATATCAGCGAGCGTCCTATGGGAAGCAGGGAAAGCAGTAATGCGAGGCAAAATAATTTCCTTTTCCTCAAATAAGAAAAGAAAAGACAACTTAAAAACAAAAGAATTAGAATGTGAAATAAAGTCGCTAGAGGAGGCCTTCCAGACCTCTGCAGACGAACGTATCCTTAACAGAATAAGGAAAACTAAAATAGAATTAAATAAAATAATTGACGCAAAAACACAGTTTCTAGTACAAAGGCTTCGCCTGGAAAACTTTGCACATGCTAACAGATCGGGAAAATATTTAGCCAATCAATTAAAAATAAACAAAGAAAAAACAACCATAACATCCATTAAGGACCAGTCAGGGGAAGTTACACATGATCCCTGTTTAATAAATTCAGTCTTTAGAGACTTTTACTATAAATTATACTCGCATGCAGCGCATGCGTAACCATAACCAACGGCTCATGCGATGGGCTGTCCTCATTCAGGATTATAATTTGGAAATCCGACACAAGAGAGGAGCAGATAATGTTATGGCTGACGCCCTATCTCGGGCTTGGTGTTGAATCGTATCAAACATATTTTTGAGGGCATATGTTTAATTTTTAGGGTGGGGGTGTTACATCCCTGTAAATTTACTATTACTATTTCTATTTACTATTTTTGTTTATTTACTATTTATGAATATCTAGTACTGGGGTACAGAGGTTTAGTTGAACGAGTATATTCCCTGTTGGAGGTGGCCACTACTAAGTCACCTGTCAGCTCAGGTCCACTGGTGCGGGAGGAGTTGGAGCTGCTGCAGGTCTGATGGAGAGCGACGCCCACCTCCACCGGAGCCAACCAGAGGAAACCTCTCCCCAACAAAACTGCTGCTGGAGCAGTGCTCTTTGTCAGTCGTCTCACACCACCCATGTGTGAAGACGTGCTGTCCGTTCTGTCTGCCTTGTTGTGAGAGCTTTGGGGCCAAATGTTTGGTTTCCCTCAGCCTATCTGCCCAAGCAGTTTGTGGCCCTGCTAAATCTTGTAACTGGTTGAATAACTTGCGAAAGTAATGGAAACAGTAAAGTAAACATTAGATGGCTCCAACGCCTGACTTATATGTAAAAGCCTAATTTGTGAGGATTGGTTTAGAGTAGTTAGTTTAGTATAGTTAATATTATTGTAATCTTGTTTTGGTTAAAGGTTAGGTTTAGTTAGTGGATTTATTATTTTAAGGTTAGGGTCCAGTTCTTTATGCTTATTTCTTTGGTTTAAGTTGGAGTTATTTTCTTTATATAAACTTTAGTTCTGGGGGAAAATTTGTAAACTGTTTTCCATGCTGTTGTAAATAATCACTGGTACATTTCAACTTGAACAAAAGAACCATTGGTCAAATTAAAACATATTTTTACTTGCAAAACCTGCCTATCATTTACCTATTCTGTGATCCCTAGTAAACGGAGTACGTAATATCCGGGGATCGGGCCTCCCCTGACCGGGGGGTGCACGGGCGGGCGCGGCGGCAGGGTGGCACCAGGTGTCTATGTCTTATGTTGTCAGTATGAATGGGGGGATGTTGGACTGTTTCCCCCTCCGTCTGGGGGCTCCGGCAGCGCCGGGGGCGCCCGTGGAGGTACGGTGGGGCCCTGGCCCGGCTTGGAGGGCCGGCCCCCGTCTACTGGATGGCCGGTGGGGGAGCGCGGGTGTCTTACCAGGGCCGGCCTGCTGGTCCTGCCTCCTGGCTTCGGCCTCTGCTCCCCCTCCTTCCCCCCCTACACGATTCATACGCACATAGGCGAAGGGGCGGGGGGTCCGGGTCGTGGGGGGCATTGTCCCGCGTGGCCCGGCACTCCCCGTCTCACGGTTTTAACAGCAAAGTAGACACTGCACATTCAACACTTAATAGATACATTTGACAAGGACACGTAGTTCGGGAAGGGGGGGTTGGTGTCAAATCGATACTTGGCCCTCCCCCTCCCTGTTTTTATGGCATTAATCACATGCACTCAACACCAGGGGCGGGAGGGGGTCCCACATCACCCGCGTTCCCTCACCGGCCTGGGACAGGTGGGTCGAGATACCCGGGCCTGGCGGGGCCCGCCGTGCAGCCTGGGGTGCCTTCTGGCGGTGCTGGACCCCCCGGGGAGGGGGAAACGGTGCGTGATTGTGTGTCTGTGTCGGTGAGAATGCGGTGTGGAAGGGTCCTGTCATGGAGGATTTGAGCCTCCATTGGCAGGACAACAAAACTTAATAATTTATCAATATTATATTATACAAAGATGGTTATTATTATTATTATTATTATTAGTATTATTATTATTATTATTATTAGTATTAGTTGCCTCCCTCCTACTTCTCCCCTCTGTGGGGTTGCTGGTGGCCTGGGTTCCGGGTTCTTCCGTGTCGGCCTCTGGTCTCGCGGGTGGTGGGGTTGCTCCCCCCCTCCCCCACTATAGATACACTTCAGGTTGAGCTTTGTTTGGTTTATTACACACACACACACACACACACACACACACACTGGACACAGGAACTACGGTTTTCTCACAAATTTAGTTATTTCAAGGGATAAGGTCTCAAGTTATTTGAGACCTTATCAGAAGCCAAAATCTGGGTTTTTCTCACAGCCAAACCGGAAGGTTCTGAGGTGGAGGTTCTTGTTGCCGGGGCAACCAGAGCTCAGCTGCTGACTCATTCCTTCAGACAGAACTGGTCAAATGACTCAAATCTGACCCCTGACCTTTGACCTTAGCCGACCCCCAGTCCTGCTGCCTGATGGGTTCTGGGGGAACAGTAATTACACAGTAAATACACAGTAAATACCCCCCAGTAAATACCCCCCCAGTAAATACCCCCCCACAGTAAATACCCCCCCACAGTAAATACCCCCCCATTAAATACCTGCCCCAGTAAATACCCCCCCAGTAAATACCCCCCCATTAAATAACCGCCCCAGTAAATACCCCCCCATTAAATACCCCCCAGTAAATACCCCCCCATTAAATACCCGCCCCAGTAAATACCCCCCCAGTAAATACCCCCCCCAGTAAATAGCCCCCCCAGTAAATACCCCCCTCACAGTAAATCCCCCCCCAGTAAATCCCCCCCCATTAAATACCCGCCCCAGTAAATACCCCCCCCAGTAAATACCCCCCAGTAAATACCCCCCCCCCCCATTAAATACCCCCCCATTAAATACCCATCCAGTAAATAACCCCCCCCCCCCCACTAAATACCCCCCCACAGTAAATACCCCCACAGTAACCCCCACCTCCAATTTTCGAATTTCGATTCAACTTTTGAATGGTTTGATATAGGAAATGTTGGGAATTTTGTGTCTAGTTAATAATTGTCCTTCAATAATTAATAAAGTAGATTAATTATCAAAATTAATTCATCAAAACGGGGAACCACCTGATTTATCAACAAAATAACAACTATCAGCAAAATCAGTCTCCAAGTAGCTGTTATTCCCTACGTGCAGCCTGTTGCCGGGGGGGGGGGGGGGTGGTGTTACAGATTAACAGTGAAGGAAGGAGTCCGAGCTCAGACCTTTGCAACCAGCAGCCGTGACAAATATGTATAAAACAAACACAAACAACTTCTCTCATTCAAATCAATCAGAATTTATTGACAGTGTTTAAAAGGTGATAAAACACTTAGGATAAATTCTGATGCCTAAACTACACATAAACAACAACTAACTAAACCTTAACACAAACTTCAGATTATATACATGTGTGTTTGTGTGTGTGTGTGTGTGTGTGTGTGTGTGTGTGTGTGTGTGCGTGTGCGTGTGCGTGTGTGTGTGTGTTCATACACGTAGTGAGGAAAAGATGGCTGACAAAGTCACGTGGTGACTGAGGCCGTTTCCGAATTCGGATAATACCGCACTACATGCTACATACTGCAAAGTATGCACTGAATACTGCCTACTAAATGAACGATTCAGTACGCTGCTCCAGCAGACCGTTCACACAGCAGTGTGCTACAGTGTATCCCAGAATGCATCTCGCACCAAAACAACAGCGAAAGATGAGATTTAAAAGCAGATTAGAGTGCTTCTAAATCCTGGTCCTCGTGGGCCCATGTCGTGCATGTTTTAGATGTTTCCTTGCACCAACACCTGATTCTAATTAATGGTCCTAATTAGCTTGTCACCAAGGTCTGCACAACTCTGTTGATGACACAGGTACTTTTATCACGGTGTGCTGAAGCAGGGTAGCATCTAAAACATGCAGGACAGGGGCCCACGAGGACCAGGATTGAGAAACACTGGACTAGAAGCTGTTGTAATTCCAGCTGTAGCGCTGTTAATATGCCACTTTATTACGTTTTAACATCTTTTAACATTCAGGCGTAAAAGTAAGGCGTAGAAATTTGATCCGATGTTTCGGGGATCAGAAGAGCCGCCGGTCCGGCCGCATCAGCAGCTCACGGCCGGAGAACAGACGCGATCGCCGGGTCAACCCACGGCGCCTTCCCGGGGAGAAACCTGCAGCCCTGTGGAGAATTGTCGCCGGCTGAAATAAATCATTTAGGAAAATAAATGTTGGTTTAATAGATGAAATCTAACAGTTGTAGCTGTCACGTTAGTTTGTCTGAATATAAAGTGAAGCTTCGTGTTGTTACTAGATGGATATATATATACCACAGACAGAACAGAGCTGTATATCTTATAGCTCAATGGGTTGATTAGAGACTTTTGTACAGCGAACGGGGGTTCGATTCCAGTCGGGCCATATTTTGCAAATTTCCCCGATGTGGGACTAATAAAGGATTATCTTATTTTAAATGTTGAAATAGCAGTAAAACCACATTCATTGATGAAATGACATAAGGGATGGAAATGGATTTTAATAAATGTATTGAAATGAACATATCAGTCTATTGAAGTTAATTTTATTGTATTATTAACAAGTTCTCCTCTCTGTCGAGTAGCTCTCTCTTCATCTTCTCCTCCTTGTCCAAATCCTCTCTCTGCATCTATTTATTTCAGCTCCCGGACATATTCTCTGTCAAAACACAGCAATGATAAGAAGTTATTTCATGAAAAGACAACGAACTACCGATATATAACGTTGTCATAACACTTAGTTCACTTTTATTTACGTAGCAAGCACGCTAAGATAACTAACAAAAACCTAACATACTATTAAAAACCCACAATTTTTAATCGTTGTCCTTACACTAAATTGAATTAAAAAGGTTATATATTAAAGTTATTTACATTTATATTCCTCCTTCTCCCTCTCCACGGTGTAACTAGTCCTTTCTGCCTTCACATCACATCACTGTTCGGTCGCAGCTGTTTTCTCAATAAAGCTTTGAGAAAAAAAAGAAAAAAGCGCTGCCAGGCCGAGGCCGCATTGCATTCTGGGATATAATAAGCGGGGTAGGCTGATTTGAAGCATGCTGCAGATTTTTTTCCAGATCAGTACAACATCCGGGTATTTTTCGCACACTGCAGATTTCCTTCTGTTCACATACAGCATACTACTTACTACACTTTGGCCAAATCAGTGTATACTTGTAGTACAGTATGCAAATTCGGAAACGGCCTGAGTCTCGTGTGATTCAAAATGGTGGACGAGATTTCGTCTCATCAAGTGAAAACAAACTCGGAAGCTTTATGGCCAAGATAAGTGTTTGTGTTACAGGTTCAGGTCGAAGACCCATAGACAGATAAGGTATTGCTACCGGAAAGGCCTGTTAAAACAGGAGTAAAAGACAGAGACGATCACACGTGTTTATCCAGTCAGCCTTCCTTAGTAGAATGAGGCATATTTATTTCAGCCTGAATTATTATTGTCTTTTTATCTCTTGCTTGTTCTTTTCTTTTTTTCAATAAATCAAAAATAACATAGTCACAATTCTTCTTTTCTTTTCATTACATCATCTCACAATTCACATTTTGTCATCATAACAACCTTTCAGTCACATTCACATCTTAGTTAACTGTTAAATTCAATTGGCATCTGTTCACCAAAACATCAAAAATACTGGGAGTGTCCCTTTAAGTGTCTGTCATATAGACAGTAGTGCACAATGCCATAAATATCTTATCATAGGCCTGTAACATACAAACATACTTGCTAGTATGTTTGTGCATGACTAAGTTCAATTTATGGCTCTGGAAAAACGTTTTTATCTGAACTGCTTAAAGTGCATTAAAATAAAGAAACACATTTTACATTCAAAATACTGTCATCAAAAATCGTTTTTAACACTTCTTCAATTAATTCAAAGAATGTTCTGGAACCCAAAAACAAGCTCTGCCCTTGCACAGACAGAGGTGGGGAACCACCATTTTAGGCAGCAGCAAACTAAACAGAAAATAAACGGACTGGACCTGGTCACACAGTCACTCAAATCACCACATTAGCTTCACAAAAATCGATCTCACAGGGAAACAATAACTTTAGCAACAACTGTAGGCAGTTTAAGACACTTTGGTCATGTACAAACCTGTTAAAAAAGGAGTAAAAGACAGAGACGATCACACGTGTTTATCCAGTCAGCCTTCCTTAGTAGAATGAGGAAGTACTCAGTCCGTCCAGCAGGTGGTCTCTGCGAGAGCTGTGAATCGTCTTACTGCCCACTAGTGGTGGCACACTAGGATTGTCCCACTGTTTAGTGTTTTTTTTGAGAGAGCTCGAAAATAATAA
Organism: Cololabis saira; assembly: GCF_033807715.1. Taxonomy (NCBI): domain Eukaryota; kingdom Metazoa; phylum Chordata; class Actinopteri; order Beloniformes; family Belonidae; genus Cololabis; species Cololabis saira. The sequence continues at coordinate 53,027,702 of NC_084589.1, forward strand.
TTGTCCATGTTGCTTCAAGCAGAAATGTAACTCTTTTTACAGAAAATATAATCTTTCACAATAAAACGAAAATAAACAACAAAAAATGTGACCATACATTTTGTGTGCGTCACACGCTCCCTGACAAAAGAAAAGTGGCTCCAGACATTCAACTCTTAAACTATTAAATTCAAAATATCAAAAATACCCAAAGGTAAGTGCAGGGTCAGTATCAAAACAAAAACAAAGAAATCAAAGGTAAGTGGGAGTGAGTGTTTGTGTCTGTGTATGTGTGTATGTTTCCTTCCATAGGTTCAAGGTAAGTAGTGTATACAGGTAGGTTTGTGTAAATGTAGGTATTTGAGGTTTGCGTTTGTTAATCAGTAAACAAAGCGTGGTACACTGTATGGCATGGTCGAGGGGTAAGGAAGCATATGATATGGTAAGGGATATGGCAGTGTGTTGAAGGGGGTGTGATATGCCATGGGATGTGGCCCCATGTTCCAGAATGGCATGGTTGGTGTCTCATAAGCACCCACTGTGTTGACCATGGGTCGGGATTGGTAAGAGGGCTGGCCCAATGAGTCGTAGGTGAACATCTGGGTAGGCCTTCTGTCACGAGTGGACCTCCGTGGTTGTGGACTACTGGGTTGCTCACAGGTGAGTTGCACAGGGATTATCTGAGGTTCTTCTGGCTCTTCCCTTTGCCGGTGTGCATCTTCCTGTTCAATATCTGGTATTGCATCACCCGGTAACTGCTCCTCTTCTCTGTTCTCTCCCACAGGCATTTCCGCCCTCCTTTCCCGGATAGGATATCCTCTGGTTTGTCTTTCAGGTATCAGTGGCCTGGTTTGTTCAGTGTTCATTACACGTTCAGTGTGTCTCTGAGGTTCACTACTGGGCTGCGCTTGAGAATTCTCAAGTTCTCTCCTCATTGGCACCCTTAGCCAGTATGTTGGCCCCTCATCATCTGAATCTGAGGACTCACTGCTCAGTCTCACTTCATTCTGTCTTCTTGGATCAGACTGTCTGCTCCTTATTCTTGGCCTGGTCTGGGGTTCAGGTAGGTCTCTAGGTAAGTTTTTCTTCTTTCCAGGTTGTGGCTGCGGGGGTAAGTCTACAGGTAAGTCATTGACCACGTGGAGTAGGTTACGATGCAGTGTTCTGATCCTGTTTCCACCTGTTTCTGGCGTAACCCTGTAAACAGGTCCATCAGCAATTCTCTCTTTCACAATATGAACTGTGTTCTCCCAGTACGACCTCAATTTACCGGGTCCTCCTCTCTCACTCAGATTCCGCACAAGGACACGGTCACCTGGTTCGAGGACAACGCCCTTCATGTGGCGGTCATAGTATTTCTTTCCCCGAGCGCTTGACTGTTGACTATTCTCAGAGGCCAGTCGGTAAGCTTCTTTCATCCTTTGAGCCCACTTCTCAGCATAGCCTCTTGGAGAGGTGGCTTCCTCTTCAGTCACCAGGCCAAATATCATGTCCACAGGCAGGCGTGGATGACGTCCAAACATCAGGTAGAAAGGTGAAAACCCTGTTGCCTCATGCCTGGTGCAATTATAGGCGTGTACGACCTGCAAGTGGTCTCTCCATCTCTCCTTCTCCTTTTCTCCAAGGGTTCTGAGCATTTGGAGTATGGTCCTGTTGAATCTTTCCGCTGGATTACCTTGAGGATGGTAGGGTGTGGTCCTGGAATGACCAACTCCACTGAGTTGTTGCAGGGTCTTGAAGAGTTCATTCTCAAATTCGCGACCAAGGTCATGGTGCAGTTTAAACGGGTAAGAGAATCGTGGGGTAAAATCCTCAAAGAGTTTCTCTGCAGCAGTCTTTCCAGATTTATTCCGGGTGGCGTAGGCTTGAGCGTACCGTGTAAAATGGTCCACAACGACCAGAATGTATTCAAAGCCTCCCTTGCTTGGCTCCAAGTGAAGGTAGTCGATGGAAACTAACTCTAGGGGAGTGGTGGAGGTAATACATCGCATTGGCGCTCTGATGTGGGAAACCGGCTTCTTCTGCTTTATGCAGGGACACTTCCTGGTGACATAAGCTTCAACATCTTGCTTCATGTATGGCCAATAGAACCGGTCCCTGGCTAGGCCCAAGACCCTTTCTGTTCCCATGTGGCCCATGTCATCGTGGAGATGTCGTAACACCAGAGGTCGGTACTGGTCAGGCAAGACGAGCTGTCTCCTCTGGCTTGTTTTCCGATACAGCAAATCATCTTCCAAATGAAGTTTCTCCCATTGGTGTAGCAGCTTTCTTGCAAGACCACTGACTCCTTTCCTCATGTCACTTGTCAGTGTGTTGGTAGTCTCTTTCAGCTTGATGACTTGACTGATGGCAGGGTCATCTCGTTGCGATTTAACAAGCTCATCAAGGGGGATGGTTGGGAGCAGCCCTGATGGCTGTGGGACTGAGCTATCTTGCGACAGGTTCAGGACAGCGACATATGCAACATCATTCTGCTTAGCAGCTTGACTGCCTTCCCATATTGCCAGAATAGTGTCTCTGGACAGCTCCTCTGTGCATGAGTCAACGTACTTGTCCATGTCTAGTGGCAGCCTAGACAAAGTATCTGCGTCTACATTAACCTTCCCCGGGCGGTACTTGACTTCAAACCGGAAGTCCGCCAGCTCGCCGACCCATCGGTGGCCAACAGCGTTGAGCTTAGCAGTGCTTAACACGTAGGTCAATGGGTTGTTATCTGTGTACACCACGAAGTGGGGTGCATAGAAGAGGTAGTCTCTGAACTTTTCGCATACGGACCACTTTAAAGCCAGGAATTCAAGTTTCCCTGAATGAAGGTTGTAATTCCGCTCTGCAGGCGTCAGCGTCCTGGACCCGTATGCAATGACTCTGAGCTTTCCTCCCTGGCGCTGGTAGAGCACTGCACCTAGACCTTGTTGCGACGCGTCTGTGTGCAACTCATAAGGGAGTTCAAAATCCGGGTACGCTAGCACTGGTGGATTGGAGAGGATGTGAATGAGTTGGTTGAGGGTCCTTTGGTGCTCTTCAGTCCACTGTACTGGGGTTCTAGATGACAGCTGGGCGCCTTTACCCTTTTTCTGTCTGGGCTGAGAAACAGGGATGACAGGGTTTTTGGACTGCAAGAGGTCATACATCGGCTTGGCGATTCTAGAAAAATCTTGAATGTAAGTCCTGTAGTAGCTTAAGAACCCTAGCAGTTTACGGACTCCTCCGACAGTGTTTGGAGTTTTACTGCTCAGGGCCTGGATTGCCTCTAGATCCTTGGGGTCTAGCCGCACTCCGTCAGCCGAGATCAGCTTTCCGACGTAACGGACCTCTTTTCTGAAGAGCTCACACTTGGTTGGCCTGAGCTTTACGCCGTGGCGTTGGAGAGCCCTCAGCACCCGTCTCAGTGACTCAACGTGATCTTCAAAGGTCTTGCTGTAACAGAGGACGTCGTCCAAGTATGGGATGCAACATTCGTCTCGCAGGGAGTCCAGCCTCCATGCTTCTTTGAAAAGCCGCTGGAGCGTTTGAAAGCCCAAAGGGGATGCGCACCCACTCGTACAAGCCCCATGGAGTGATAAAGGCTGTCATATGTCGTGACCCCTCAGCAATGAAGCCTTGATGATAAGCTTTTCCTTGATCCAAAATCGAGAACAGGTTGTACCCACCCAGCGTGTCAATGAGATCTTGAATACGGGGAAGTGGGTGTCTATCTGGGACTGTCTTTTGGTTCAGGAGCCTGTAATCGATACATAGCCGCAGGCTTCCATCCTTCTTGCGGACACAAACCACTGGGGCAGAGTATGGAGATTTGGACTTTACAATCCATTTCTTCGCCAGTAAGTCTTGGATGTACTCCTTAACTTCCTTGTACAGTGGTTTGGGAACTGCTGCATAGCTTCTCTGTACTGGGATGTCATCCTTCAGGGTGATGCCCATTTGGAGGCTTGGGATGCACCCCATGTCATTTTCATCTTGAGCAAACGCACGTGACTCCTCATAGAGCATTTGTTTTGCTATTGCTTGATGCTCGTCGCTTAGATGACTAAGGTCGATAGGGGGAGACCACAGCATGGATGGTTCCTCCTTTTGGTGACTGTTATCCTCATAGATAAGGACAGGTGAGTCCACCTTGTTGATCTCGACTCTGTCCATCTGATCCGTCTCCACTATCTTGTCGATCGACTGGATACTGCCCAACGTTGTGAAGTTGTTCAGTGACACATTGTGTTGGGTGTGGTTACCCACCTGAATCTCAATATAGGGCTGCCTGACGTGATGGACTTCGACCAAGCCATCACCAATATCCAGCTCCTCCAGTCTCAGGTCTGGATGGTTGACCTCGAACAGAGCCACAGAGGAGGTAAATTCAGCAGGAACTCTGCACTTGACGCGGGCAACTTGGCCTGGGCGGACAGTCATGTCTTGACGGCCAACTCTCACCACTGTATGGTGCTGGTTGGATTCTTTGGTCTGTATCAGGTTCACGATTGTCTCTGCTTGATCATTTTCCAGCTGCATGGCCTCTCTCAGCAACTTGCCAATAACAGCAACAACTTCTATGTCACCCTCCTGTCATAGGATGAGCTCTTGAATGACGTTGAAGCCCAATATCGGTGTCACAAGGCTCACACGGCTGACCAGGAAGGGTACTCTGATGGCGAGATTTGGATCATTGTTGCCGGGTAGGTTAAAGGTGAGTTCCACCCATCCATCATATGGGATCTGTCCTCCATTGGCTGCGGTGAGATCCAATCCTCTGTTTCCTATGAGTTCACCGAGAGGGCGCACTTCTTGTTGAGGTAGGTATTTGTGTTTCCATGGCTTGTCGATAATACTGACTTGGGCCCCAGAGTCTAGCAGAACAGTCACAGCATATCCATTTATCCATATCCATTTCTTCCCAATTAACTTAGCTACTCTCTGTGAAGGGGTCTTATCATTGGCCGATGAGTGGGAAGGGGTGGCAAGATGGTGATTGACATGTACAGGTGCTGGTTTGGTACTGTCTGGATGGGACTGAAAGTTGGTGCCGGTCACAGGTGGTCCCAGTGCTGCGACCGGGGGGAGTTTCCCGACGGCTTAGGTCTCTTTAGGCACCCGACAGCACGGTGTCCCTCTTCTCCACAAGCGAAACAGTGTTTGCAGTTGGGATGGCCATCTGCAACACAGTTAGGGCAGCCATATGGTCTCTCTTTCTTAACATGTCGACTTTGACTTTGTTTATTGGAGCACTCGCAGGTGGACTCGGGCTGAGGCTTTGGTGTTGACGTCTTTGCTTCAGTTTTTGACTGTAGTGAGGATACGACTTCAGCCAGAGCCTGTACTTGAGCGCTTAGCTGCTGGATAAGGTCATCCTTGGCCTTCGTGTCAGAGCCAGGCTTTGTTTCGGTCACCTCACTTGTGGTGACTTCACTACTGTGGGCTTGAGCTGTCTTGGGGCGAGCGCTACGTCCCAAACGTCGCTTCCTCTCACTTTCTTCACTCGTGGTTTTGATGACTTGTCTTAGAAGTGCATAGTCTGTGACTGCAGGGTCTGATAGGAGGGGCTTTATCTCCCGTCTGAGGTCATCATGCTTCTCATTCAGGCCCTGATAGACCGTGCGAAGGAAGACATTCTGTGCCGTTTGTGCTTCGTACTTGATTTCAGAGTCTGTCTGCTTTGACATGAAGATCACTTTTTGTTTGAGCCCCATCATCCTGTAGAGAAACTGCTGTGGCGTTTCCTGCTCATTTTGTTTGGCACTTATTAGTTCCTGGAACAGCTCAGTGCTGCTCTTCTCTCCGAAGTGGGATTGGAGGAAGCTCTTCAGCTCGGCTATGGTCATGTCATCCTTGCTGGAGAGCATATCCTTGAAGTTCCCAGGCTTTATAATGCGAAACACTGCTGGTATGATTTCACCCTCAGTGTGCATTTCCCTCAGTCCTTGATCAATCTGCTTGCTGATATTGCTGTACGTTATATCGGATGCACTATCGCCAATCTGCCCACCATGTACCTTGAATTCCTTCTTCTGGAGAAATGGGAGGTCTTTGAGGGCAATCATGCTTTCAGTACGGTGAGTGGGATGTTGTTCGGGATTAGGATGGGGGAATGGTATGACAGGTGAACTGTGAGAATGGGGAGTGTGTTGTCTATCAGTTGTGGTATGTGAACTGCGGGCCTGGTGAGAATCAGTGGGCTGAGTATTGGTAGTGGTGTATGGACTGGCATGTGTGAACTGGTGTGAATGTGTCGGGTGAGTGTTAGTTAAGGTGTATGGAGGGTTGTGTGTAGACTGGTGAGAAGTAGAGGGTGGAGTGGTAGGTAAGGTGTGTGAAGCAGGTGAACCCTGTTTAACCCGTTGGCGCAAATCATCATAAGTAGACATTAGCTTGCTTATTTGCAATTCAAGGGCCTCTGTTTGAGAAACTACATCAACTGGGTCAGTGTCAGAGTGTGCATCTGTGACATATGTGGTCACATGTGTGTTAGTGTGAACATTAACATCAGAAACATCATCCGCTAAAACAACAGGTACATCAACATCTGCTGTGGCAGCGTCACTCTTACTTCGTAAAGCAATAAGTTCAATAACTTTTAGCAAATCACTTAACTTTGACACGCCAGAGTCATCTGACTCTAGCAGATCGGTACTCTCCATGTAGGCACACACAAAATCAAAACAACCCTCTTCATCCTGTTTGACCAACTTAGCTTGAGCAGGTTCTTCTGAGATCAACGTGGCAAGCTTTAGCAGTTCCTCTGATGAAAGGTTGAACAGTTTCTTCTTTATGGTCCAAGTCAGCTTCTTCCTCTCGTTGTCTGCCATTGCGAACATCAATCAGACACCCTCAGCTCGTGAAGTCCTCGCTCTGGCAACAGTCAGACGCCCTTGACTCTCACAGCTCCTCACTCTGATGATGCAGCACCTTGGCCCACAGGTTCAGGAATCACTAGACCGGCGTCCTACTCCGACCACCAGGTGGCGCCGATCCCGGACGAGCCCCCACAAATCTGTTACAGGTCCAGGTCGAAGACCCATAGACAGATAAGGTATTGCTACCGGAAAGGCCTGTTAAAACAGGAGTAAAAGACAGAGACAATCACACGTGTTTATCCAGTCAGCCTTCCTTAGTAGAATAAGGAAGTACTCAGTCCGTCCAGCAGGTGGTCTCTGCGAGAGCTGTGAATCGTCTTACTGCCCACTAGTGGTGGCACACTAGGATTGTCCCACTGTTTAGTGTTTTTTTTGAGAGAGCTTGAAAATAATAATTGTCCATGTTGCTTCAAGCAGAAATGTAACTCTTTTTACAGAAAATATAATCTTTCACAATAAAACGAAAATAAACAACAAAAAATGTGACCATACATTTTGTGTGCGTCACATTTGCATGTGTGTGGGGGGCGTGGTAGGAGAGGATGAGAGGAGAAAAGTAAAACCCAAGACACCAGAATAACTTCTCTAAATAACTCACTACCAGAAAACCAAGTTCTTCTGATGTTTCCCACACAGAGACGCACCAATGTGAAACTAACTTCACATGAATGGTCAGCGTTTCTTGGTGAACAGAGGTGGTTACGCTCAGCACATCTCTCTCTCTCCTTCTCTCCTCGTCTGTGTGGTGAGTGGTGCATTATGGGTACTGCAGCTGGTTTCCTTCAGCTCCAGGTCGGTCCAAAGGCGTTCACGTCGAGGCCTGCGGGGTCCCTGGTTCGGTTCCTCTGGGACTCAGAACATTCGTGTGTCACTCATTGCAGCTGCAGACGCTTCTTCAGTCACGATCGTGGAGGAGGCCGGTCCGTAGCTAGTAGCTCTTCATGCTGAAATAGGAGTTGTGTCCTTCAGGGCTCACAGGGAACTCCATGGGACCGTGGACAGGTCCGAGGTAGAAGAGATCTTGGGAGGAGAAGAGGAGGAAAAGAGAAAAAGAGAAAAGAGAAAAAGAGAAAAAGAGAGGGGGGAGCCTGCTCTTTATAGCTGGGCCCAGGCTGCGACTGCAACCCCCCCCTGTGGTTTGGGGTCCATGACCAATGAGGGGGCTCTTACTTATCACTGAAGGGCCGTAAATGCAAATCCTGCTTGGACCTTGAGCCACCAGGGGGTTCTTTTGTTTCAACCATGCAGTCAGCTGTAGGAAAATCAAGGCCTCAGAGTTGGGCCTTAAAGTTGACTTAAGGCCTCCACTGTTCATATAATCACATAATCACATAGTTCACATGGGACTGTGGCCCAACACACTGTTCAATATGGGATTAGCAGTAACATATTGAGAATACAAACAAATCCATAAAAAGTACAAAATATAAATTCAACCAACTGGATCTGCAACTTCCCTTTATTGTTATTCAATCAGTCTTGTCCCACCATGACTACTGCCCAGCAATACGGTCTGGTACCTCAAAAGAACAACTTGCTAAACTCCAGCTGGCTCAGAATAGAGCTGCACTGGTACTTCACTGTTCTATTAGGAATAATGCAAATACTATGCATGATAAACTCTCCTGGATGAAAGGAGGAGAGATTGGCATGCAGCCTTATTTTGTATTTGAATAATATTTGTACTTTGCGTAAACCCAGTGGTCTGTTTTCTCTATTAATACCGATAAAGATCAGGCATGATTATGATGCCTCCACTGTTCATATAATCACATAATCACATAGTTCACATCGGACTGTGGCCCAACACACTGTTCAATATGGGATTAGCAGTAACATATTTTGAGAATACAAACAAGTCCATAAAAAGTACAAAATATAAATTCAACCAACTGGATCTGCAACTTCCCTTTAAGGTGACAGAATTACTTAATCTAAACACCTCAAAATTACTTTAAAAGCTATATAGATTAGTGTCCAAAATAGATAACTGACTTATCTCTTAACACTAATCAAATCTTTTGGTCACAAATATGTTTAAATATTTTCACTATGACGAAAAATCCAAATTTGCACCTTATACAGTACAAAGTTCTGTAGAGACACATTATACTGGACAAAGGATGTTCCAGATGGGTTTTGAGACCTCTAATATCTGTTCACAGTGCACAGAGAACACCCCTGATAATTAGATGTATACTTTATGGTTTTGTTCACCGGTACGGAAGTTCTGGAGGGAGATTTGTGAGGATTTATCCACATGGATCAATTACAGAATTCCAGTGTCCCCCACACTATGTATGCTAGGTCACTTGGGAGATATTCACATGGAACCTAACTGGATACACTTGGTTCTCACTGCCTTATGTATCACAAAAAAAAACATTGAACTGGAAACAAAAGTCTAATCTATGTATAAATCAATTTAGACAAGTCCCGGGGAGCCACAGAACCGTGTCTCAGGTATGCTGGTTTGATGTTGAAGATTTTAATGACAAAGATGTGTATTTGAACACGTCTACGACCGATTAAAGGCATCTTAACGCACCGATGGAACAGAAACACACGAAGCAGATGTGATTCATGACTTTAATCAACTGGAAAAGTGAGTTAAAAGCGTAAAGTGCAATATACGTTTTTTAAGTTTTCATTAAATGTGTCAACTGACAATAAAGGAGTCTGATAAACTCCCCAGATAAAAATATGTAATACAAAAGAATCTGACCCGTAACCAGTAAAAAACAGATTTTTAAATAATTAAAACAGAACCAGAACCTGAACTTTCCTCATAAACCAGTAAAACCAGACCACAGTAAAGATAATAGATTATTGATTAGAGGTGGGTGCAATTCATCGATGTGTCGATGCATTGCGATGCGCCACGTGACGATTTGGAATCGATTAATTAAAAAAAAAAAAAAAAAAAAAAAAAATTAAGTTATCCTATCCAGATTCCAATATATCTAATGAATAAGCTGTTGAACCATTTCATTTTCAAGAATGCACATTTCTTATTGTTCACTTGAAATATGGCAGATATGTTTACACTAAGTTCATATCTAGTTTACTTGAATTAATGAACTCGTTAAATCCAGGGCGTGACCGTTTTCAGTGTTTTCCACCAATAGAGGGCGCTCTCATGCAAGTGCAGCTTTCTCTGGTCAAAGTTAAGGAAGTCAAAGAGCAAATGTTTACATAGTCATAAAATACATTATTTTAAGTCTTTGAAAATACATGTCAAATGTTCAAAAAACCTTGTTATTTACTTAATGAGTGTTGTTAGAGGAACTGAGTTAATTGATTGGCTATTTATTTACAAATGTAGCCACAGATGAAGACAAAATCAATCTTGTATGGAAAAAAGCATTAAAAATCACAATAATCCAAGAATCGTGGCACCAATAGTCGAATCGAATCGACAATCGTTATAATCGAAGAATCGAAGCTCCAATAATCAAAATCGAATCGAATCGTGAGGTACCTTGTTTGCACACACCCCTATTATTGATCAACCATCATGATCACAACCTTCTCCATCAGAGGAGCCGGCCCCGGCTTTCTGCTGGTTCTCCCGGGCCGTCTCTCTCTGCTGGTTCTCCCGGGCCGCCGCTCTCTGCTGGTTCTGCCGGGCCGCCTCTCTCTGCTGGTTCTCCCGGGCCGTCTCTCTCTGCTGGTTCTCCCGGGCCGCCTCTCTCTGCTGGTTCTCCCGGGCCGTCTCTCTCTGCTGGTTCTGCCGGGCCGTCTCTCTCTACTGGTTCTGCCGGGCCGTCTCTCTCTGCTGGTTCTCCCGGGCCCGCCGGAGCTGTGCTAGTGTGTAACTGGACCGCAGACAGCATCCTGTGGTACTGATCCACGCTGGTTCTGTCGTTCATCAGGACAGCCTCCGGCCTCCCTCCACTCCTCATCCTGTCCACCAGCTGGTGGACCGTCGTCCCCTGATACAACCTGGACAACAACAACAACAACAACAACGTCTCGTCTTCAGGCCGCCGGTCCGTCTGACGTGACAACGACGCAGAACCGTCACATCAGACAGACCAGGATGTTTTACAATAGAAAACAAAAACACCTTTCTCTTCTCTTTTTTCTTGGTGCAGCATCCTCTGCCGGTGGTGAAGAGCATCTCTGAATGCAAAACACCGGATCCTGCAGCGTGGGAGTGAGGGGGGCAGGATAACGGCCCCTTTTGGGCGGGGGAGAAGGTTCGTCCCTCAAGACTCCTCTCCCTGGCCTGTCTTACTGGAATGTTGACAGAACCATGATGATTCTTTTTTATCGTGCCTTTATTGAGTCTATTTTATCTTTTTCTTTGGTGTCATGGTTTGGAAGCCTTTCTATTAAAAACAAGAATGCATTGAATCAAATTGTGAAATGGTCAAGTAAGCTGATAGGTGAGCCACAGCTGAACCCTTCTTCCCTGTACACCAGGCAGTTACAGCGGATAGCCACGACCATTTTAAATGATAGTTTACACCCTTTGCACAGTGAATTTCAGTTTCTCCCCTCTGGACGGAGGTTGTCAGTCCCATTTTGTAAAACAAAACGTTATAAAAACAGCTTTGTTCCAGCTGCAGTAACACTGGTGAACAAGCTGTAGTTTGCACAAAAGTTGCACAAGTCACTTTTCGGAGCACGATGTATTTTACAATGTTTTTATCTTATTGCTCTTATCCATTCCTAACTTGGAGGAAATTTTGCTCTTGGTGTTTTAATTCTTTTTTAGCCTCATGTCTTTTATCTCTTATATTTATTTCATGAACTGCAGCACTTTTTGTCGAGCCGAAGCTGTCTCTTGTTTTATGTGTATGTGTTCTTCTTAAATGTCTTGTTCCTGAACTGATTGTATGTTTTCTGCTGCTTGTTTTAACTCTCGACTGCAAAACCAGTTTACCCTTGGGTATCAATAAAGTAACCTGAACCTGGCCCTGCCCCTTCTCAACCTTTCCTTGACCCTGCACCCCAAACTGGGACTTGATGATTAGGCCAGAGCTTCGGGAGCTGCATGCTGGCCTGCGGTCCCCACCCCTGGTCATCCTGCTGCTGCTTCCACCTGCCTGTGGTCCCCACCCCCGGTCATCCCGCTGCTGCTTCCACCTGCCTGCTGTGCTGTTGCCGTCCCTGACCCCCAGTCTGACCTTCAACAGGAGGGTCCCCCCTTATGATCCAGGTCCTGGTCAAGGTTTCTTCCTCCTAAAGGGGAGTTTTTTCTTGCCACTGTTTGGCTTACGGTTTTTCTCCCACTAGGGGAGTTTTTACCTGCCATTGTTTATGTAATAATTGCTCGGGGGTTCATGTTCTGGGTCTCTGGAAAGCGTCTAGAGACAACCTTTGTTGTATTAGATGCTATATAAATAAAATTGAATTGAATTGAATTGAAAAAGAAGTTAAGAGACACTGAACCATTTCATGACAAATATTAGCTCATATTGAATTTGATGGCAGCAAATTATAAAAAAAAACAACGTTTGGACATGAGCAACAGACGACCCTGAAGAGACACGACTACTCGTCAGAAATACGACTGGAACTGGTGAAAGTCTCACCGTGCAATCTCCGGCTCTGGCAGAGGGAAGCCCAGCAGCTGGTTGAGGTGGACGCTGTCCTTCAGGCACGCCTGCCATTGGTTGAAGGCGTAGATCACGCCCACGTCCGGCTTCCTTCCACCGCAGTGATTTCCCGTCTGAGACGCTGCAGAACAGAGACACCCGTCATCACTGATGCATCAACCCAGAAACACAGAGGTCCTCCGGGGCATGTTTACGGGTCAGGGTCGGTGTCCGCAGGGGCACGAGTTCATACTGATCCAAATTCATATAGTGAACCCCACCTTACAAACACTTACGCTACTTTTGTCATAGGTGGTGGCATTCTCCGCCAGCCAATCAACTTGTTGTATTGTGTGACGCCAGTAGCTCTGCCTTTACCATGCCATTTTTCTATGGACCTACAAACAAGGGGGGACTGGGCCTGTTTTCAGTTCCACTAGTCCTGGTTCCAGCTCCACTGGTTCTGGTTTCAGTTCAACTAGTCCAGGCCAGCCGAGAGACATAGTCTCTCCAGCATGTCCTGGGGTCTTCCCCGGGGTCTCCTCCCAGAGGGACATGCCTGGAACACCTCCCTAGGGAGGAGGGACATACCTGGAACACCTCCCTAGGGAGGAGGGACATGCCTGGAACACCTCCCTAGGGAGGATCCATCCGATACAGATGTCCACCAAAGATGACCCCCTCGTTCATAAACACTTGGTGATTAGATTAGATATGGTTACATAAAACATTCTCGGTACATATTAATGTATTAATAATTTTTGCTCTGCTAGTCTCGGTAAGTTATAGGCTCACACTGGTGATTGCCTTTCTCTCTCTTTTTTTTCTTTTCTCTATTTTTTTTCTATTATGTTTAGAATTATCTCCCCCCCCCCCCCCCCCACCTCACTCCCTTTCCCCTTTTTTTTCTTTTTTCTCTCTATGTCCCACCCTGCTGCACTTTCTGTTTCGGTTTGGTAAACTGGTACAAATACACATATCACACATTTAGAATAACATGGCACACACACATATCATCCACCAAAGATGACCCCCTCGTTCACACAACCACACAAGCTCTCCCATTGGCAAAGATCCGGCCACAAGGCACTTGCCTTCAACCCCCAACGCTAGGCCTGGCTCCAGGGAGGGGCCAATCCGGGCGACTTAATGGCCCCTGATTTTTTTCTTAGCCTTTCTGTTTGGCTTGTGAGCCGCACTTAGTCTGGCCCGTCACCCAGGACCTGGTTGCCATGGGAGACCCTACCAGGGGCATAATGCCCCCCGACAACACAGTTCCTAGGATCATTCAGGCAACACAAACCCTCCACCACAGTAAGCTGGCGGTTCAAGGAGGGGCCACTTGGATGTGGGTTGAATGTTTATCCTGGCATCTCATTAAGTTCTACTGCAGTTTTGTTGCCTGATCCGGTCCCGTTTACCTGCTTTGGGTCCGGTTACGACTCCCATGCTGATTCCCAGCAGCAGCGCCTTCAGCAGGGTCAGGTCTGGAGGAGGCTGAAACGTCCGCCGCCAGAAGCAGGTGACGGCCACCGGGAGCTTCAGCTCATCGGGGAAGAGGCTCAGAGAGTCCTTGGTGACACCCAGAGCTTCCAGTAGGACCAGCAGACGCTCAGAGGAGTCCGCCTGGCGCCGGCACCATGCAGGAGAGATGAGGAGATGGTAAAACTTCAGGGAATCAATCGTTTATCCTAAAATGTGAAAAGAATAACCTCCAAGGAGCAGAAATGAATCTCTGACACTTGTTTATTCATGTGCAACGTTGTTAATGTGTCGCATAACCTGGAAAAAGAAGCGTCACCTCATGCAGCGAGCTGAGTCTTTGTCTCTGGCTGGTTTCAGTAAAGGCGGGTTGAACCGGTACGTTTATCAGCTGCGAACCGTCCCGGTCTCGCTCCATCACCTTCAGCGACGTCTCTCCGCCCAACAGCAGCCCGTACATCACCTGCCGGATCGGCCTGGAGATCACATACACGCTGGGCCGATCCCGGGGCTCCACGGCGAAGCCCAGTGACGTCTTCTGCAGCTGCAGCACGTCCAAGATGTTCGGGGTGAGCCGGGCCTTCGTCAGAGCCACACAGGCCCAGTCCGGGACAAGACCAGATTCCTGCTGGAGACAACAGTTTAAAACACCCCCAATGATAGTCGGTAGTCGGTCTTGGCATCGGACAAAGACTACAAAGGAAGCACATTCACGGTGGTGCAGCTGGTAGTGCAGCCGTCTCACAGCTAGAAGGTACTGGGATCAATTCTCACTGGTGACGCTATGGGTACTCAGTGAGTTTTTAGTTCCCCCATGATTTCAACACCCACACCCTGGGTGGGGTTGGTGAAAGGGCCTTTCTGTGCACAGTTTGCATGTCTTCCTGAGCTACCCCTGGTAGCTAATGTGAGCTACCCTCACAAAAACATGCAGCAGTCCTGGGCTGTACATTGGGGTGCGGGGGATCTGGCCGCTACATCTGGCAGAGAAGCCCCACCATGTCGGGTGAAAAGAAGCGGCCTGCTCACTCCTCAAGTAAGGAGGAGACTTGAGCTCAGTGCAGGTCCTCCCAGGGTTGGTAGAGGGAACAATGCCCAGGACTGACTTAGGTAGGAGCACTGGGTACTAAAATGGGAAAAAATCAGGGATGAAAATATTACGACAAACTCGTAAGTCGTCGACAGCTGTTCTGGCTCTTTCAGAGCTGTCGGACGTGGCTGAAGGGTCAAGCAAGGCGATCAACGCTCACACTCTTAAGTTGGGGGAGCAGAGCCATAAGCTGGATGCGATTCTCGAACAGAATCGCAGGTTGGCGGCGTCTTTGAGCTCATTGGCAAGATTGATAACACCCTGGAGAAGTTGGGAGCTCGGCTTGGCGGGAAGTGATCACAAATTCGTCTGATTGGAGTCGCCATTGATTGAAGGCAGACGGAAAATTACTGAGGCTGCCTGTTTTTTTTTTTTTTTTTTTTTTTTTTTTTTTTTACCTTGTCTGCACACATATTATTGATTGATACCATGACGGTAGAAACCAAAAGTGTATATGTGTGCATTATTACTATATTTAATATATATACATATATATACGCACACATATGCGTACACATACATAAACATACACATACAAACCCAGTGTTTTTTTTTTTTTTTTTTTTTGGGGGGGGGGGTGACGACCTCCACTGCCAATCCAGGACGCAGGAACACACGGAGACACACGTCAAGCACTGGAAATCTGCAACAAAAAACCACAAACAAAGCACGAAACCGGCACGGAGCCAACCAAAACAATAACAGCAATCGACCTAAATCTTGAGATCTGATCGCAGTCTGAGCTAAGCTATCGCTACCGCTACCTAAACCCAAAAACTAGAGAGCCAGCATGCAGGTGAACAAGCCAGTGTGTATGTCTATGTGTGTGTGTGTGTATGTATATGATCATGCGTGTGTGTGTGTGTGTGTGTGTGTGTGTGTGTGTGTGTGTGTGTGTGTGTGTAAATGCATGTGACTAAGTGACTATATGTGTGTGTGTGTGTGTGTGTGTGTGTGTGTGTGTGTGTGTGTGTGTGTGTGTGTGTGTGTGTGTGTGTGTAATAAACCAAACAAAGCTCCACCTGAAGTGTATCTATAGTGGGGGAGGGGGGGGAGCAACCCCGCCACCCGCGAGACCAGAGGCCGACACGGAAGAGCCCGGAACCCAGGCCACCGGCAACCCCACAGAGGGGAGAAGTAGGAGGGAGGCAACCCACCGCCTGCGAGGCCCCCCACCCCCCCCCCACCCCGGCGGCGGCCGAGGGGGCCCGCGGGCGGGGCCCCCACGGCGCGGGAAGAAGCAGCCAGGGATCCCGCGGCGGCGGACCGCGACCCAGGCAATCCCCGGCCACCCGGTCCGGGCCGGACACGCGGCCAGGAGGCCCTCACCCTTCAGGCCAACGACCCCCACCCGGCAGGGGGCCAGCCTGCCCGGAGAGACAGAGCCGCCCCGGCCGCCGACGCGGGCAGGCGCACCCGTCCCCCACGAAAGTGGCCCTCCAAGACCAGAGGGGCTCCCCGCCGCAGAGGCAGCGGGGGGGACCGGAGACGGGCCCGGAGAGAGGGAACCCCCCAACAAGGCGACACCCGTGCAGGCCCGATAACGGAGGGCCCCAGACCCAGGCATCCCATTCATTCATCCATTCACCTATCCGATACCTATACTAATAATAATATAATATACTATACATAATAATAATACTAATAATACTAATAATAATAATAATAATAATACTAATAATAATAATAAGCATCTTTGTATAATATAATATTAATAAATTATTAAGTTTTGATGTCCTGCCAATGGAGGCTCAAATCCTCCATGGCAGGACCCTTCCATACCGCATTCTCACCGACACAGACATACAATCACGCACCGTTTCCCCCTCCCCGGGGGGGTCCAGCACCGCCAGAAGGGACCCCAGGCTGCACGGCGGGCCCCGCCAGACCCGGGTAACCGGCCCACCCGTCCCCGGCCAGTGAGGGAACGCGGGTGATGTGGGACCCCCTCCCGCCCCTGGTGTTGAGTGCGTGTGATTAATGCCATAAAAACAGGGAGGGGGGAGGCTGCCTGTTTTCAATATAATTGTTGATCCTATAATCTGGCCTTGACAGAGTGGTCTTTGGCCGATCGCTATGGTCACAATCTCCCTGGTGGAATGTAAACAAGATGACTCTGCCCCCACTAGCCCTCCCCTCTCCCACGAACACCTGTTTTCAGAACTGTACCGAGCTGCCTGATAACATCAAGGACATTTGGCTGAGAGCAGCTCTGGGCGAAGGTTCACGGACTCATCGCTTCACATACACTTACTGATAAACACACACACCTCCCTCAACTCAACGCCTTCCTCGGTCCCTCCCTCTTATCAGCCCTCCCCAACAGTCTCCGGGTTTCGAGTGCCACGACGGGGATCAATTTGATGTACTGTGCGGGGACCCGGGACGCCCCCCCTCCTTGGTGCTGTATCGTTGGTGGCTCAGTTCTCAGAAGTGGAAACGCCCTAATGTGGCTTTAATCTGTGAGTTGTTGCACCTGAATAGTTTCATGAAATTATATTTGAGAAATACAAATAATTAAAATGCATTAATAAAAACTATGATTCCACAAAATGACGTGTTCTCATATCCGTAGCAAGTTTTGGATCATTACCTGGAATGGGGGAGGCACCCCGTGGTCGAAGAACTGTCTTAGGCAACTCTGACGAGGTTGGTACTCCTTCATCCCCTCAGACAGTCCTCTCCGGATCTCTTCTCTCCTCTCCGTGTCCAGATCTCCCATCAGCCTCAGCACCGCCGCCACGGCGTCCTCATACTTCTTTAATTTGCTCAGCCAGCAAAGCAGCCCCTCCAGGTGACTCGGGGTCTTGCTTGTACCCGGGGCAAACCGAGCCCAGTTGACCGACTTCAGCTTCACGTAGTCGTTACCGGCAAAGGCGGCGAAGGCGGGCAGGAGCTGGCGCTGAATCCGGAAGATGCTGCAGAAGCGAGAGGTTGTGTAGCTCTTACATGGAATGTAGCGTTCCGGGCCGCCCTTCACCTTCTCCCAGCGGAAGTGAGTGAAGGGCAGAAACCCTGCAGGGAGCTCAAAGATGAAGAAGTCCCCGTCGTTGGAAAGCACAGGGCAGTTCCATTCAACAGCCAGGGCAGCAACCTCCTGGTCGGCCTCCCCGAAGCACTGGGCCACCGGAACCTGCAGTCGGGCCAGAGTCTGTTTGAAGACCATCCTGACCATCTGTGGGAGGATTCCCTTGCTCTTACCGGTCTCCGCTGCCTGGTGGGCTCTCTGGATCTTTTTCTCAGCTCTCATCGTCACCGTTTCCAGCTTCCTGTCTGTGGGGTCTGAACCTCCGTCCAGAACCACGAACGGCTGGACCTCGCAGGTCCTGAGCGCTGAGATAAACCTATCGATGAGTTCTTCAAATGATGCATACTCCCCACCGCGATTCTGGTCCAAACCTGGCAACAACACAAGCAGTCATCCAGCAGCTGTGGACTCTGTGGACATGTGGACTCTCTAAGACCAGAACTGTGTCTTTAGACCAGCGTGGCAGCCGGATCCTGCACAAACTTGTCAGTGTTACCTGACGTTTGTGAAGAGTCCATTTGGAGTACGAAAGTACTGAGCCAATACTGGCTTTACCGGTTAGTGTAAATACCGCACGGATGAGCGGAGCAAACACGTCCAGTAACAACATGCCCGTCAGCCAATTTATCTGTGATCTTAAATTCCACCTACCCTGATCAAATCTGTGCATCCAACCACGGCCCTCCTGCAGGCAGCGCAGGTTTGAATCCCAGCCTGACGCTCTTTCCCTGGCCATCCCTCGTTTCAAAGAGCGCCTCCATCACCTGCCTTCCGTCCTTTCTAACGACCAGGTCGTTTTGTTTTTATAATCTACTCCTGATAACTTATGCGATCCGTGTATGTCAGTGAGGGAGGAGTTTTAGTGATAGCGTGATTTAGTGATGTGCGTCTCACCTGAGTTATAGTACAGTTGGAACACCAGGTTGCTGCCGTCGATCACCAGCTGGGTTCCCCGGAACCGGAAGTCCTGGTAGACCCCCCTGCGGTTCTCCAGGAGAAGGCTGAGACCTTGAATCCCCATCTCTCCTCTGTGTTGTGTGAATCTCCGGGACACCGGGCACACTCTTTATCTGTTTCTTGAAGTTTCAGTTCCATGACGTCACTTTACACGATATCGGTCAGGAGGAGGGCTGAACCAGAATGCTGCTGGTTTTGGTCTCAAGTACAGCGTTAGAAGACGTGTGCTGACGGTCGGGGGGGGGGGGAGTGGCACAGATGGCAAAGAAACCGCAAGTATGATAGATAATCACTTATATATCACGTCAATCTGAAGTTAGGAGGTGTGTCACACTTTTGTTTGACACTGCAGAGGCAACTCTTGACCACATTCCTACACTTTGTTGGGACTTTAAGGTTTTTAGTTATCAACAACTCTCTGAAGGTGGTTTTAAAACCCGGATTCTTTCATTCTTCATGGTTCTGATGTGGATCTGCTGCCGTGTTTTTGAGACCATTTCATGTCACGTGACCCAGTTTCAGTGAAGATTCATCCATCACATGTGTGCCTTAAGCGCGAATTCGAGTGGTATGACTTTTATTAGCGATTGGTGTAGACGTTTTTGCGCAACGTGCAAAAATGTGTGCTTTTGGCGCCATCCGGAACGCATTGGGAGAACTTTGGGGCCTCACCACTCGCACACCGTTACTCGAAGAATTCTGAATCGATTGACAAAAGTTGTAGGCCCTGAATTTAACTACAGTCCTGTGAATTTTCAGAGCGATCGCACAAATAGTTTTCTCACGAAGTGCAAAAACATTTCCAAATTTCCAAACTAATGGGGAGATTTTCCCATGTATGTGTGTGGCGCAGAATGTCACAAAACCTACTGTGGATGGGAGGAGGTAAAAAAAAAAGCCAAAATTCACCTTTTTTCTGAGTCACCTAACTTTCCCATACCTGCACATAGAAATGTCATTCAAACTTCAAAACGGAGGAAAACTTCTCTTCTCTCTCCAAACCCCAAACTGTTTTTTCCTAAGATGTACACTTTTCAAAATATGAGCACTCAAGCGAGGACTGGAAATCCTTTTTTTGTCAAATCTAGAGTGCGGTTGTCAGTTGCTAGAGTGCGAGAAACAATACAAAAATAACCTGAATTTTTATTTGTAACTCGAGCTCACGGCCAAACCGTAAAAGGCAGACAAATAATTTTTGGTCAGAATGTAGACATAGGTGTTGGGATTCATAAAAAGTGACTTTGACAGTCAGGGTATGAACAAAATTTAAACGGGGAGGGATAAAACGGCACGAATACCTGTGTCCGTCCCCATTGGCTGTAATGTAATCAAAAGTTTTCTTCAAAAGAATCTCACTCTGTCTTCGCACTGAGCTTACTCACTCATTTTAAGGAATATCTGAAGAAAATTAAGATTGTCAGAATCTGCCGGGTTCTGTGTCTCTCACGATGTCTTTGTGTTTCTGCTACGAGCTACGGTTTTCTCACAAGTTTAGTTATTTCAAGGGATAAGGTCTCAAGTTATTTGAGACCTTGTCAGAAGCCAAAATCTGGGTTTTTCTCACAGCCAAACCGGAAGGTTCTGAAGAGGAGGTTCTTGTTGCCGGGGCAACCAGAGTTCAGCTGCTGACTCATTCCTTAAACCAGAACTGGTCACATGACTCAAATCTGACCCCTGACCTTTGACCTTAGACGACACCCAGTCCTGCAGCCTGATGGGTTCTGGGGGAACAGTAAATACACAGTAAATACCCCCCAATAAATACCCCCCCAGTAAATACCCCCCAGTAAATACCCACCAGTAAATACCCCCCCCGTAAATACCCCCCCCGTAAATACCCCCCCAGTAAATACCCCCCCAGTAAATACCCCCCCAGTAAATTCCCCCACAGTAAATACCCCCCCAGTAAATACCCCCCCCAGTAAATACCCCCCCCAGTAAATACCCCCCAGTAAATACCCCCCCCCAGTAAATACCCCCCCAGTAAATTCCCCCCCCAGTAAATACCCCCCACCAGTAAATACCCCCACAGTAAATACCCCCCCCCAGTAAATACCCCCCCAGTAAATACCCCCCCCAGTAAATACCCCCCCAGTAAATTCCCCCCCCCAGTAAATACCCCCCACCAGTAAATACCCCCACAGTAAATACCCCCCCCCAGTAAATACCCCCCCAGTAAATACCCCCCCCAGTAAATACCCCCCACAGTAAATACCCCCCAGTAAATACCCCCCAGTAAATACCCCCCCCCCCCAGTAAATACCCCCCACCAGTAAATACCCCCCCAGTAAATACCCCCCACAGTAAATACCCCCCCAGTAAATACCCCCCACCAGTAAATACCCCCCACAGTAAATACCCCCCACCATTAAATACCCCCACAGTAAATACCCCCCCCAGTAAATACCCCCCCACAGTAAATACCCCCCAGTAAATACCCCCCCCCACACAGTAAATACCCCCCCAGTAAATACCCCCAGTAAATACCCCCCACTAAATACCCCCCAGTAAATACCCCCACAGTAAATACCCCCCCAGTAAATACCCCCCCACAGTAAATACCCCCCAGTAAATACCCCCCACACAGTAAATACCCCCCCAGTAAATACCCCCCAGTAAATACCCCCACAGTAAATACCCCCCCAGTAAATACCCCCCCACAGTAAATACCCCCCAGTAAATACCCCCCCAGTAAATACCCCCCAGTAAATACCCCCCCCCCACAGTAAATACCCCCCCACTAAATACCCCCCACTAAATACCCCCCCAGTAAATACCCCCAGTAAATACCCCCCACTAAATACCCCCCAGTAAATACCCCCCCCACAGTAAATACCCCCCAGTAAATACCCCCCCACCAGTAAATACCCCCCCAGTAAATACCCCCCCCCCAGTAAATACCCCCCCCAGTAAATACCCCCACAGTAAATACCCTCACAGTAAATACCCCCCCAGTAAATACCCCCACAGTAAATACCCCCCACAGTAAATACCCCCACAGTAAATACCCCCCCACTAAATACCCCCCAGTAAATACCCCCCCAGTAAATACCCCCCAGTAAATACCCCCCCCCCACAGTAAATACCCCCCCACTAAATACCCCCCACTAAATACCCCCCCAGTAAATACCCCCAGTAAATACCCCCCACTAAATACCCCCCAGTAAATACCCCCCCCCACAGTAAATACCCCCCAGTAAATACCCCCCCAGTAAATACCCCCCAGTAAATACCCCCCCAGTAAATACCCCCAGTAAATACCCCCCCAGTAAATACCCCCCACAGTAAATACCCCCCCAATAAATACCCCCCACCAGTAAATACCCCCCACAGTAAATACCCCCCAGTAAATACCCCCCCCCCAGTAAATACCCCCCCAGTAAATACCCCCACCAGTAAATACCCCCCCCCAATAAATACCCCCCACAGTAAATACCCCCCCAATAAATACCCCCCACCAGTAAATACCCCCCACAGTAAATACCCCCCCCCCAGTAAATACCCCCCCAGTAAATACCCCCCACCAGTAAATACCCCCCCACCAGTAAATACCCCCCCAGTAAATACCCCCCCACCAGTAAATACCCCCCCAGTAAATACCCCCCAGTAAATACCCCCCCCAGTAAATACCCCCACAGTAAATACCCTCACAGTAAATACCCCCCCAGTAAATACCCCCACAGTAAATACCCCCCACAGTAAATACCCCCACAGTAAATACCCCCCCAGTAAATACCCCCCCAGTAAATACCCCCACAGTAAATACCCCCCACAGTAAATACCCCCCCAGTAAATACCCCCCCAGTAAATACCCTCACAGTAAATACCCCCCACCAGTAAATACAGTGGGGAGAACAAGTATTTGATACACTGCCGATTTTGCAGGTTTTCCCACTTGCAAAGCATGTAGAAGTCTGTAATTTTTATCATAGGTACTCTTCAACTGTGAGTGATGGAATCTAAAAAAAAATCCAGAAATTCACATTGTATGATTTTTAAGTAATTAATTTGCATTTTATTGCATGACATAAGTATTTGATCACCTGTCAACCAGTAAGACTTCCGGCTCTCACAGACCTGTTAGTTGTTCTTTAAGAAGCCCTCCTGTTCTCCACTCATTACCTGTATTAACTGCACCTGTTTGAACTCGTTACCTGTATAAAAGACACCTGTCCACATACTCAATCAAACAAACTCCAACCTCTCCACAATGGCCAAGACCAGAGAGCAGTGTAAGGACATCAGGGATACAATTGTAGACCTGCACAAGGCTGGGATGGGCTACGCTACAGGACAATAGGCAAGCAGCTTGGTGAGAAGGCAACAACTGTTGGCGCAATTATTAGAAAATGGAAGAAGTTCAAGATGACGGTCAATCTCCCTCGGTCTGGGGCTCCATGCAAAATCTCACCTGGTGGGGCATCAATGATCATGAGGAAGGTGAGGGATCAGCCCAGAACTACACGGCAGGACCTGGTCAATGACCTGAAGAGAGCTGGGACCACAGTCTCAAAGAAAACCAATTAGTAACACACTACGCCGTCATGGATTAAAATCCTGCAGTGCACGCAAGGTCCCCCTGCTCAAGCCAGTGCATGTCAAGGCCCGTCTGAAGTTTGCCAATGACCATCTGGATGATCCAGAGGAGGAATGGGAGAAGGTCCTGTGGTCTGATGAGACTAAAATAGAGCTTTTTGGTCTATACTCCCTTCGCCGTGTTTGGAGGAAGAAGAAGGATGAGTACAACCCCAAGAACACCATCCCAAGCGTGAAGCATGGAGGTGGAAACATCATTCTTTGGGGATGCTTTTCTGCAAAGGGGACAGGACGACTGCACCGTATTGAGGGGAGGATGGATGGGGCCATGTATCGCGAGATCTTGGCCAACAACCTCCTTCCCTCATAAGGACATAGGGACTGATGAATTTTGCCCCCTATATCTGTTTACTATTTCCTTTAGTGCATAAATGCAAAGGTCAGTGCCATGCTTTGGTTTAAATCCAAACTGGTTATCTGTGGAGTAAATATATTGATTTAATCTGTCTAACAGAATCATTTCCATCACTTTAGACACTATGCTCGCTAAAGCTATAGGTCGGTAGTTGTCTATACTACTAATTTTACCAGTCTTG
This sequence comes from Cololabis saira, assembly GCF_033807715.1. NCBI lineage: Eukaryota > Metazoa > Chordata > Actinopteri > Beloniformes > Belonidae > Cololabis > Cololabis saira. Next base: position 53,051,758 of record NC_084589.1, read on the forward strand.
TCCTTTATAACTGGGACTAATAAAACAGAGAGCATGGAGTCAGGAAGCATAAATGATACATAAAACCAGTAAAACACAATGCAAGGAGGGGAAATGTTCTCACACTGGCATATTTAAGGTGCTCAGCATCAATGCCATCTAAGCCACTTGCTTTGTTAATAGATAACGTGTGTATTGCCTTATACACCTCCTAGGCAGTGACACCCATACAGTCCTTACTCTTGATGTAATCTACCTTATAAGATTAACTGTTAATACAGTTAAACAAAATACTATAATGCTGCCGCCACAACTCAGCTATATTGTGTGCACCTGATGTTCCATCTACATGGTAAGGATGATTTACTGTTGTTGAGAACTCTCACTTCTCACAAGTCGACAACATTTTTACTCAAAAGCTTCTTTGCCATGGAGTCAGCCCTCACATTTTTTTCATTTTTATGTATAAATCGGACAGCATATTTAAACCTGGCATGTGCTGTAAGACAATGTGGTCTTACAATTGAAGCCTCAGAGTGTAGATAAAATCCTTTTCGAGACCTCCACATAATCTAAGTTTTTTCCTACCCCACATAGTCTAAGTTTTTCCTTCATCCATGGACTTGAAGAAAAACACTGGAGTCAGGTTCCGGTTGGTGTTCCGTCCAAATACTGTGCAGGCCTTTATTGCAAGAATTACAATCAGAACCAAACACAGGAGAGCCGGCTGGGTCTCGGTAACCGACTCTGAAAACCTGTGGATTTTCACTCATCTTTTATATGGTACAAAAAGCAGTGGCCGCTCCTCAAACTTCATCAGTCTTTCTCCGTTATGCGCAACCTGTCTCATTTACGCTCCTATCTGACAGTTTCTGCCTTTAACTCTAACCCAAATAGGCTCCCTTTAACTATGACATCACTGGTATATGTGTACTATCTAGCGCATATATATGACTTTTGGCATTTGGCCCTGCATCTATAACTAACTTTACCTCTCTGTTACTACCTGATGCTTAATACACTCCGTCTAACACATCTTGATCAGATAGTGTTTGTCATATTCCCTTCCTCTGGCTCCAATGGTTGCTTTGTTAAAAGCAGCCACACCTACTTGTAGCCCATAGTCATATATTTCTACGCTCATCTTTCACCAGTGACACAACTGTTTGGGACCTACTGCGTGTGTGTGTGCGTGCGTGCGTGAAAAAGCTTGAAAAATGGTCAATTATACTTTGAAAATACATGCAGTCATGTAAAAAGCAAGAACACTTGGAATTTACAGTGAAAAAATAGACATATTACACTGTCTACTAAAGTAATCAAGAAAATATATGCTGTGTGAAAACCTTGTAAATGTTATAAAAGATATAAAGATGGACAACATAAAAATGTGTTTTCTCATCTGTAGTAATATTAAAGATTACTGTTTACGTTCCAAGAATGATTATTTCAGACTGAAATCAAAAAGACATTAAACTTATTTTAAACATGAGAATCTGTGAAATCAGCGTTAAAACAGTCATTAAAATTGCCCCGCATAGGGGTTTGGTTCCTAATTTTTACCTCAATTACATTTCAGAGTGTGTAAAGTCAGATGTAAATTAGTAAAGACAATGTTTACTTTTGTAACCGCTGCTGCTTCCAGAGTGATCAGTAGGAAACTAAATAAATGGTGAATCAAGAAACAACTCACTTGATGTTAAATGAGTTTTTAAGGCTTGCTTTTGCATGTTTATTTTGAATTATCCTCCAAGATATAGGAATGTCAGCTGGCCTTGCCTCATATGCTTCAGCAAAGTCCCTGTTGTACTTGTTCATCACATATTTCCAGAAGTCTGATGCCTCAAGACTCCCATCAGGAGGGATGTGCCAGTCTGGGAAAATGTCCCTGTAAAATCTGTAAGGATGATATTGGTTAGTGGCGCTGCAGCTAAAGTAGCTGTTACTGATCACAGAAGATGTGCAAATGTCAGTTGTAAGTTTTTCTGAATGAGTACAACTCATACTACCAAGACCATCTGGTCGATGCAGGGAAGCAAAGTGAATAGTGTGATCTTGTCCTCCTGCTTCACAGGGAACTTCACAGAACGGACACTGTTTCCCACAACCGACCACTCTGGTGAAAAGCTCAGCCTGAGGATTCACACGGAGATGTTCTAGTTTTCTCTCAAAGGTTGTATCTTCAAACTTCTTCTTAAGAATTTCTTCCATCTTCTCCACAGACTCAGTTAACCAACCAGCAAACTGCTCCCGGTCAGCGTTGTTCAGGATCATGAAGGCACCAAGAGCATCCTGGGAAATGACCAGTTTATCATCGAGTTCTTTGCAGATGTGTTCAACAAATGTCTTCAGGTCAGCACTCTTCTCTGATTTGGCCTTTTCCATGGCGTGCTTTATATTTTTGATACTCGACTTGATATGTTCTTCCTCATATCCAGATGTTTTAGATGCATCTGAGAAGTGCTCCTTTATTTGTTCAAGTATCCATGTTTTTACATAATCCTCATAATTGTTAATGCAGCTCAGATAGCTGTCGAAGTCTTCCTTTGACAGCAAATCCAACAGAACCGAACCCTGGAATGAGGTTCGTGTGCCGAACGCTTGACTTCTCATCATTTCTTCGGTGATATTGGGACCCAGAGAACGGTAGACAAAGTCTTCAACAGCAGGTTTCAGACATTGTTCTGTGAACTCTTCAGCCTTCTTCCGGCACTGGTCTCGTTTGTGGAAAACATCTTTGAAACCTGCACAGAACTTTTCCTTGTTTTTATTCAGAAGCATTTTGGGGTCATTTGCTTGCATGAAGTCTTCATGCATTGTCTGAAAGTTTCTGGCTGCATCTGCACAGATGTGCTGCTTTAGAGAAACTTCAAAATCCATGTCTGTGTCAACATCAGCCTTGTTCAACATTTCATCAATGATGCGAAGGACCTCCTGGATGTAAGTATTGTGGTAGTTGGTTTTTCTTTTCTTTTTGTCTGTTACAGAGTCTTGGCAAGCAGCTATGATTTTGCCAGCCACTTTTTGTCTGGATTTTACATGATCTTGAAGATTAAACCAACCCCTAACTCTGTGTGTTATGTCTTTTATAAATCCTTCAGGTTTGTCTTTCAAAGCTTCCAACCAACAGTTTTCGAGGCTTTCTCCACTTAGAAGTTGACAAGCATGACTCCCTTTCTTTTCAACATTTTCTCTCAGATAGTGGTCCACGTCTGTGGAGACATCTATGCGTTTTAGTCCAGAGAAAGACATCTTACTCAGTGTTTCACTCCACATCTCATCAAACTCTTGTTCTAACTCTCCGTCTGTCATTTGGACATTTTTCTTTCGACACTCAGTAATTAATTCACTCACTGCCTTTTCTATTTCTTTTGTGTGGTTCTCCTTGATATTTTCGACTTCTATCAGTCCCCGTTTGATATCAGCTGCTGCTGTGAGCTGATTTACAACAGAATTTTCCAATTCTCGACGAATGTTTTTTGCACCGTTTTTAAATTCCTCTTTGTATCCTTCAACCAGATAGACATGTCCATCTGTCTGCTTGAAGTATTCCTCCAGATTGTCAAGGAGCTTCGTCTCCCATTTAGACAGCTCTGTGGTCGCTTCATGTTTTAACTGAGGAAGGAATTCTTCCATATCAGATATTTGAGACTTTGCAGCGACTGTACCAAAGTTGGAAATCTTTGTTTCTGCGTTGGAAACCCAGCTGTACATTGCTTTCTTGAATTCCCACTCCCATCTGTTGAACTCTGTGCAGAGCTTCATGTATGCGTCAGCTACAAGGCTGTTTCTGAAGCTGAAGATGAAGTTTTCGTGCTTCACAGCATTCCACAGACTGTTCATCCACTCTTTAAACGCCAACAAATCATTAGCAGATGATACACCCTCTCCCAGTTGTTGGATGATGTGTTTCTTGAGCTCGTATAAAGTCTTGCTGTACCCCACATTGACTGGTGCCATTGGTGGGTTTCCATTCCAGAGTCCAGGGACGTAGCAGTTCCCAGTGTCTGGGCTGTACTCCATCACATCAGTGAAGCTTTTGTTTCCTTCTCTCTTTTCCATTTTGGCGGCTGCTTGGGTCATCTCATTTAACTGCTCCAGGAGCAGTTTCCTGTCTCGTAGGTTCTTCTCATGAGCAGAAACATCAGAGACGTTTTGATGAACAAACTGACATTTTGGTTTTTTTCCCACCTCCTTCATCCGGAGGAAAGCATGAACCACTATTTGCAGAATGTCCTTCATTTCAGTTGAATTCTCCATTGCAATATTGATAATGGTGATATCACTCAGCCCCACCACAAGCGTTGCAAGCTCATTGTCATGCTCATAGCTGTGTTCCAGCTGAGCAAGTTCTGGTGACTTTAAGCCCTCGGTGTCAATGATCACCATGAAGTCACAGCCAAATTCTATTTTGACGTCTTCATTGAGTCTGATGAGCAGCATGAAGGCTCCCCGAGTACATCGACCACTGCTGACTGCAAACTGCACTCCAAACATGGTGTTGAGGAGAGTGGACTTTCCAGTGCTCTGAACTCCAAGAACTGTAACTACCCGTATCTTGTTCTTTGGAGACACCAAGTGATTCAGCTGAGTGAGAACGTCACTCACCCATCTCAGCGGTATGTTGGATGTATCTCCATCAACAAGTTCAAGAGGAAACCCATCAAGCAACAACTGTGCACAGAGTTTGGGCAGATGTTGCAGTTGTTGACGTGATGGGTCTGTTTCTGGAAGTGAGAGGGAAGCTTCATAGATCTGACCCATTTCACGGAAGAAATGTTCAGTCCCCAGAGAACTGTTGGAAAGATGCCCATCAATTTCTTTCACTTCCTCTTTGTTTGCAGAATCTTTGCACTTTTCTTTGTACAGCTCCCTTAGTGCGGAGAGTTTTAAACGAGAGACGTCATCAAGGTTCATTCGCATCCATTTCAGGAAATAACATCTTTCTATTCCTGGTCTGGATATTGCATTGATGAAGCATGTCATTGCTGGGGACATAGCACAAGAGTTCTGCTTTTTCCGGAGTTCCTCCTTCTGCTGCTTAAGTTCACTTTTGTACATTTCTATGTTCTTAGAGCCAACTTTTTTTAGGCGAAATTCCTCTTTTTCTAAGTGAGTCAGATCCTTCCATATTTGGCCTTGCAGGGGAAGTTGTTCATCTTTGTACAAAAAGAGGTCTTGAATTTCTTCAGTGATGGCATCTGCACTCTTTTTTCCAGCCTGACACTCTGTAGAGTCTTCATCAACCAGGATTCCCAGTTCATGAGCAATGTCAGCCATATTTGCTATTGGCATCTTCATCTGTGGATTATCAACTACATCACTCACTTTTTTTCTCAAACATTTGATAAAATCTGCATCATTCTTCTGTTTTGTCTTAATGATTATGTTGTTTTTAGTCAAATCCAATGCAGTTGCTACGTTTTCCAGTGTTTCTAATTTGAAGTTCTTGCTCTCACTGTCTCCCACCAAGAAGATCTGAGCCTTCTGGTTTTGGTTTGTGAGAATTTTGCACTCAGAGTCCAAATGGTCAAAGAACACAAAAACTGCTGCAGATGTCTGACACAGAAAGGAGTATTGTGTTTCGAATGAAACAATGTCCCCATGAAGATTAGCAACAGCCACTGGTTGATTGAAAAGATCGATGTCTGTGTTCCCACCAGGAAGGTACCAGGTGATTTCTGTTACTCCGTTGGATATTCTTTTTGGACGGTCACCACCCTCCATGTTGTGGTGAACAAAGGTGTCGTGGTACTGCTGAGAATTGCTAAGAACCTTATTGAGGATCTCTGACTTTGACAAGGAGCAGTTACCCAGTCTCACAAAAGAGATCATTGGAACTTGAGAATCAACGATTCTCTCTTCAATGAAACCCTTGGATTGTGAAAGAGCTGGAGGTCTGTACTTCTTGACAATGTCTCTCATGGCCCACAGCATGAGTGTACACGGTTCTGTATCACAGCTGGGAAGCAGCAGAGGCACAGCGAACTGACACATCGACATTTTTAGTGCTATTTCTTGTTGTACAAAAGCATCTGAACACAGAAAGAGAGCAGTGATTATGTCGAGAGGGTTTACTGTGTCACCTGTGTTTGGACTGTCAAGTAGATCACGCAAATCTAACTTCCCTGATGAATCATCACAGTTCAACTCACAGACTGATGCACATTTCATATTCCTAGCTGTCACATTAACCATCATCAGTCTTTTTAGAAAATACCATGGGAGATGTGATTTACTCTTGACAGGAACATCAGTGATGGTCTTCTCATCAATCTCCAGGATCTTGCTGAGTGTTAGCTTCTCTCCGTAGTACGTAGTCAACCCCAGATCCTCCAAAAGGCTTTTCAGTTTGGTGTCTGTGGAGATACAGAAAATTATAATAATTTTAGTTTTGTCTAAAAACTGCTGCAGACAGAAAAATGTCTGATGTGAAATAGTATTATAAGATATCACCTTAAGGCAAGGCAAGTTTAATTGTGTAGCACATTGTACTGAGGCTATGTCTCATGTTAAAGGGTTAGCCATCCTAAATGACTGTGAAGAAAATCATAAATTACTTGAGAAATTGCCGGACTGGATAGTGCGTCAATGGAGCAGGATTGTCACAGATGAGCTGGATGCATCTGGTGACTACACAAGCTTTTCACGTTTTACGGACTTTGTACAAAAGGAAGCCAGGATAGCATGTAATCCCATTGCCTCGCCATTACGGTTAAGCCCCAAAGTCATGGATGACAGACTACCCAAAAGAGACAATATTCTGAATACAAGTGCCCAGTTTAACAACTCTTCTGCAGGGATGCATAGAGCAACCTTTTTCAAGCCCAAAACCACCTTGCTTGGTCTGCAAGGATGAAACTCAAGGCATAGCCCGGAGTCCTATCTTTGCAGAAACCCACATAGAAGTTAAAAGGGCATTTATTCGAGAAAACCAACTTTGCTTTGGCTGTTTGTGGAAAGGGAACGTCTCAAAGGACTGTAAAAGGCAACATACATGCAACACATGTGGCCGGCGCCATTGCTTGCATGAAGAGAGTGAGAATGCATCTGTGGCAGCATTGGAGCAAAACCCCACTCTTACAGAAGATGCCGCAAGTCAGGAAGTCCATAATGTACTGTCCCATGCTGTGACTCAACGTTCTTCCTCTACCTCTAATATTGTACCAGTGTTCTTGTCATCAGCGGAAGAGCCGCATAAAGAGGTAGTCACTTATGCTTTACTTGACACACAGAGCGACTCAACCTTTATTTTGGAAGATCTACTCAAGAGCTTAACGTGAAAGCGCCATCTGTGTGACTAAAGCTAAAGCTATGCACAATGACGGCTGTTGACACTATCATAACAAGCAAGATTGTACACGGTTTGCAAATCAGAGGAATTAATTCTGAATCCCATGTCCAGCTACAGAAGGCCTACTCTAGGGACTTCTCTCAGTGGACAGATCTCATATCCCAACTAATCAGACGGCACTGCAGTGGCCCCACTTAAGACACATAGCTGACAAACTATCTCCGCTGCTCGACTGCGAAGTGGGACTGTTGATCGGATATGAGTGTCCTGTAGACCTCCCTGAGCTGACCTCACTCGTCAATAGAGCTAAGTCAACCACATGTATGTTAGACCCCATCCCGACTCAAAAATGTTTTTTCTCTTATTGGTACGACAATACTGGACCGAATTAACCTATCCCTAAGTTTAGGATATGTACCACAGGTTTTCAAAGTGGCAGTAATTAAACCTTTACTTAAAAAACCTTCTCTTGACCCAGACACCTTAGCTAATTATAGACCAATTTCCAACCTTCCATTTGTTGTACAGTTCCATCATCTCAGTAGAGGATGAGGAGCTGAAGTCGGTTGAGAGGGTGGGCATTATGGAGTGCAGGAAAAGAGGGGTGTCCAGATTGCGCAGGTTGCGAAGTTTAAAGATCCTCTCTGTGGGGGTGGGATTGGTGGATGGAACTTCCAGAGACAGTGAGACAGCCTTGTGGTCGGAGGCTCCAATTTCAAAAATATTAAGATTGGAAGCTGGTACATCTCCGGTGATGATGAGGTCTAGGGTGTGGCCACGTTTGTGGGTGGAGCCCTTTTCTCCCACTAGGGGAGTTTTTTCCTGCCATTGTTTATGTAATAATTGCTCGGGGGTTTATGTTCATGTTCTGGATCTCTGGAAAGCGTCTAGAGACAACACATGTTGTATTAGACGCTAAATTGACACTGCCCGGCTGCTGCACACTGCACCACCGCCCTTTTAATTTCAGAGTCGGAAGGAGAAGGGAGCTGGGAGACCGCTTGGACTTAAAGCCCCGACTGAAAAAGCCCAGCAGAAAACGTGGATCAGCACCTGAAAAGGCTTGCAGCCCCTCCAGACCCAGAGCCAAGGGAGACGTGAGGCTGTGTTGTTGTTAGTCAGTTAATTTATAGTGGTTTAAAGTTAAATTGTGTTTAATGCAACTTTGTATGCATATTACTGTGTAACCCACCGACAGCTGCGGCGCCGGTGAGCTGCCGGCGAGATCTACCAGCAGTGCTGTTTGCTTGTTTATTTTTGAGGTCCTTTGTTTCCACGGAGCTTCTTTCAAACTCAAGAGAAACTGTCTCACTGCCAACATGGAGGACTGTTACTTCTGGAGGACGAACATCTGTCAGAGGAGAAAACAATACTCTGTGTTCATATTACAGGATGCTTTTAGTTGTAAAACTTTCTGAAACGTGCACTTATCTTCCATCAGTCATGCTTACAGTCGGCCTGCAGCGAGGCAGAGGAGTCTCCTTCATCACTGTGAGGCTCAAGGAAGGAATCCGGTGCATCAAAGAAATCCTTGATGAATGTAGAAAAAGTTTGCCTCTCATTAAATTAATCAACATAAAAATATATACTGTTCATGTGTTGTGTGTTTTTTTATTTTACCTCTTCCCCCTCTGAGTTATCCATTGTTAAAGTCACACTCTCAGTGATGCCGCCACATTTGTTCCAGATGGATCAAACCTGTTCCACAGAAAGGTAACCTAAAACAATGTAAATTATGTATATTACAATATTACATACAAATAAATAGGCACAAAAAGTGAGGAAATTTGTGTTTGTAGATAATTTCTTTGTTGTAACAATGCTTATTGTCAAAAAACCTTATACCATTGTTTCCTGTTCCTGTTACATATAACATTTTAAACGTTTATATTTATAATTTTTTTAATTTGTTGTACATTATCATTGTTACTTCATAACAAAGGTTGATGGGAGTGGAACTCTGTATAAGCCCTTAGGGCGTCGTTCCCTCCATGCGCTTTGTAAAAAAAATTGTGCTAAATAAATACATAAAAATAAATAAATCAATATAACTAAATAGTGGTTATTCGAGTTAAGGTGGTTTTTTTTTGCTGTTCCTACTAGTATGTTCATATATCTCTGATGTTGTAAATGATGATGTTGCCAGCAGTTCAGGAAATCAGGGGCCCAAACCTTTTTAAGAGTTGTAAGAACTTACATGCAGATAAACCACATACGAATTACATCACTGGAGGGGCAGGTCATTCCTGTGTTTATTGCAGCCATACAGCCACTCAGACATATACATATACACACGCACATACACACACATAGCCTCAAATTCACATACACACACACGCACACACACAGACATATACATACACACACACACACACACACACACACACACACACACACACACATACACGCACAGACACATACACACACACAAATAGCCACACAGACATATACACACACACACACACACACACACACATAGACATACACATTGGCTGGTTCACCTGCATGCTTGCTCTGTAGTTTTGGGGTTAATTAGCGGTAGCGGCTCGTGTTTTGGCCGGTTCCGTGTCTGTTCTGTTTTCTTCTTCTTTTTTTTGGTTTTTGTTGCAGATTTCCAGTGCTCGACGTGAGGCCTCCATGTGATCTTGCTTCCTGGTTTAGCAGCAGATGTCACCCCCCCCCCCCCCCCACCTCCCAAAAAAAAGACGCGTTTGTATGTGTATATATATGTATATTATATATATTAAATATAGTATAGATATAGTATAAGGAAAGCATTGTTACAACAAAGCAATATTCCACCAAACACAATCTAAAGCACAAACATGGAGAATGTCCATCGATTACGATAAAATTTGAATATTTCAAATTTAGTTTTCGCTATGCGCCCTCCCGGTCTACGTTTAACATTGAAAAGGACAGGAAGAATAGCTTCTAATATTGTGATTCTGAAGTCGTTTCACGTGGATATTCAGTATTTGAAATTACATGCGGGGGCTGAAGGAAGCCACGGCACAGATCTGCTTCCTGACATCTGAAATTGTAATGAAATTGTAGCTGTACAAAAAAGGAAGGAAACCATTAAGCAGAACAACAGCACTCCCTTCCATTCGCCGGGGGTGAGAGCGCTGTTACAATTTTACTGTGTTTTTCTCCCTAGCCCACTTCCTTTCCCCCCCAAGTGGTCCTTGTTGCTTGCCAGGTCGTCATTGTTGATAAGAAAGTGTTTTTTATTTATTTTTTTTCTCCCTTGTCTGCACACATATTAATGATTGATACCATGACGGTAGAAACCAAAAGTATATACTGTATATGTGCATTATTACTATATTTAATATATATACATATATATACAAGTACATATGCGTACACATACATAAATATACACATACAAACCCAGTGATTTTTTTTTTTTTTTGTGACGACATCCACTGCCAATCCAGGAAGCAGGAACACACGGAGACACACGTCAAGCACTAGAAATCTGCAACAAAAAACCACAAAACAAAGCACGAAACCGGCACGGAGCCAACCAAAACAATAACAGCAATCGACCCAAATCTTGAGATCTGATCGCAGTCTGAGCTAAGCTATCGCTACCGCTACCTAAACCCAAAAACTAGAGAGCCAGCATGCAGGTGAACAAGCCAGTGTGTATGTCTATGTGTGTGTGTGTGTGTGTATATGATCATGCGTGTGTGTGTGTGTGTGTGTGTGTGTGTGTGTAAATGCATGTGACTAAGTGACTATATGTGTGTGTGTGTGTGTGTGTGTGTGTGTGTGTGTGTGTGTGTGTGTGTGTGTGTTTGTGTATATGCATGTGACTAAGTGACTATATGTGATATGTGTGTGTGTGTGTGTGTGTGTGTGTGTGTGTGTGTGTGTGTGTGTGTGTGTTGGTATTCCTATCTTTATGGGGACATTGATCTGTTTACACAGTCACGCCATGGGGACCTCCAACCTCATGGGGACCAAAATGCAGGTCCCCGCGAGACAATGCCTCTTAAATGAATGCTGGAGCCATTCTGAAGGTGCCTGTGAAGTTTTAAGCTTCGGCCCATAAGTCATGTTTTTCAGTCGGGAAACACACACACAGATTTCTCACTATCGCCCCCTATCGGCCCCCATGAAGTATTGCAGCCAGTTGATTCACACACATTCTTCCATATATGGTAAGTTCCGCCCCCTTCCTGGTCCCCATAAAGAATGTTAAAAGCATTCATAGTGTTATTAACACTAATATACACTAATTAACACTAACATGTATTAAATATGTATATATATATGTATGTATATATATATATATATATATATATATATATATATATATATATATATATATATATATATATATATATATATATATACTAATTGTCTGATATATGGTGAAATGAAGAAAGGTACTATGAGTGAGAGGCCTGTGGTCCTTTATGTAGTTGATGATATACTGGAATGTGTAGGTGAAATGGAAAGGATGATAAATATTCTTGTGACTTTGGTGAACAGAACACCGGGGTCAAATGTGGAATTATTTAATAATACTTAGGAAGTAAATAAACTATGATACTATCTCATAAGGGTCAAATGGAATGGAGTGTCCAATCTCCAATAACACCAGTACAGTCTCCAATAACACCAGATAAGTCTCCAAACACCAGTATAGGCTCCAATAACACCAGTACAGTCTCAAATAACACCAGTACAGTCTCCAATAACACCACTACAGTCTCCAATAACACCAGTACAGTCTCCAATAACACCAGATAAGTCTCCAATAACACCAGGACAGTCTCCAATAACACCAGTACAGTCTCCAATAACACCAGTACAGTCTCCACTAACACCAGTACAGTCTCCAAACACCAGTACAGTCTCCAATAACACCAGTACAGTCTCCAATAACACCAGTACAGTCTCCACTAACACCAGTACAGTCTCCAAACACCAGTACAGTCTCCAATAACACCAGTACAGTCTCCAATAACACCAGTACAGTCTCCAAACACCAGTATAGGCTCCAATAACACCAGTACAGTCTCCAATAACACCAGATAAGTCTCCAATAACACCAGGACAGTCTCCACTAACACCAGTACAGTCTCCAAACACCAGTACAGTCTCCAGTAACACCAGTACAGTCTCCAATAACACCAGTACAGTCTCCAATAACACCAGTACAGTCTCCAATAACACCAGTACAGTCTCCAAACACCAGTATAGTCTCCAATAACACCAGTACAGTCTCCAATAACACCAGTACAGTCCCCAAACACCAGTACAGTCTCCAATAACACCAGTACAGTCTCCAATAACACCACTACAGTCTCAAATAACACCAGAAACAAGCATACGCATTCCAGTTCACGCCTAGAGATCCTGGCGCTAACCCCTGGCGAGCTGTGCTTGACCGGAGAAAATTGAGCTAATAGTGGCTAACATATGGACGTAACTCCGATAAGAGGGGACGCGCCGAGCTCTGTGCACCGCCGGAAGATGTCATGTACCCAGAAACGACGGCGGCGTTTGGTCCTCTGTATTTCGGACTTCCAGAGCAGTACAGTGCAGTGATCGTTGTGATTTCAGCCATGAGAGAAGAAGCATGTTGTTGTTAGGGGATTAGGGGAAGCTTCGCTCGCTCGCTGCTCTCTTCCCTGCAGCTTCTCACTGTGGGATGCGCATCCATGTTTGTGGGGGCGTGGACTTAGACAGATCACTGATGTGAGGGGGAGGAGGGGGGTAGAACTTAGATGAGGTGCTACTTTCAAATCTTGCTAGCTCTCCAACATTACATACTATAGCTTTAAAGCCTGCAAATATATTCAGACGCCCAAAACGATGTCCTACCAGTAATCCAGTCTGCTCTGCTATGGTGTTTCGTTAGCACCACATGTGACACGTGACTTGTGTTTTCTGATGAATAAAAGATGCAATATGTTGTTGTTTTGATAATAATAATAAGACAATGATATATAGAGTAGATATTAATGGTGATAATAATAATAATAATAGAGCAAATGTCTGAGAAATGAATGTAGCCTACCTATTATGCAGACACACATAATAATAATGATAATGATAAAGACCCTAGAAACTAAAGTCTCTAGTGTTGAGTGTGAAATATAGCATGTTGCTTCAGCCTGCAATAAAACGGTTGTCAATTGAATTCATAATACTTTCTCATCTCCTAATTTTTATACTCAATATACAATGTCAATGCTGTGTAAGAAGAATGATTACATATTTAAATGCTGCTACACAATAAATAGGATAATATATATATATATATATATATATATATATATATATATATATATATATATATATATATATATATATATATATATATATATATGAAACCCAGTAGAAAATTGGGACTGGTAATATTATTGTTTCTTTGAAAATGTTTATTTTATTTATTAACTCTCATTTGGTTATTATTCTGTAATTATATTTATTTAGCACACACTCAGTCTTATTTGTGAGTGAAAGTAATTCCACCCTATTCTCGCGAGAGTTCCACCTATTCTCGCGAGAGTTAGAGCGAGAGAAATGCGGGCAGAACAGCTGAGTCAACGAGCAGATGAGAAATAGAGAATAGAGAAGAAAGTCACAATCTATTAAACAAATAGCGGTTGTTAACTCACGTAGGAGCACAGAAGAACTCTGGAAACTATACCTACCGGAAGCGGAGCAGTGTTTGAAGACCTGTGAGTTGTTTTCGGCAGAGACTGGTGAGTTACCTGAGTGAGCTAGCTCGCGCTAGCTAGCGAATGCTAACAGCAGTAGCCACATAGTGCATGAAATGGCGGAGAACTTGTAAAAAACATGAACGTGACTTACGGCTACTTTTCACTGTGTGTGTTAAGAGCTAAAGCTATTATTTTGCTCGGATTATCTATTAGCTATTTATTTTGCTGCTCTGTGTGTGTATTTTCTGTTTTATTCTGAGATGCACTGTTATGAGGTGTGTGTTAAAGCCTGCTAAAGAAGTTAATTCATAACAAGGCAGATACTCTGAAGTCTTGAATGTATTATTTTAATGTGTGTTAAAGGTGCATTTTGTTATTTTCAGCTCATTTCATACATAACGTGTGCAATGGTTAAAAAGAGTGTTGAAATTCATTTTATTTCATCTGGTAAACGGATAAAAAAATACCATAATTCATGGTAAAGGCTTAGAAATAATTCATGTTGATTGAATGTGTGAAAAATGTATGAAAATACTTACCTTGAGATAAAAAGAGAACTGTACAGTTAAAAAGATAATCCATCTAAGCATTACTGTGTCATTTTTATGATGTTTCTGTTTTGCATGGGTATTTGTAAATAATTACGTATTACTAATAGGTGTAACCCTGTCAAGCTTCCCGGAGCCTCCAGCCAAGGTTCCTCCAAGGGGTGTTTCCAGGTATGCTAAATGACATGTTTGTGCCTTTTTTAATACAGTTGAGTAACTTGCCTAATACACTGCGATCAGGGCTCTAAATTAACTTTTTTCATCACTAGTCAAAATGGCTAGTAGATCAATATCAACAATTTGGTGTATTCTTTCCTGTGAAGTCTGGTGTTTTGGCATGTACTAAAGTTTAAAGATCCTTGAACATGTATTTTTATCTACTTGAGTTTTATATGGTGGGCACATTAAGGTCTTAATTTCTCCATTGTTTTCTTTATACATCATTGCAGATGACATTGTGTGCCCTGGATATTCATCCTATAAAGACGTCCCATCCTCTTGCCGTGTCTGAGAAACAGATGGAAGCAGCTTCGTGTCCACAGGACAGTCCTCAACAGGTACATTCACCTTTATCACTTGTTGTTTACTGCAACAGCCTCTCCTAAGTTAGTTTTAAGTAACTAAATAAAGCAAATGGGGTCATTGTGCAGTTAATTTATTGTCGATCAGATCTACTAACAGTTAAATCTAATGCTACAATGTTACAGTGTCATTAAGCAGACGCTTTAGTCCAAAGCGACGTACATTTTAGAGTTATACATTCACATTCACACACCAATGGCACAGCCTTTGGGAGTAATTTTGGGTTAAGTGTCTTGCCCAAGGACACATCGACATGGAGAAGCCAAGAATCAAACCACTGATCTTCCTATTGGTGGACGACTGCTCTACCTCCAGACCACAGTCGCACTAAATAAAGCAAATGGGGTCATTGTGAGGGTAATCTATTGTCGATCAGATCTACTAACAGTTAAATCTAATGCCTCAATGAGGCAAAAGATAAAAGCTCTTTTAAGATGGATCTGAACCTGTCTGGACATTTTCTTTTGGCCTAAATATCACTGTAATCCAACACATTTACGATGTCCCCACAATGTACTTATGATACTATTAGTGTTAAATAACATCCAGAGATGCTTAGTCCCCGTGAAGGATGATAACATGGTGTGTATTAAAGTCCCCATGAAGCTTGTTGTATTGAAGATGTGTTAAAGCAAACACAGGTTTACTCATTAGTCTGAAATATTACAATTTTCTTTCTGTTTTCTTTCCTCTGAAGTCTGGTGTTTTGGCATGTACTAAAGTTTAAAGATCCTTGAACATGTATTTTTATCTACTTGAGTTTTATATGGTGGGCACATTAAGGTCTTAATTTCTCCATTGTTTTCTTTATATATCATTGCAGATGACATTGTGTGCCCTGGATATTCATCCTATAAAGACGTCCCATCCTCTTGCCGTGTCTGAGAAACAGATGGAAGCAGCTTCGTGTCCACAGGATAGTCCTCAACAGGTACATTCACCTTTATCACTTGTTGTTTACTGCAACAGCCTCTCCTAAGTTAGTTTTAAGTAACTAAATAAAGCAAATGGGGTCATTGTGCAGTTAATTTATTGTCGATCAGATCTACTAACAGTTAAATCTAATGCTACAATGTTACAGTGTCATTAAGCAGACGCTTTAGTCCAAAGCGACGTACATTTTAGAGTTATACATTCACATTCACACACCAATGGCACAGCCTTTGGGAGTAATTTTGGGCTAAGTGTCTTGCCCAAGGACACATCGACATGGAGAAGCCAAGAATCAAACCACTGATCTTCCTATTGGTGGACGACTGCTCTACCTCCAGACCACAGTCGCACTAAATAAAGCAAATGGGGTCATTGTGAGGGTAATCTATTGTCGATCAGATCTACTAACAGTTAAATCTAATGCCTCAATGAGGCAAAAGATAAAAGCTCTTTTAAGATGGATCTGAACCTGTCTGGACATTTTCTTTTGGCCTAAATATCACTGTAATCCAACACATTTATGATGTCCCCACAATGTACTTATGATACTATTAGTGTTAAATAACATCCAGAGATGCTTAGTCCCCGTGAAGGATGATAACATGGTGTGTATTAAAGTCCCCATGAAGCTTGTTGTATTGAAGATGTGTTAAAGCAAACACAGGTTTACTCATTAGTCTGAAATATTACAATTTTCTTTCTGTTTTCTTTCCTCTGAAGTCTGGTGTTTTGGCATGTACTAAAGTTTAAAGATCCTTGAACATGTATTTTTATCTACTTGAGTTTTATATGGTGGGCACATTAAGGTCTTAATTTCTCCATTGTTTTCTTTATACATCATTGCAGATGACATTGTGTGCCCTGGATATTCATCCTATAAAGACGTCCCATCCTCTTGCCGTGTCTGAGAAACAGATGGAAGCAGCTTCGTGTCCACAGGATAGTCCTCAACAGGTACATTCACCTTTATCACTTGTTGTTTACTGCAACAGCCTCTCTTAGGTTTAAGTAACTAAATGAAGCAAATGGGGTCATTGTGCAGTTAATTTATTGTCGATCAGATCTACTAACAGTTAAATCTAATGCTACAATGTTACAGTGTCATTAAGCAGACGCTTTAGTCCAAAGCGACGTACATTTTAGAGTTATACATTCACATTCACACACAGATGGCACAGCCTTTGGGAGTAATTTTGGGTTAAGTGTCTTGCCCAAGGACACATCGACATGGAGAAGCCAAGAATCAAACCACTGATCTTCCGATTGGTGGACGACTGCTCTACCTCCAGACCACAGTCGCACTAAATAAAGCAAATGGGGTCATTGTGAGGGTAATCTATTGTCGATCAGATCTACTAACAGTTAAATCTAATGCCTCAATGAGGCAAAAGATAAAAGCTCTTTTAAGATGGATCTGAACCTGTCTGGACATTTTCTTTTGGCCTAAATATCAGTGTAATCCAACACATTTACGATGTCCCCACAATGTACTTATGATACTATTAGTGTTAAATAACATCCAGAGATGCTTAGTCCCCGTGAAGGATGATAACATGGTGTGTATTAAAGTCCCCATGAAGCTTGTTGTATTGAAGATGTGTTAAAGCAAACACAGGTTTACTCATTAGTCTGAAATATTACAATTTTCTTTCTGTTTTCTTTCCTCTGAAGTCTGGTGTTTTGGCATGTACTAAAGTTTAAAGATCCTTGAACATGTATTTTTATCTACTTGATCTATCTTCATCCTTACATTGTCTTTACCTAACAAATCATTGCAGATGACATTGTGTGCCACGGATACTCATCCTGCAAAGAGCTCCCATCTTGCTGTCATGTCTGAGAAACAGATGGAAGAAGCTTCATGTCCACAGGACACACCAGGTACATTCACCTTCATCACTTGATGTTTACTTTTACAGCCTGTTTACGTTTGGTTTTATCAACTAAATAAAGCAAATAAGCTAATTGTAGGCGTAATGTATTGTCAATCAGGTCTACTAACAGTTAAGTCTAATGCCTCAATGAAGCAGAAGATAAGGGGATGTTTAAGATGGATGTGAACCTGTCTGGATATTTTCCATTGGCCCAATGATCACTGTAATCTGGCACACTTACGATGTCCCCACAGTGCACTTTTTATGTTACTATTAGTATTAAATATGATCCAGACATGCTTTGTCCCCATAAAGGATGATAACATGGTGTGTAAAGATGTCCCCATTAAGCCTGTTGTATTGAAGATGTGTGAAAGCAAACACAGGTTGACTTATTAGTCTGAAATATTACAGTACAATTTGGTGATTTGTTTTCCTCTGAACCACTGAATCCACTAACAGACCAGCATTCTGGGAGCGGAGTTCTCTGGTAGGACAGTAGGAAGTGATGAGGTCTTTCAAATAAAGTACATTATTTCAAAAACCAAAGCACTTTTGAGGGTCTTCCCTCTGGCCTAGAATGACATCTGATCACCAGTTGTGACTTTGTAGGTTTATGTCAGCTGTAAACCGATGGACTGAGTGCTGAAAACTGTGATCAAATCACTGAGAACAGATGCCTTTGATCAGCCTCATAATTTCACTTGTACTGATGCAGGACTTGGAACTGTAGCTTCTCCCTTATACTGTTACTAAAACCTTTATTTTTGTCTCCCTACTTACAGGTAGAGAGCCACAGAAACGAAGACCCTGGCAGTCAGCAGAAATCAGGGCAGTAGAGAGACAAATGATTAAGTTCATTCGGTCTGCTACAGTACCAACAAAGGCAGATTGTGAGAAATGTTTAAGAGCTGAAGCTGAAAGTCTCTGTAACCGAAACTGTCAGAATTTGAAATTCTATGTGTACAATAGAATCACAGCATTAAAAAGGACAATGCACTCTAAATAGCATAGTTAACATCCACCCAGTTCCAGCCTTGTGGGAGTTTTTTTTGTTATATGTTCTGTTAATGGTCTTCTCTTCAAAATTTCACTTTGACCTTGTTACCTTTTAAAAAAGTTGGGTGGGGTGGTATTATGTGCTGACTGAGTAGTAGCAAAGTAATCATGGTATCAGGATCCTGCATGATTCTAGGTGCTGCTACAGTAGATGTGAAACTCGACATTATGTGTTGGGGTTTAACTCCAATTTTGTAATAGGGTTTCATCTCATCCCAAGTGCAACATGTTGGAGAATTTACTATTATTTGCCATTTAAATATAATATAAGGTCCCCACTAGTCAAATATAAATCTGTGTGAAGTATGCAAATTTATGCAAATGTATGCAAATGTTGTCCCCAGTAAACAGGTTAACTCGTTTGACAGGAAGTCCCCATATATCATGAATACAACACATCAAAAACAAAATATCAACTTTTCAAAGATTTAAAGGTGTGTTTAGGCTCAACAACCAATGGCTACTTTACCTAATTTTTTTCACACTTGTAGAACCTCTAGAAAGGGTGGTCCCCATAAGTGATGATCGCAAACTTGGTCCCCATCAACCATGAAAACAAGTATGTGTGTGTGTGTGTGTGTGTGTAATAAACCAAACAAAGCTCCACCTGAAGTGTATCTATAGTGGGGGAGGGGGGGAGCAACCCCGCCACCCACGAGACCAGAGGCCGACACGGAAGAGCCCGGAACCGGATAAGAAAGTGTTTTTAATGACTTGCCTGGCGGACGCGTGGGGTGACGGAGCCACAGCTCGCCCCCCCCTGCTCCGCGCTCTCTCTCTGCGCTCACCTAATTATTATTCTCACAGGAGTCAATTCTTCATGTATCGAGCAATAATAAGCAAACAAATAAAAGCCTTTCAGAGATATTCACTCAGTCTTTGCAGATTGCGGCTCTATATATATTCAATATTGTAGAATATATATTTTGAAGAGAGAGTTCAAGAGGACGTGAAACCATTAATCCTCCTCCTGTGGGAGATGAACCTGGCGTTGTATGCAGCGATTCATCCCCGGGCCCGGGCCGCCAGAAGCTGCTGCATCATGCTCAGGGAGCAGGTTTACAAGTAGCTACCGTTAGAACAATCATAGACACACTCTGTCAGCAAGAAAATGTGAGTTTGTGGTAAATTGCTGCAAAGGGCCCGGTCATATGCCCGGCTACCGGCATAGGCCTATACGAGCCGCACCCGCTCATACACAAAAAGAATCTAACTCGTTAAATCAACACACCTCTCATAGATTTTTATTATGTATATTCCGTTTTTTTCCTCTGACTTAAGTAAAAGCGTAAATAATGTTTAATAATCATACCCATATTTCTTTCTGTATTGCCTAGTATATGACAAAACACAGCCCGATTTTTT
This sequence comes from Cololabis saira, assembly GCF_033807715.1. Lineage (NCBI taxonomy): Eukaryota > Metazoa > Chordata > Actinopteri > Beloniformes > Belonidae > Cololabis > Cololabis saira. The sequence goes on from NC_084589.1 coordinate 53,072,081, forward strand.
TTTTATTTATAGAAAACTAACTAGTCTACAAGTTTAAAGAATTACGTACCTTGATAAATATCTCCCGTGCTGAATTACCACGTAGTTCAAACAAGTTTATCCTAAGATGAAGTTGTTCCAAGTACAACTCTCTCCCTTCTAATGTCAGCACGATATTGAGCCTCAGCTTTTACACTGAAGAACAAAGTTTCACTTTCATTTCCAAAGAAATGAAACGGAAATGAGTCAAAGTTCAGTTACAGGTCATAAAACCCACATACTCATTTACAGATGCAAGATAACATCACAATCTATCTCACTGTGCAACAATAACTGCGTTTTCATAACTTGTTTTTTCTTTTCATAACATGAGCTGTTTTTTTAGAAAGGGAAATGAATTTGCAGTGCCTTGTGAAAGTATTTGGCCCCCTTGAAATTTGTGACCTTTTGCCACATTTCAGGCTTCAAACATAAAGAAATAAAACTGTAATTTTTTGTGAAGAATCAACAACAAGTGGGACACAATCATGAAGTGGAACGAAATGTATTGGAAATTTCAAACCTTTTTAACAAATAAAAAACTGAAAAAGTGGGTGTGCAAAATTATTCACCCCCTTTACTTTCAGTGCAGCAAACTCTGTCCAGAAGTTCAGTGAGGATTCTGAATGATCCAGTGTTGACCTAAATGACTAATGATGATAAATGGAATCCACCTGTGTGTAAACATGTCGCCGTATAAATACACCTGCACTGTGATCGTCTCAGAGGTCTGTTTAAAGAGAGAGCATCATGAAGAACAAGGAACACACCAGACAGGTCCCAGATACTGTTGTGGAGAAGTTTAAAGCTGGATTTGGATAAAAAAAGATTTCCTAAGCTTTTAAACATCCCAAGGAGCACTGTGCAAGCGATAATATTGAAATGGAAGGAGTATCAGACCAAATCTACCAAGACCTGGTCGTCCCTCTACTTTCAGCTCATACAAGGAGAAGACTGATCAGAGATGCAACTAAGAGGCCCAGGATCACTCTGGATGAACTGCAGAGGTCAGAGGTCAGGGGTCATGATCACTCTGGATGAACTGCAGAGGTCAGAGGTCAGAGGTCATGATCACTCTGGATGAACTGCAGAGGTCAGGGGTCACCTACAGCTGAGGTGGGAGACTCTGTCCATACGACAACAATCAGTCGTATACTGCACAATTCTGGCCTTTATGGAAGAGTGGCAAGAAGACAGCCATTTCTTAAAGGTATCCATATAAAGTGTTGTTTAAAGTTTGCCACAAGCCACCGGGGAGACACAAACATGTGGAAGAAGCTGCTCTGGTCAGATCAGACCAAAATCTAACTTTTTGGCAACAATGCAAGACGTTATGTTTGGCGTAAAAGCAACACGGCTCATCACCCTCAACACACCATCCCCACTGTCAAACATGGTGGTGGCAGCATCATGGTTTGGGCTTTTCTTCAGCAGGGACAGGGAAGATGGTTAACATTGATGGGGAGATGGATGGAGCCAAATACAGGACCATTCTGGAAGAAAACCTGATGGAGTCTGCAAAAGACCTGAGACTGGGACGGAGATTTGTCTTCCAACAAGACAATGATCCAAAACATAAAGCAAAATCTACAATGGAATGGTTCACAAAAAAACATATCCAGGTGTTAGAATGGCCAAGTCAAAGTCCAGACCTGAATCCAATGGAGAATTTTTGGAAAGAACTGAAAACTGCTGTTCACAAACGCTCTCCATCCAACCTCACTGAGCTCCAGCTGTTTTGCAAGGAGGAATGGGCAAAAAGTTCAGTCTCTCGATGAGCAAAACTGATAGAGACAAACCCCAAGTGACTTACAGCTGTAATCGCAGCAAAAGGTGGTGCTACAAAGTATTAACTTAAGGGGGTGAATAATTTTGCACGCCCAATTTTTCCGTTTTTTATTTGTTAAAAAAGTTTGAAATTTCCAATACATTTCGTTCCACTTCATGATTGTGTCCCACTTGTTGTTGATTCTTCACAAAAAATTACAGTTTTATATCTTTATGTTTGAAGCCTGAAATGTGGCAAAAGGTCACAAAGTTCAAGGGGGGCAAATACTTTTCAAGGCACTGTAGGTCCCTGCAATATTATTTCTTAAGTCCTTTGATCTGTTTTGCTGCACGCTCCTGCTTTCATCATAAATGCCACGTGTTAGGGTGTAAATGTGTAACTTTTCATGCCATCCATTTCTTTAGTTTATTATTTTGTAATTGTACCAGAACCAGACATGTTTAGCTGATCCACATGTCTGGAACAAACTCCGAGAAAGCCTCAGATCAGCTCAAACATTCAGTTTATTTAAGTCCAGGTTGAAGACTCACCTGGGGCCCGTTTCACAAAGCAGGTTTAGTGAAAACTCGGAGTCTGTTAACCCTGAAATGAGGGAAACTCTGAGTTTTCCGTTTCACAAAGAGAGGTAACTTAAGCTCTCGGTCAGTTACCGTAGTAACAGACGCTCTGAACCTAACCTGGTCAGTTACCGTAGTAACAGACTCTCTGAACCTAACCTGGTCAGTTACCGTAGTAACAGACTCTCTGAACCTGGTCAGTTACCGTAGTAACAGACTCTCTGAATCTAACCTGGTCAGTTACCGTAGTAACAGACTCTCTGAACCTGGTCAGTTACCGTAGTAACAGACTCTCTGAACCTGGTCAGTTACCGTAGTAACAGACTCTCTGAACCTAACCTGGTCAGTTACCGTAGTAACAGACTCTCTGAACCTGGTCAGTTACCGTAGTAACAGACTCTCTGAACCTGGTCAGTTACTGTAGTAACAGACTCTCTGAACCTAACCTGGTCAGTTACCGTAGTAACAGACTCTCTGAACCTAACCTGGTCAGTTACCGTAGTAACAGACTCTCTGAACCTAACCAGGGGCCTCATCTATAAAGCTTGCTTGCGCAGAAAAAGCGCCTGAAAGTTGTGGAAGCCACCTTCTACACAAATCCTCGGATCTAAAAAGAAAAAAACTAACCGAAAAATCTGCTTATCTTTACGGCAACTCGGACCCTCCCGTAAGAATTTACTTAAGACACGGGGAACCGGCGACGCAGGCTGTGAGGTGGTGAAATGAAGCCAGATTCATGTCATACTCTTAATAATGTCATCACATATCACAACATATGTCAGGCTTAAAATAATAAAATAATAAAATAAAATAGCGCTGATCGTGTCCCTCTGTGTGAAGCTCAGTCAGTCAGGACTCTGGTGCTGCTGGAGCTGCAGCCTCCTCTTCACCCACCGCTTTAGGACAGAACAAATGAGGGGCTGCGTTTAGGGAGCCCCACGGAGCCCCTCGTTTCTTCCCTAAAGGGACACAGATTGTTTTTCATATATATGAGTTTTACGCGCGCGTGAAACCTTTAGGTGCTGCTTGTATATGGTGCCTAAATTAGGGTCCCGCGTTAAAACGACGCAGAGCCTACGCCGTAGGCCTACGCCGTAGGCTCTGCGTTGCTGACGCAGAACCATAAACCCGCCCTGAGCAGCTCTGAGGGGAGGGAGGAGGAGGGGCAGTGGGGGGTGAAGCGGGGCTGCGGGGCCGTTTTCGTATCGCTTTCATACAGTGTCTTGATAATTTGCAATTTAAGGCTGAGCCTACCGTTAGTTTTTAAACTTTAAAAAGTAAGGGGAAAAAAACATGATTTTGAAAAGACGGGGGGACGTGTCCCCCCTGTTGCGCCGGGGAACTCACGGCGTTTAGCGCAGCAACGGCGTGCTGCCACTCACTCGCTTTATTTTATTGTATACTATTTATATAGTTATTCTAACTTTTACTGTGACCACCAAATAATGTGGTTTTCCTGTCCTCCACATCATCTACAACATCTCTGTCTCCGTGAAAGTCAGTCTCACGGTGGCTGCTACTTCTAATTCATTCTGACGCACAAACAGGCTGCAGGAAGCCACTGCGCATGCTCAGTAGGCTCATTCATATGCATTTATGGGCGTGTAGAGGGCGGGATTAGAGGCGGATTCAGCTGCGCAGGTCTGTGATTCATAAAGGAACGTTGCGTGAAAATCTGCGTGCACATGGTTTTATTGATCCGGATTTTTTTTTGCGCCCGGCATTTTCGGCTTTTGAGCGTACGTGCACTTTTAGTATGACTCCTACGCAGTCCATTTTAAATGAGGCCCCTGAACTGTATGGCAAAGATCAATTTGTTGTTATGTTTGGGGGTCTCCACATAGAGTTGGCTGCCTTGAGATTTCTTGGTACCCTGCTCCAGGACAGTGGGTGGATAGGAGCTCTTGTAGAGGCGGGCGTGGCTTCTTCTGGAACAGCAGAGTCCTTTCTTTCTGCTTCATATGTGAAAAGAACACGCCAAGCTCACCAAGTTACAGCTGAAATTTAAAATTTAAAATGGTATTACTTGCATATAAAGCCCAAAACGGCTTAGCTCCGCAGTATTTACAAGACCTGATAGTGCCTTATGTTCCTGGCAGAGCTCTCCGTTCTCGGAGTGCAGGTTTACTCGTAGTTCCTAGAGTATCTAAATGTAGGGTAACACTTTACAATAAGGGTCCCTTAATTAACGTTAGTTAATGCATTATTAAGCATTAATTAACAGTTTAATAATAGTTAAATAACCATTATTATGTATTACTTAACATTAATTAGCATATTAGTTAATGCATTAATAAACAGTTAATTAATGCCTACTGCTCAGAGTTAATTAATACATTAGTAAGCATTAATAAACGTTACATGATGTAATAATTTATCCTTATGTATGCATTACTTAGTATTAAGTAATACATTAGTTAATACATAAGTAAAACGTTAATAATGTCCCTAGTAATCATTTACTTATGGTGTTTATTTGGAGTGAATAAGCATTAAGTAACAGCTACCTAATACATCTACTAATCATTCGCTAATGGTGTACATGTTTACTGGATGGGCATTATTAAACAACTATTTAGAGTCTTAAGTAATCATTTCCTAATGGTGCTGTGTATGTTATCAGGTAGCTTACCTGACCTTATGAACGGTAACCTGACATAAACCTTAATAAATGTATAGGAGTGGCTCATAACCATTACTTAACCATTAGTAAAGGCTTGCTGGACCCTTATTGTAAAGTGTAACACATTTATCCCTTAGGTAACACATTATTAATGCTTAACTGCCTCATAAGCATTACTTAACCATAATTAACCATTAGTAAATACTATTCTGGACCCTTATTGTAAAGTGTAACACGTTTATCCCTTAGGTAACACATTATTAATGCTTAACAGCCTCATAAGCATTACTTAACCATAATTAACCATTAGTAAATACTATTCTGGACCCTTATTGTAAAGTGTAACACATTTATCCCTTAGGTAACACATTATTAATGCTTAACTGCCTCATAAGCATTACTTAACCATAATTAACCATTAGTAAATACTATTCTGGACCCTTATTGTAAAGTGTAACACATTTATCCCTTAGGTAACACATTATTAATGCTTAACAGCCTCATAAGCATTACTTAACCATAATTAACCATTAGTAAATACTATTCTGGACCCTTATTGTAAAGTGTAACACATTTATCCCTTAGGTAACACATTATTAATGCTTAACTGCCTCATAAGCATTACTTAACCATAATTAACCATTAGTAAATACTTTTCTGGACCCTTATTGTAAAGTGTAACACATGTATCCCTTAGGTCAGTGATTCTTAACCATAGGGCCGCGGCCCACACTTGGGCCGCGAGCGCCATCTAGTGGGCCGCGAAAAAAAATCAGTTTTGTACGTGTGGGCCGCGGGGGCCGCGGGACTGCATAGCAACTCCCGACCAAATGAGGAGAAGAAGACCCTCAGCTAGCTCTAGGTGTAATAGTAAGAGAAATGGTGTGTATTTATAGAGAAAATCCTTCATTTTGCACAGAGTAGGTTTAGATCCGCCAGGATCAGGGATCGATTACTTGGGTCTGCGCCCAGAGCGAGCGAGCGCGGCCTGATCATTTATCCTGACTCGTCCGCGCGGCCGGGGAGGTCGGTGCCGCTCGGGCGGTGGGCTCCATCGTTACTGCTGAAGGATGGTAGATGTAGATGTGTCGTCTGGACTGGACTGTTGTTCGGGCTCGCTAAAGCATCGGAAAGTGACTCTGCTGCAGCGGCCAGAGAGCTGCGGGTTCTGCCCGGCTCAGCTGATCAGGCTCGGATGAAATCCGACACGCGCAGTCCTGACAACTTATTAAGGTAAATAAAACTTAGTAAGTTACTTAGTAAGTAATTAGCTTGACTCTTACAGAGATGAGAAGCCTAACAGGTGGAAAGGGAAGTTCAACCCAGAATGGACAGATTCATCCTGGTTCAGTCTTCCCACTGGGAAAAACCAGTGTCTCATACGTTCAGAGACCGTGGCGTTCAAAGTGCGAAAGTGAAACGCCACTGAAACAAAACACAAAGTTTTTCATCAAACATATCCACTCAAGTCTGAACTGAAGTCACAGAAAATAAGCTGACCATCTTAAACATGTTTGGGTCCACATACAGCTGTGAAGCAGCTTTCTCCACAATTAACATAATTAACTAAATATCGTTCCAGGTTCATCAATGAGCACCTTCACATGCATATGAGAACCTGACACCATCCAGCCCAGATTTAAAGTCCTGGCAGGAGAAATTAGAGCTCAGTTCTCTCACTGAACGACAGATTGTGAGGGCATAAGATTAAGGGGAAGAAAGAAAAACTGCAAAACTGTTAAATTGTTAAGATGTGTTTATATTAATTTATTATAAAAATGTGTTGAGACAATTAACAAAGAAAAGGGGAAATTCAAACTGCTGGTAGAGAAATAAAATAAGATAGCATTTGAAAAATAAAATAAAATCTTATTTATTTATTTTATTTTTAAGAGAAAAAAATGTGTAATTGAAGTTACACATGTTAATGGGCAAATATGTACTTTTTTAATATAACAGTCAGATGCAGATGTTGATACAACTATGAGGCTACTTGAATATATATATATATATATATATATATATATATATATATATATATATATATATATATATATATATATATATATATATATATATATATATATATATATATTATGATGTTCTGGACCTTCGCTGCTATACAGTGTTAATATTTAATGGGCCTCGGGCCACTCTGTACTGAAAAAATTGGGCCCCAAGGTCAGAAAGGTTAAGAACCCCTGCCTTAGGTAACACATTATTAATGCTTAACTCCCTCATAAGCATTACTTGACCATAGTTAACCATTAGTAAATTAAGCAATCACATATAAAGAAGTTTACACTTTCTATTTAAAACAAAATAAAACAGATTTTAACAGATAACATTTGTCATATGTATACAACATATATATATATATATATATATATATATATATATATATATATATATATATATATATATATATATATATATATATATATATATATATATATATATATATATATATATATATATATGTCACTATGATCTTTGGTTCTAACTTGAAATTGAAATCTATATCAAGTTCACTGTCTATATTCTGTAAAGATGGCACACTTCTGCAGAAGGTCGATAAATTAAAATATCTTGGTGTATGGATGGATCCCACCTTGTCATTTAATTCACATATTGAAAGTATTTTACGGAAAGTGAATTGTCGGATGAACATGTTACATAGATCCAGAAAATGTTTTTTCAAATTGTGTTAGAAAGAGACTGGTTGTGCAACTGATCCTTCCGATATTCGATTATTGTGATGTTGTTTACTTTTCCTCTTCTAAATGTGTTTTAGCTCCTCTTAACAAAGTGTACAATAGAATCTGCAGATTTATACTGGACTGTCCTTATCAACAATTATCATTACATTCCCCTCTCTTCATACTCGACGACAGACACACTGGTTTCAATTTATATTTAAATGTATTTATTATGATTACCCGCCTTATTTAAAACAGTATTTTGTACAACTTACATCTAATTATCAAACCAGGCAATCTACTTATCCTTACTTTGCAGTGCCTCACAATAGGAAATCAGTAGGTACAAAAGCATTCATGTTCAAAGGCCCAAACGACTGGAACCATCTACCTGTAGTTATCAGATCATCGCAATCATTCATCTGTTTTAATCAAGTCCTATCCACCTACCTTGAAACACCCTGCTCCTGCTTTCATTAACTCTGTCACCATATTTTTTATTTTCTCATCTAATATTTGTTCAAACTCTGGTTGCAATTTTGTCGAAGTGATTTTTGTATATGTCTGTCTTGTTTTTTTTTTTTTTTTGGTTTGTTTGTTTGTTTTTGTTTTGTTTTCGTGTCTGTATTGTATTGTATTGTATTGTCTTGTCTTGTCTCCTTTCACTGTATTGTGCTGAGTTGTGTTATGTCTTGATGTTTTTTGTGTAGGACCCCCTCGTAAACGAGTTGTTACAACTCAAGGGGCTTATCCTACTATAAATAAACAACTTCAACAAGTTGTGTTAGCCAGGCACATTAGTGAAACGATCATTCACACAGCACAAAAAGATGAGTTTATGGGAATATGCTGACATAGCATTTAACCGGTAATGTTTGTGTTTGCTGGGTGTATGTGGATGTTATTGGGAATTTACTGGTGAAAGAAGTTTACTGTGAAAAACGGCCATTTCTGAGCTGTAATCGGGAGTTTACTGACCCCACTTTTTTGCCACGGGTAGAGGAACAGCAGGGGACCTTTAAGGCCTTTGTTTGTGGGAGGGGATGACAAAAAAAGTATGGTTCCAATTTTGGAACCGGAACCGAAATCCCAAAATTCGAGATTCGTTTAAAAATGCGCATTTCGAATCTTCATTTCGAGTCCTGGCAGGTTTTTTTTTTTTTCTCTCTCTCTCTCTCTCTCTCCCCCCCCCGCCCCCCGCGCACGCTCTGAGTATTACGTCACATCCGCGGCTGCGCAGTGTACTGTTTAGACAAATTCAAACAAAATGGAGGGAAGCGGTGGAAAATCAAAACAGTCTAAAGTGTGGTTATATTATGGTAAGAGAACTGACGGATTGGCAACATTTAATCACCCACGGATTATATGTGAGGGACTGTGGCATATTTAAAAATACCGGGAAAACGGAGCGGAAGACGGAAGACGGAAGACGGAAGACGGACCCGGCGGCAGCAACAAGTAAGATACTCTGTCAATACACTGCATTGCATTACATTATTCCTCCTATTAAACACCATATTATAATTGTAAATTAAAGTTATTACAGATTTTAAAATTGTTACATATTAATTACATATTGTTTGATTTTTATTTGTTACATATTAATTACATATTGTTTGATTCATGATTAAATTGAGAATAATTTGATCAACAAACTAGTGTAGTGTGAATTAAGATTAATTAATTAATGAATGATTATTTTGTTTTCCTTTTTTCCAAAACACTCTCCAAACTGACAAATGAGGACTACAGAAAAGCAGATGAATTTATTGAACTCATGGAGATCCTGTACACATCAACCCTTTGTGCCTCAACTGAAAAGAGCTCCACCTGCGGCCAAGTCCTACCAATCTTGCAAAAGCTGAAGAACCATTTCACAGTCCGAGATGGAGATTCACTGTGAGTCTCCTGTCTAAAGAAGACAATCTGGACTGATCTATTAAAGCGATATCAGGTAAAAATCAATGTCACTGAGACAAATTCATCATGTATTTTTTATTACTCTAATTAAATCTAAATTACATGTTCATATTTTTCAGACAGACCAGGTGAGAAACTTCCTTGGAGAAGCAACTGTCATGGACCCTGGCTCTAAGCATACGCTAGAGGAAGAGGATGCTGAGGAACCGGATCAATGAGAAAATCCTTGCTGCACATGATCCTGCAGAAACAGAACAGGTAATGTCAATTGAATGAATTTAGATTTGTACACATACTGATTTCCTGCACATGTTCTGTATTACTTATTTGTTTCCGACTGTCTGATTACACTTACCTGCTGCAGCTGACAGCCTGGTGTCTTCGGCAAGGAGGGACGCAAGCAGACTGACGAGCCAAGAGGGGAGGAGAGCGAGGAATCGGAGGATGAGACTGTTTCAGTGAGTACACTTCAATAAACATTAAACGTTCTTTTAATCATACTTTATTTAAAAAAATCAATGATTGTATGTTGTTTTGAGTTTGAATTACTTTTTTCTTTTAAGCTTCAAACGAGGAAGAAGATGAAGCTAACCCCCCTGGAGAAGCTTTTCGCTGAGGATGATATCCTGAAATGGAAGCAGTTTGACGAGGAGGAAGTGCATCTCATTGACAACAGTAACTTTGAACGCATGGTGGGTTTTGCAAATCTGAAAATGTGTCTAGTCAATAGGGTTGACGTGAAAAGGTATTGCTGAGCACTTATGATGCATATTCCAACAGAAAACTACGCTACAGCGCGAGTCGGGATGCAGCGGCATCAGAAGAGAAGTGAAATACGTGCGAGGCCGTGCTGATCTCCGCAATCTGAAGCCTACAATGGTAATTGTAAAAAAAAAAAAAAAAAAAAAGGTTGCTACTATGCGGATACCACTTATCACGGGTTCTTTTTGGAACGTAACCCCCACAAAAACAAGGGATTTCTGTATATGAATACTCATGGCATACATACCTGTCAAGTTTTGGATATAAAAATAAGGGAAATTTTCCGCCACCCGCTGTCCAACCAGCCCAACAAGTATTACATTTTAAGACAGGTTTACAAAATATTTAAAATATCTACCTCAATAACTTACAAACTACAATTATATGCTCTTTATGTACCTTTGTTGACACTGAAATGCTGTTGACATTCCTATGTATGTAGTTCCTATAATAGAGTCTAAATGAAAACAAAGGGGAATTAAAGCACATTTATTTATTTTAAATATTTTCAGTTTATATACAAATCGATTGTCTTCAAGTGAAACATTTTCTTTTAATTTGTCATTGTCACTCATGTGTGTCTCTGGCTCCCATTTTTAGATATATTTACAAGATTGTTTTCGCTTTTCTGGCAGAAATGTCTTTCTCATTACATCCATCCATCTGATTTGTTGTTTTTTTTCCCGTTGTTGCCACTAACTTTGTGAGAACTGCCCTCCAGGCGACAGCAAGGGGCAGTTCTTGCGAGGTTAGTGACAATTCAGTTTGTAGAGGCACAATAACCCTTTTAAAAAATTATTATATCATAAAACGGGAAATTTACAGGAAAATACTAATAAAATACGGTAGTTTCCCAGCCAAAACGGGAGACTTGACAGGTATGGGCATAGCACCAGAATTAAAAAAAAATATTGATTACCAACCATTTAATTCAGTAAAGGACAATAAAAAAAAATGTGTGTGTGTGTATATATCTATATATATATATATATATATATATATATATATATATATATAGGTTCTAGAAAAGATGCCACTAGATAGACTGAGTGAGTTCATTTACACCACAGAACATCAATTTGGTTTTAAGCCTAAGCATAGTACAGATCTATGTATCTATGCCTTGAAAGAAGCTGTTGAATCTTACAGAAGTCAGGGCTCTACAATGCTTTTAGGATTTATTGATGCTTCCGAGGCATTTGACAGAGTAAATCACCATAAGCTTTTTACTAAACTCATGCTTAGGGGTGTGCCTGGATGCATCATAGGTATCCTGGTTTACTGGTATGGCAAGCAAGGTATGCAGTTTAAATGGGGAAACAGTCTATCCTCACCCTTCAGTGTAGGCAATGGTGTACGGCAGGGGGGGCTTCTGTCTCCAGCCCTCCAGTTAGTTAATGCATTATTAAGCATTAATTAACAGTGTAATAATAGTTAAATAACCATTATTATGTATTACTTAACATTAATTCTTTGATGACATAGCAGGCTGAGAGGCTGATTGCTTGCTGATTGGGTAACGTATTGCGTCACGCATCGCGTCACTTCCTGGTGTTTGCGGTCTGTGCTGCTGCCGTCTCACGGCGTTTGCAGGCTCAGATCTCTCCCGACTTTTTATCTAAAACTTAGACTGTTTTCTGGTAAAATAGCACTATATCTGGTACATTACTGTCTTTATTTCAACACTCGCTCATTTTCTCTTCCGTAACTTTCACTGTCACCAATCACCGATACATTTTCTGTCCGTTAGCCTCCGTTAGCATCTTAGCATGGCCGCTCCAGCCCTGTTCAACCTATACATGGACAACCTGTCCAAGCAGTTGGGGAAGTGTAAGACAGGTTGTCTGATAGGGAACACTCTGTTAAACCATCTGATGTACGCAGACGATTTGGCCATTATGTCCCCCAGCACTGTTGGGTTCCAGCAGCTGTTGGATATATGCTCCGAGTATGGGGTTGAGTTTGATATACAGTACAATGCAAAAAAGAGTGTTGTATTGATATGTAGGACCAAGGAGGATCAGATGCTGCACTTTCCAATGTTTTACCTGTCAGGGCAATCCCTTTGTGTGTCTAACTGTACAAAATATCTTGGGCACATAATCACTGACAAGATGGAAGATGATGCTGACATGTACAGGCAGAGACGCATGTTGTATGTCCAAGCAAACATGCTAGTCAGGAAATTCCATTATTGTTCCGATGATGTGAAAGTGAGCTTGTTTCGTGCTTACTGCACCCCTATGTATGCAGCCCCATTATGGGTCAACTACAAAAAGGAGACCCTGCGCAAACTTCAGGTAGCATACAATGACTGTCTGAGGATACTGCTGAAAAAGCCCAGGAGTACCAGTGCTAGTAAACTCTTCTGTGACTCAGGCCTAAGCACTCTACAGGCTCTCTTGAGGAACCTGATGTTTAGGTTTATGTCTAGACTTGATGATTCGCAAAACTGTATCATAATGAAGCTCACAAGCCCCAGATGCAGTTCTGTCAGATATCAATCCTATCTATGGAAACATTGGTATGGGTGCCTTTTAAGACTCTCATGAATAAGAGTATGTTTTTATGTGTTTATGTAGTTGTTATTTATTTTTTATGTTGTATGTCTTGATAATGGGTCTAGAGCCCGTAATAAAGTTTATATATATATATATATATATATATATATATATATATATATATATATATATATATATATATATATATATATATATATATATATATATATATTGTCCTTTACTGAATTAAATGGTTGCTAATCAATAATTCCACCAATTAATTAGCCTGCCTGAGTTTCTCCTGCCCTTATAACATTATGACCTTTAATTTAAAATATTCATATTTTAGATTGTAGTTCATCTTATACCCCTTCAAACACAATGACAACTAGCATCCATAGTGAAAAGGAAAATAATATTCAAATTATGTCATTTTTGTTGCTTGCCAAATTGCCGAGCGCATGTGTCCCCGCTCCAGGAAAAAAGTTCAGGCTCAGGATTTTTTTTTACTTTAAGCCCTGGGATAGTGTGTTACAGTATATGGAACTGAGATGTTTTTAATTTAGTGTTAATTGAATATTGGTAAAAATTATACACATTTTAATTGCTACTCTATATTTTGCAGTTGCTGGCCTCCAGGGCTAGATGTGTAGAGACTCCCGCTGAAATGGCTGTGGGCGCGTGCAACCCTTGACCTGATGTCAGAAGAAGAAGAGGGGGGGGGGGGGTTGGGGGGGTGGGGCTTGGAGGGGGGTGGGGGGGTGAGGCTTGGGGGGGGTTGGGGGGTGAGGCTTGGGTCGGTGAAGTTACCCCCCACCCCCCTCAAGTCTGGAATGTCACACCTTTGTGTGACAATAGCCAGCATGGCACCCTGCTGAGCTGGCTACTCCAAACACAGCAGGAGGTCCCAGTACAATACGGGTGTTTCTGGACCGGGAACATTTTTAGTTTTCGGCTGGTTTACCTTACATAAATTCCCGTGCTAGTGCCTAAAATACCGGTGGTATACACAGCCGTAAACCCTGTTTTTTTTGCTGTGTCACTTTGTGAGACAAGCGCAAAATTTTGCACAAAGTATGTTCTAGGTCTACTTTTTCAAAAAAGCCTGTTAGCCATGCAAAAAAAAAACACTATGGCTGCCGTTTTCCAAAATGGCTGCCACAAAAGCCGTTTTTATATGTTTTTTGACCTGGAATGTGATTGGAAAATCCAATTTTGATTATTCTGACATCAGACTATAATCTTGGGATCTTTCCAAAATGGCTGCAGGCAAAATACAGTTTATATCGTTTTTGACCTGGATTGTGATTATATAATTAGATTTTGATTGTTTTGGCATCAAATTATAGTCCCCCTCTCCCATTTCTGTATCACATTTTTTCTAATCATCACAATTGCAGACACACAGCTGTGTGCACTGGAGGCCAAAACGGCAGGCCAGCAAGCAGCTCCCGACGCTCCGGCCTGCAAACATGCATAAAAGAGAAAAAAGGAGGCCAGTGCAAGAAACTACAGGAACGATGGACAAAAATGATAGCTATGAGATATTTATAATAGCCTATAGCAGCATATCTACCACCAAGCTATATTTGAGACTAACTATTATAGTCTTGTTCTATAGCTGCAGCTATGACTACTGACTCTAACACACTAGAGTTTACACTACCTAGAGATTTACCAACACCAGCTAGAGGTTTACTAAACACTAACTATAGGCTTTACTAAACAGAAAGGTTTTAAGTTTAGTTTTAAAGGTGGAGGTGGTGTCAGCCTCCTTAACCCAGATTGGAAGTTGGTTCCATAGTAGTGGTGCCTGATAGCAGAACGCCCGCCCTCCAAATCTACATTTGGTAACACTTTACAATAAGGGTCCCTTAATTAACGTTAGTTAATGCATTATTAAGCATTAATTAACAGTTTAATAATAGTTAAATAACCATTATTATGTATTACTTAACATTAATTCGCATATTAGTTAATGCATTAATAAACAGTTAGTTAATGCATTATTAAGCATTAATTAACAGTGTAATAATAGTTAAATAACCATTATTATGTATTACTTAACATTAATTAGCATATTAGTTAATGCATTAATAAACAGTTAATTAATGCCTACTGCTCAGAGTTAATTAATACATTAGTAAGCATTAATAAACGTTACATGATGTAATTATTTATCCTTATGTATGCATTACTTAGTATTAAGTAATACATTAGTTAATACATAGTAAAACGTTAATAATGTCCCTAGTAATCATTTACTAATGGTGTTTATTTGGAGTGAATAAGCATTAAGTAACAGCTACCTAATACATCTAGTAATCATTCACTAATGGTGTACATGTTTACTGGATGGGCATTATTAAACAACTATTTAGAGTCTTAAGTAATCATTTCCTAATGGTGCTGTGTATGTTATCAGGTAGCTTATCTGAACTTATGAACGGTAACCTGACATAAACCTTAATAAATGTATAGGAGTGGCTCATAACCATTACTTAACCATTAGTAAAGGCTTGCTGGACCCTTATTGTAAAGTGTAACACATTTATCCCTTAGGTAACACATTATTAATGCTTAACTGCCTCATAAGCATTACTTAACCATAATTAACCATTAGTAAAGGCTTGCTGGACCCTTATTGTAAAGTGTAACACATGTATCCCTTAGGTAACACATTATTAATGCTTAACTGCCTCATAAGCATTACTTAACCATAATTAACCATTAGTAAATACTATTCTGGACCCTTATTGTAAAGTGTAACACATTTATCCCTTAGGTAACACATTATTAATGCTTAACTGCCTCATAAGCATTACTTAACCATAATTAACCATTAGTAAATACTTTTCTGGACCCTTATTGTAAAGTGTAACACATGTATCCCTTAGGTAACACATTATTAATGCTTAACTGCCTCATAAGCATTACTTAACCATAATTAACCATTAGTAAATACTATTCTGGACCCTTATTGTAAAGTGTAACACATTTATCCCTTAGGTAACACATTATTAATGCTTAACTGCCTCATAAGCATTACTTAACCATAATTAACCATTAGTAAATACTTTTCTGGACCCTTATTGTAAAGTGTAACACATGTATCCCTTAGGTAACACATTATTAATGCTTAACTCCCTCATAAGCATTACTTGACCATAGTTAACCATTAGTAAATTAAGCAATCACATATAAAGAAGTTTACACTTTTTATTTAAAACAAAATAAAACAGATAACAGATAACATTTGTTGGTAACACTTTACAATAAGGGTCCCTTAATTAACGTTAGTTAATGCATTATTAAGCATTAATTAACAGTTTAATAATAGTTAAATAACCATTATTATGTATTACTTAACATTAATTAGCATATTAGTTAATGCATTAGTTACAGTTAATTAATGCCTACTGCTCAGAGTTAATTAATACATTAGTAAGCATTAATAAACATTACATGATGTAATTATTTATCCTTATGTATGAATTACTTAGTATTAAGTAATACATTAGTTAATACATAAGTAAAACATTAATAATGTCCCTAGTAATCATTTACTAATGGTGTTTATTTGGAGTGAATATGCATTAAGTAGCAGCTACCTAATACATCTACTAATCATTCGCTAATGGTGTACATGTTTACTGGATGGGCATTATTAAACAACTATTTAGAGTCTTAAGTAATCATTTCCTAATGGTGCTGTGTATGTTATCAGGTAGCTTACCTGACCTTATGAACGGTAACCTGACATAAACCTTAATAAATGTATAGGAGTGGCTCATAACCATTACTTAACCATTAGTAAAGGCTTGCTGGACCCTTATTGTAAAGTGTAACACATTTATCCCTTAGGTAACACATTATTAATGCTTAACTGCCTCATAAGCATTACTTAACCATAATTAACCATTAGTAAATACTATTCTGGACCCTTATTGTAAAGTGTAACACATGTATCCCTTAGGTAACACATTATTAATGCTTAACTGCCTCATAAGCATTACTTAACCATAATTAACCATTAGTAAATACTATTCTGGACCCTTATTGTAAAGTGTAACACATTTATCCCTTAGGTAACACATTATTAATGCTTAACTGCCTCATAAGCATTACTTAACCATAATTAACCATTAGTAAATACTTTTCTGGACCCTTATTGTAAAGTGTAACACATGTATCCCTTAGGTAACACATTATTAATGCTTAACTCCCTCATAAGCATTACTTGACCATAGTTAACCATTAGTAAATTAAGCAATCACATATAAAGAAGTTTACACTTTTTATTTAAAACAAAATAAAACAGATAACAGATAACATTTGTTGGTAACACTTTACAATAAGGGTCCCTTAATTAACGTTAGTTAATGCATTATTAAGCATTAATTAACAGTTTAATAATAGTTAAATAACCATTATTATGTATTACTTAACATTAATTAGCATATTAGTTAATGCATTAGTTACAGTTAATTAATGCCTACTGCTCAGAGTTAATTAATACATTAGTAAGCATTAATAAACATTACATGATGTAATTATTTATCCTTATGTATGAATTACTTAGTATTAAGTAATACATTAGTTAATACATAAGTAAAACATTAATAATGTCCCTAGTAATCATTTACTAATGGTGTTTATTTGGAGTGAATATGCATTAAGTAGCAGCTACCTAATACATCTACTAATCATTCGCTAATGGTGTACATGTTTACTGGATGGGCAATTATTAAACAACTATTTAGAGTCTTAAGTAATCATTTCCTAATGGTGCTGTGTATGTTATCAGGTAGCTTACCTGACCT
The DNA here is from genome assembly GCF_033807715.1 of Cololabis saira. NCBI lineage: Eukaryota > Metazoa > Chordata > Actinopteri > Beloniformes > Belonidae > Cololabis > Cololabis saira. The sequence continues at coordinate 53,089,773 of NC_084589.1, forward strand.
TATGAACGGTAACCTGACATAAACCTTAATAAATGTATAGGAGTGGCTCATAACCATTACTTAACCATTAGTAAAGGCTTGCTGGACCCTTATTGTAAAGTGTAACACATTTATCCCTTAGGTAACACATTATTAATGCTTAACTGCCTCATAAGCATTACTTAACCATAATTAACCATTAGTAAATACTATTCTGGACCCTTATTGTAAAGTGTAACACATTTATCCCTTAGGTAACACATTATTAATGCTTAACTGCCTCATAAGCATTACTTAACCATAATTAACCATTAGTAAATACTTTTCTGGACCCTTATTGTAAAGTGTAACACATGTATCCCTTAGGTAACACATTATTAATGCTTAACTCCCTCATAAGCATTACTTGACCATAGTTAACCATTAGTAAATTAAGCAATCACATATAAAGAAGTTTACACTTTTTATTTAAAACAAAATAAAACAGATAACAGATAACATTTGTTGGTAACACTTTACAATAAGGGTCCCTTAATTAACGTTAGTTAATGCATTATTAAGCATTAATTAACAGTTTAATAATAGTTAAATAACCATTATTATGTATTACTTAACATTAATTAGCATATTAGTTAATGCATTAATAAACAGTTAGTTAATGCATTATTAAGCATTAATTAACAGTGTAATAATAGTTAAATAACCATTATTATGTATTACTTAACATTAATTAGCATATTAGTTAATGCATTAGTTACAGTTAATTAATGCCTACTGCTCAGAGTTAATTAATACATTAGTAAGCATTAATAAACATTACATGATGTAATTATTTATCCTTATGTATGAATGACTTAGTATTAAGTAATACATTAGTTAATACATAAGTAAAACATTAATAATGTCCCTAGTAATCATTTACTAATGGTGTTTATTTGGAGTGAATATGCATTAAGTAGCAGCTACCTAATACATCTACTAATCATTCGCTAATGGTGTACATGTTTACTGGATGGGCAATTATTAAACAACTATTTAGAGTCTTAAGTAATCATTTCCTAATGGTGCTGTGTATGTTATCAGGTAGCTTACCTGACCTTATGAACGGTAACCTGACATAAACCTTAATAAATGTATAGGAGTGGCTCATAACCATTACTTAACCATTAGTAAAGGCTTGCTGGACCCTTATTGTAAAGTGTAACACATTTATCCCTTAGGTAACACATTATTAATGCTTAACTGCCTCATAAGCATTACTTAACCATAATTAACCATTAGTAAATACTATTCTGGACCCTTATTGTAAAGTGTAACACATTTATCCCTTAGGTAACACATTATTAATGCTTAACAGCCTCATAAGCATTACTTAACCATAATTAACCATTAGTAAAAACTATTCTGGACCCTTATTGTAAAGTGTAACACATGTATCCCTTAGGCAATACATTATTAATGCTTAACTGCCTCATAAGCATTACTTGACCATAGTTAACCATTAGTAAATTAAGCAATCACATATAAAGAAGTTTACACTTTTTATTTAAAACAAAATAAAACAGATTTTAACAGATAACATTTGTTATATGTATACAACATATATATATATATATATATATATATATATATATATATATATATATATATATATATATATATATATATATATATATATATATATATATATATGTCACTATGATCTTTGGTTCTAACTTGAAATTGAAATCTATATCAAGTTCACTGTCTATATTCTGTAAAGATGGCACACTTCTGCAGAAGGTCGATAAATTAAAATATCTTGGTGTATGGATGGATCCCACCTTGTCATTTAATTCACATATTGAAAGTATTTTACGGAAAGTGAATTGTCGGATTAACATGTTACATAGATCCAGAAATTTTTTTTTTCAAATTGTGTTAGAAAGAGACTGGTTGTGCAACTGATCCTTCCGATATTCGATTATTGTGATGTTGTTTACTCTTCCTCTTCTAAATGTGTTTTAGCTCCTCTTAACAAAGTGTACAATAGAATCTGCAGATTTATACTGGACTGTCCTTATCATACTCACCATTGTTCAATGTACCAGTCTCTTCACTTCCCCTCTCTTCATACTCGACGACAGACACACTGGTTTCAATTTATATTTAAATGTATTTATTATGATTACCCGCCTTATTTAAAACAGTATTTTGTACAACTTACATCTAATTATCAAACCAGGCAATCTACTTATCCTTACTTTGCAGTGCCTCACAATAGGAAATCAGTAGGTACAAAAGCATTCATGTTCAAAGGCCCAAACGACTGGAACCATCTACCTGTAGTTATCAGATCATCGCAATCATTCATCTGTTTTAATCAAGTCCTATCCACCTACCTTGAAACACCCTGCTCCTGCTTTCATTAACTCTGTCACCATATTTTTTATTTTCTCATCTAATATTTGTTCAAACTCTGGTTGCAATTTTGTCGAAGTGATTTTTGTATATGTCTGTCTTGTTTGTTTTTTTTTTTTTGGTTTGTTTGTTTGTTTTTGTTTTGTTTTCGTGTCTGTATTGTATTGTATTGTATTGTCTTGTCTTGTCTCCTTTCACTGTATTGTGCTGAGTTGTGTTATGTCTTGATGTTTTTTGTGTAGGACCCCCTCGTAAACGAGTTGTTACAACTCAAGGGGCTTATCCTACTATAAATAAACAACTTCAACAAGTTGTGTTAGCCAGGCACATTAGTGAAACGATCATTCACTTTGTGAGACAAGCGCAAAATTTTGCACAAAGTATGTTCTAGGTCTACTTTTTCAAAAAAGCCTGTTAGCCATGCAAAAAAAAAAAACACTATGGCTGCCGTTTTCCAAAATGGCTGCCACAAAAGCCGTTTTTATGTTTTTTGACCTGGAATGTGATTGGAAAATCCAATTTTGATTATTCTGACATCAGACTATAATCTTGGGATCTTTCCAAAATGGCTGCAGGCAAAATACAGTTTATATCGTTTTTGACCTGGATTGTGATTATATAATTAGATTTTGATTGTTTTGGCATCAAATTATAGTCCCCCTCTCCCATTTCTGTATCACATTTTTTCTAATCATCACAATTGCAGGCACACAGCTGTGTGCACTGGAGGCCAAAACGGCAGGCCAGCAAGCAGCTCCCGACGCTCCGGCCTGCAAACATGCATAAAAGAGAAAAAAGGAGGCCAGCGCAAGAAACTACAGGAACGATGGACAAAAATGATAGCTATGAGATATTTATAATAGCCTATAGCAGCATATCTACCACCAAGCTATATTTGAGACTAACTATTATAGTCTTGTTCTAAAGCTGCAGCTATGACTACTGACTCTAACACACTAGAGTTTACACTACCTAGAGATTTACCAACACCAGCTAGAGGTTTACTAAACACTAACTATAGGCTTTACTAAACAGAAAGGTTTTAAGTTTAGTTTTAAAGGTGGAGGTGGTGTCAGCCTCCTTAACCCAGATTGGAAGTTGGTTCCATAGTAGTGGTGCCTGATAGCAGAACGCCCGCCCTCCAAATCTACATTTGGTAACACTTTACAATAAGGGTCCCTTAATTAACGTTAGTTAATGCATTATTAAGCATTAATTAACAGTTTAATAATAGTTAAATAACCATTATTATGTATTACTTAACATTAATTCGCATATTAGTTAATGCATTAATAAACAGTTAGTTAATGCATTATTAAGCATTAATTAACAGTGTAATAATAGTTAAATAACCATTATTATGTATTACTTAACATTAATTAGCATATTAGTTAATGCATTAATAAACAGTTAATTAATGCCTACTGCTCAGAGTTAATTAATATATTAGTAAGCATTAATAAACGTTACATGATGTAATTATTTATCCTTATGTATGCATTACTTAGTATTAAGTAATACATTAGTTAATACATAGTAAAACGTTAATAATGTCCCTAGTAATCATTTACTAATGGTGTTTATTTGGAGTGAATAAGCATTAAGTAACAGCTACCTAATACATCTAGTAATCATTCACTAATGGTGTACATGTTTACTGGATGGGCATTATTAAACAACTATTTAGAGTCTTAAGTAATCATTTCCTAATGGTGCTGTGTATGTTATCAGGTAGCTTACCTGAACTTATGAACGGTAACCTGACATAAACCTTAATAAATGTATAGGAGTGGCTCATAACCATTACTTAACCATTAGTAAAGGCTTGCTGGACCCTTATTGTAAAGTGTAACACATTTATCCCTTAGGTAACTGTGATGGAGCGGCTCCCTCACTGAGTGCGGTCCTCCCCTGACTGCAGGCAGTGCACAAACATACATTCAAGCAACTACACTCATACACGCATGCTGTACTTTCTCTCCGCTCCCTTTCTGTCTTAAGCACCATTAATGATCACCATTATCCTTTTTTCCCCCCCCAGTTTAGTAGTTCAATTGAGGGTGCACACTTAGTTGTCCTATGTTTATTCATTCATACATGTATACTCACATGCACACACACACATCCACACACTGCATGGTCATCAGCTGTGTCCCATTCACTCTGATTGCCAAACAGAGGGATCAGTGATTGAATCCAGGTGTAGTGGGAGGGGTTAAAGGTATAAATGAAGCCGGTTTGGCTTGGGATGAGGAGTTTTTTTAAATCAGCTGTAGAGAAGGCAGCATCTCAGTAGAAACTTTGACTTTGTGAGAAACTTCCTGATTGAATGTTTAGTTTTATTTTATTTAATTTTTTTTGCATTTTCAATTAATTTTGTTTTTTCAACTGCAGTATTTTTTTCTTGCATTATTACAAAAGATGCACCTTTGAATCCTTGAAGGCCGGCACAATAAAAATATAATATTATACTTAAATATTATCCGACTGCCAGTTTTTTTTGATTGGAGAGTTTTTTCTGAAAAGAACCCCGTCACATATGGTGTCAGGAGTGGGATGGCCAGTCGGAAGAAAGCAATGCAGAAAACAGCCCGCCTTCCAAGGCAACGCACAGGACTTCGTTCCCAGCGGCAGCAGCAGGTGGAGGTGGAGATGGAATCTGCGGTTAAAACAGACCAGACTTGGGAGACGGAGCCTTCATTAACATCATCGTCAGACGAGTCATCCAGCAGTGCATCAGAGGCTCACCCAGCCCCGGGATCGAGTGGTGGACCAGGGGGAGAGCTACTGATGATGATGAGAGACTTTTTGGCAGGACAACAGAGAAGAGAGGAGAGCCTGTTGGCAGAGATACGAGGCCTGAGGACCTCTCTTCCAGTAACTCAGCAGACAAGGCCAAATGTTGCACCTAATCAGCCAGCCGTCGCAACCCCAAGCACAGCGATGAGCCCTAGACTTGATCTGCCGACACCAGCACCTCGGCGTGGGCGCCAAGCTACACCGGCAGAAGATCGTTCCCCCCCGTTTCAAGACTCTACTAGCAGGGCTGACCAGCCTAGGCCAGAGTGGAAGCAAGAGCCAAAAATGCCCCCATATCAAATGGGCGAGGACATTGAGAACTATTTGTTACGTTTTGAGCGTATTGCCAAAACATGGAATTGGCCAGAGAGGGAGTGGGCCTGTCGACTCGTTCCACTGTTGTCGGGAAAGGCATTGGAGGCCTATACTGCGATGGATGAGGAGAAAGCTCATTACTATGCAGACCTGAAAGATGCGCTGCTGACAAAGTTCGACATCTCTCCAGAGACCTACCGGCAGCAGTTCCGATCAACCATCGTGCCACCAAGCGAGAACCCCACCGAGACCTACCACCGGCTGAAGGGTCTCTACAGGCGCTGGATTCGGCCAGAGCAACGCACCAAGGAGGAGGTTGGGGAAGCCATCATCTTGGAGCAGCTATATCGGGTTCTTTCGCCGGAGGTGAGGACCTGGGTAAAGGAGCATGAACCAGCAGAGGGACTCCAGGCGGCCAAGTTGGCATTACAGTACCTCAACGCTCGGAAGGGGGGGCCATCTACACGCTTCCTCTGTACAGCCCAGCGACCAACATTCCAGTCACCCCAGCCCAGGCCGGTAAGGAGCGAGAGTACCCAGGAGGTTCCAGGTACCAACAGCACTGCCCCAAACCAACGAGCATCCGGTAAGGACTTTGTTTGTTTTTACTGCCAGCAGCCAGGCCACAAGGCTTCTGTGTGTCCCATACGCAAAGCCAAGGTCACAGGCGCTTGCTATGCACCCCGGCCTGAGACTGGATTGATGGAGGCACGGGTACAGCGTTATAAAACTGTGACTATTAATGGTCAGCAGGTGACTGCTTTGTTGGACACTGGAAGTTTCATGTCACTCGTTAGGCACAGTCTGGTGCCAGTAGGCAATGTGGATTACAGCAGACAGGCAGACATTTTGTGTGTTCATGGGGACATGCACCCCTATCCCAAAGCTGACTACTGATGGACAGCCATACCTAATGACTGTTGGAGTGGTAGAAAACTTGCCAGTAGCTGCCATTTTGGGGTGGGATTTGCCTGTGCTAATGGATTTACTCCAAAAAAAAGAACTGACAGGGGACATTGACTCGGGGGAAAATGGGGATGTGAATGTTTCTTGTCCTGTTATCACTCGAGCCCAAGCAAAAGCTGGTGTCCAACCACTCCTAGACCTTGACAGTAGTCTGTGTGAGGGGGGCACTAAGGGGCCAAGAAAATCCCGTCGTCAACGCCGCTTTGAGAAGCAGCTAAGGCCAATAGAACCTGGCCGAGAGAATTTGCTCTCTGGTAAAATGTGGGAGCTACCTGAAAATATATCTGTGTTACAGAGGGAAGATGCAACATTAAAATCTGTGTTTGCTAAAGTGACAGAGGGGAAGAGTACTAATAGTGGGGGAAAGGCCAAGTTCATTGTTGATAAAGATGTGTTGTACATAGTTGAGGATGACCACAGACGTCTTGTAATCCCTGCTAACTGTAGGTCACTTATCATGCACTTGGCACATACACTTCCATGGGCCGGACACCTTGGTCGTCATAAGACTTATTTGCGTATCAGTTCTCGATTTTACTGGCCCTCCATGTACACTGACGTCCAGAGGTATTGCACTACATGCCCTACATGTCAGAAAACATGCACTGCCCGCAAGTCTGACCGAGCTTGTCTGCATCCACTTCCTATTATCTCCACTCCCTTTCGCCGGATTGCCATGGACATTGTGGGTCCCCTGGTAAAAAGCAGTGGAGGTCACCAGTACATCCTGGTGGTGTGTGACTATGCCACCCGCTTTCCGGAGGCTTTCCCTCTGCGCACCATCACTGCACCCGCTGTTCTGCGTGCTCTGGTGCAACTGTTCTCCAGGATGGGTATACCGGACGAGATCCTGACAGACCAGGGTACCAACTTCACCTCCAGGTTGATGCAGCTCTTATATAAACAACTAGGCATTTCAGCAATCAAGACCACGCCGTACCACCCACAGACTGACGGTCTGGTTGAAAGGTTCAACCAGACCCTGAAGAAGATGTTGCAGAAGTTTGTGGATGACACGGGCAAGGACTGGGACGGCTGGCTACCCTTCCTACTATTCGCCTATCGAGAGGTTCCCCAGGCCTCAACGGGTTTTTCCCCGTTTGAACTGTTATATGGCTGGGATGTGCAGGGGCCCTTGGATCTGCTTCAGAAGAGCTGGGAGGCAGCTTCCACCACTACCAGTGACCGAGGAGTGGTGCAATTCGTACTGGAGATGAGAGAACGGCTTGCCAAGTACCATGAGGAGGCCGAGGTTAACCTGCGCACAGCTCAGAAAAAACAGAAAACCTGGTATGACCAACAGGCCCGTCACCGTGAGTTCCAGCCTGGCCAAAAAGTCCTGCTGCTTCTCCCTTCATCCACTAGCAAGCTTTTGGCCAAGAGGCAAGGTCCCTACATCATCACCCGCAAGATGGGTCCAGTAACATACGAGGTCAATCACCCAGACAAGAAGAAACCCAGACAGATCTATCATGTGAACCTGCTCAAGGAATGGAAGGAACGTTCAACCCAGGCACCGGTGGAGGCTCTGCTGGTGAGGGAGGTGAACATCGATGAGGAACTGGAGGAGGAGTTGGAAACTCCAGCTGCGTCTGTTAAGCCTACGCTGGCCCATCTCACCCCGGAACAAGCAGCACAGCTTCTCCAGGTCTTCAAGGAGGCTCCTTCCCTTTTCTCTGCAAGCCCAGGAGAAACCACCCTTGTTGAGCATGTCATTCGTTTGAAGGATGGACGGCCAATCCGACAACGGCCCTATCGGATCCCACAACAGCTGGTGGAAAAGCTGCAGCAAGAGGTGGAGGAAATGTTGAGACTTGGGGTAATCGAGCCTTCCAACTCAGAGTGGTGCAGTCCCATGGTTATCGTCTTCAAGAAGGATGGCTCACTCCGAATATGTATGGACTTTCGGAAGCTCAATTCCATCTCGGAGTTTGACGCCTACCCTATGCCAAGAATCGATGACTTGTTGGAGAAGATCGGGGCTGCCAAGTACATCACCACCCTTGACCTTTGTAAAGGGTATTGGCAGGTGCCGTTGGAGAAGTCAAGCCGCCCATACACTGCTTTCCGAACGCCAGCTGGGCTTTATCAGTTTACTGTGATGCCGTTCGGCTTGCATGGCGCGCCGGCAACCTTCCAGAGACTGATGGACAGAGTCCTCCAAGGGTGTAGCCACTGCAGCGCAGCCTACCTCGACGATGTGGTAATTTTCAGCAGCACATGGGAGGAGCATGTCCGACATCTATCACTGGTGCTGGGGAGGATCCAGGAGGCTGGGTTGACACTCAACCCCGCCAAATGTGAGTGGGCACGGCAGGAAACGCAGTATCTGGGTTACCAACTGGGACGAGGAGAGGTGCGTCCGCAAGTGGATAAGGTGGAAGCTATCCAGAACTGCCCTCGACCTCGTACCAAGAAGGAGGTGCGGTCTTTCCTGGGGCTGGCTGGCTGGTACAGACGGTTCGTGCCCCAGTTTGCAACCATTGCAGCCCCACTTACAGCACTGACCGGCAAGGACCAGAGGAACCCAGTGATCTGGTCGGATGACTGTGAAATGGCCTTCAGCACCTTGAAGGCCTACTTGTGTTCTTCCCCTGTCCTCAAGAGTCCAGATTTCAGAAGGAGATTTCTGGTACAAGTGGACGCATCTGCAGTCGGCCTTGGAGCAGTACTGGCCCAAGGAAACCCTGGAGAAGAACACCCAATCCTGTACCTGAGCCGGAAGCTGCAACCACGTGAGACCAGGTATTCCACGGTGGAAAAAGAAGGCTTGGCCATTAAGTGGGTGCTGGAGAGCCTGCGGTATTACCTGCTTGGACGAGAGTTCGATTTGGACACTGACCACCGAGCTCTCACGTGGATCAACTCCATGAAAGATCACAACAGCCGCCTTACCCGGTGGTACCTTTCACTTCAGCCTTTCAAGTTCATCATCAGGCATCAATCAGGCAAGGCCAATGTGGTGGCAGATTACCTTTCCAGGTTGCCGTACAGCGGCAACCTTCGGGAGGAGGTGGATGATGTGATGGAGCGGCTCCCTCACTGAGTGCGGTCCTCCCCTGACTGCAGGCAGTGCACAAACATACATTCAAGCAACTACACTCATACACGCATGCTGTACTTTCTCTCCGCTCCCTTTCTGTCTTAAGCACCATTAATGATCACCATTATCCTTTTTTTTCCCCCCAGTTTAGTAGTTCAATTGAGGGTGCACACTTAGTTGTCCTATGTTTATTCATTCATACATGTATACTCACATGCACACACACACATCCACACACTGCATGGTCATCAGCTGTGTCCCATTCACTCTGATTGCCAAACAGAAGGATCAGTGATTGAATCCAGGTGTAGTGGGAGGGGTTAAAGGTATAAATGAAGCCGGTTTGGCTTGGGATGAGGAGTTTTTTTAAATCAGCTGTAGAGAAGGCAGCATCTCAGTAGAAACTTTGACTTTGTGAGAAACTTCCTGATTGAATGTTTAGTTTTATTTTATTTTATTTTTTTTTGCATTTTCAATTAATTTTGTTTTTTCAACTGCAGTATTTTTTTCTTGCATTATTACAAAAGATGCACCTTTGAATCCTTGAAGGCCGGCACAATAAAAATATAATATTATACTTTAATATTATCCGACTGCCAGTTTTTTTTGATTGGAGAGTTTTTTCTGAAAAGAACCCCGTCACAGTAACACATTATTAATGCTTAACTGCCTCATAAGCATTACTTAACCATAATTAACCATTAGTAAAGGCTTGCTGGACCCTTATTGTAAAGTGTAACACATGTATCCCTTAGGTAACACATTATTAATGCTTAACTGCCTCATAAGCATTACTTAACCATAATTAACCATTAGTAAATACTATTCTGGACCCTTATTGTAAAGTGTAACACATTTATCCCTTAGGTAACACATTATTAATGCTTAACTGCCTCATAAGCATTACTTAACCATAATTAACCATTAGTAAATACTTTTCTGGACCCTTATTGTAAAGTGTAACACATGTATCCCTTAGGTAACACATTATTAATGCTTAACTCCCTCATAAGCATTACTTGACCATAGTTAACCATTAGTAAATTAAGCAATCACATATAAAGAAGTTTACACTTTTTATTTAAAACAAAATAAAACAGATAACAGATAACATTTGTTGGTAACACTTTACAATAAGGGTCCCTTAATTAACGTTAGTTAATGCAGTTAATGCCGGTTTCGTGCTTTTTTTGTGGTTTTTTTTGTTGCAGATTTCCAGTGCTTGACGTGTGTCTCCGTGTGTTCCTGCTTCCTGGATTGGCAGTGGATGTCGTCACCACCCCCCCACCCCCTCCCCCCCCCAAAAAAAAAAAAAAAAAAAAAAAAAAAACACTGGGTTTGTATGTGTATATTTATGTATGTGTACGCATATGTGTGCGTATATATATGTATATATCACATATAGTAATAATGCACATATATACACTTTTGGTTTCTACCGTCATGGTATCAATCAATAATATGTGTGCAGACAAGGTAAAAAAAAAAAAAAAGAAGAAAAAAAAAAAAAAAAAAAAAAAAAAAAAAAGAAAAACGTTAGTTAATGCATTATTAAGCATTAATTAACAGTTTAATAATAGTTAAATAACCATTATTATGTATTACTTAACATTAATTAGCATATTAGTTAATGTATTAATAAACAGTTAGTTAATGCATTATTAAGCATTAATTAACAGTGTAATAATAGTTAAATAACCATTATTATGTATTACTTAACATTAATTAGCATATTAGTTAATGCATTAGTTACAGTTAATTAATGCCTACTGCTCAGAGTTAATTAATACATTAGTAAGCATTAATAAACATTACATGATGTAATTATTTATCCTTATGTATGAATTACTTAGTATTAAGTAATACATTAGTTAATACATAGTAAAACGTTAATAATGTCCCTAGTAATCATTTACTAATGGTGTTTATTTGGAGTGAATATGCATTAAGTAGCAGCTACCTAATACATCTACTAATCATTCGCTAATGGTGTACATGTTTACTGGATGGGCATTATTAAACAACTATTTAGAGTCTTAAGTAATCATTTCCTAATGGTGCTGTGTATGTTATCAGGTAGCTTACCTGACCTTATGAACGGTAACTTGACATAAACCTTAATAAATGTATAGGAGTGGCTCATAACCATTACTTAACCATTAGTAAAGGCTTGCTGGACCCTTATTGTAAAGTGTAACACATTTATCCCTTAGGTAACACATTATTAATGCTTAACAGCCTCATAAGCATTACTTAACCATAATTAACCATTAGTAAATACTATTCTGGACCCTTATTGTAAAGTGTAACACATTTATCCCTTAGGTAACACATTATTAATGCTTAACTGCCTCATAAGCATTACTTAACCATAATTAACCATTAGTAAATACTTTTCTGGACCCTTATTGTAAAGTGTAACACATGTATCCCTTAGGTAACACATTATTAATGCTTAACTGCCTCATAAGCATTACTTGACCATAGTTAACCATTAGTAAATTAAGCAATCACATATAAAGAAGTTTACACTTTTTATTTAAAACAAAATAAAACAGATTTTAACAGATAACATTTGTTATATGTATACAACATATAACAAACATATATATATAACATATATATATATATATATATATATATATATATATATATATATATATATATATATATATATATATATATATATATGTCACTATGATCTTTGGTTCTAACTTGAAATTGAAATCTATATCAAGTTCACTGTCTATATTCTGTAAAGATGGCACACTTCTGCAGAAGGTCGATAAATTAAAATATCTTGGTGTATGGATGGATCCCACCTTGTCATTTAATTCACATATTGAAAGTATTTTACGGAAAGTGAATTGTCGGATGAACATGTTACATAGATCCAGAAAAGGTTTTTTCAAATTGTGTTAGAAAGAGACTGGTTGTGCAACTGATCCTTCCGATATTCGATTATTGTGATGTTGTTTACTTTTCCTCTTCTAAATGTGTTTTAGCTCCTCTTAACAAAGTGTACAATACAATCTGCAGATTTATACTGGACTGTCCTTATCAACAATTATCATTACATTCCCCTCTCTTCATACTCGACGACAGACACACTGGTTTCAATTTATATTTAAATGTATTTATTATGATTACCCGCCTTATTTAAAACAGTATTTTGTACAACTTACATCTAATTATCAAACCAGGCAATCTACTTATCCTTACTTTGCAGTGCCTCACAATAGGAAATCAGTAGGTACAAAAGCATTCATGTTCAAAGGCCCAAACGACTGGAACCATCTACCTGTAGTTATCAGATCATCGCAATCATTCATCTGTTTTAATCAAGTCCTATCCACCTACCTTGAAACACCCTGCTCCTGCTTTCATTAACTCTGTCACCATATTTTTTATTTTCTCATCTAATATTTGTTCAAACTCTGGTTGCAATTTTGTCGAAGTGATTTTTGTATATGTCTGTCTTGTTTGTTTTTTTTTTTTTTGGTTTGATTGTTTGTTTTTGTTTTGTTTTCGTGTCTGTATTGTATTGTATTGTCTTGTCTCCTTTCACTGTATTGTGCTGAGTTGTGTTATGTCTTGATGTTTTTTGTGTAGGACCCCCTCGTAAACGAGTTGTTACAACTCAAGGGGCTTATCCTACTATAAATAAACAACTTCAACAAGTTGTGTTAGCCAGGCACATTAGTGAAACGATCATTCACTTTGTGAGACAAGCGCAAAATTTTGCACAAAGTATGTTCTAGGTCTACTTTTTCAAAAAAGCCTGTTAGCCATGCAAAAAAAAAACACTATGGCTGCCGTTTTCCAAAATGGCTGCCACAAAAGCCGTTTTTATATGTTTTTTGACCTGGAATGTGATTGGAAAATCCAATTTTGATTATTCTGACATCAGACTATAATCTTGGGATCTTTCCAAAATGGCTGCAGGCAAAATACAGTTTATATCGTTTTTGACCTGGATTGTGATTATATAATTAGATTTTGATTGTTTTGGCATCAAATTATAGTCCCCCTCTCCCATTTCTGTATCACATTTTTTCTAATCATCACAATTGCAGGCACACAGCTGTGTGCACTGGAGGCCAAAACGGCAGGCCAGCAAGCAGCTCCCGACGCTCTGGCCTGCAAACATGCATAAAAGAGAAAAAAGGAGGCCAGCGCAAGAAACTACAGGAACGATGGACAAAAATGATAGCTATGAGATATTTATAATAGCCTATAGCAGCATATCTACCACCAAGCTATATTTGAGACTAACTATTATAGTCTTGTTCTATAGCTGCAGCTATGACTACTGACTCTAACACACTAGAGTTTACACTACCTAGAGATTTACCAACACCAGCTACAGGTTTACTAAACACTTAACTATAGGCTTTACTAAACACTAACTATTATAGTCTTGTTCTATAGCTGCAGCTATGACTACTGACTCTAACACACTAGAGTTTACACTACCTAGAGATTTACCAACACCAGCTAGAGGTTTACTAAACACTAACTATAGGCTTTACTAAACAGAAAGGTTTTAAGTTTAGTTTTAAAGGTGGAGGTGGTGTCAGCCTCCATAACCCAAACAGCCTCCCCAATCTGACCAGCGATGACATGTTTAGTCGCATGCTCTCGCTCCGTCGCTGGTTGTATCGGTGGTGTTCAGAAAACGACGTGGCCTTTATTGACAATTGGGAAACGTTCTGGGGAAAGCCCGGTCTGATTAGAAGAGACGGCATTCATCCCACCCGGGATGGTGCTGCTCTTGTCTCTAGTAATTTGGCCTGTTTCATTAGACCCTCTCCCTGACATCGCAGGGTCCAGGCCAGGATGCAGAGCTGTAGTTTAACACACTTCTCTGCTGCTTCTCGAGGACCAACGCCTGCCAACAAAACTATAAGATTACATGATGTAACTGGTAACTCTAACCAGGTGCCTAGCAAAATAGAAGTAGTTGCAGTTCCCCGCCCTCCACTAGTTCACCAGGTGCGGCGTTATAGAGGCGTTAACCAAAATAATCTTGTAAAAATTAAAACCAATGCACATTTGGTACCAATAAGAGACCGAAAAATTAGATGCGGACTACTAAATATACGATCGTTAAGCTCCAAGTCTCTGTTAGTAAACGATATAATTACAGAGAGCAGGAGTGATGTTTTCTGCTTAACAGAAACATGGTTACAGGATGAAGAGTATGTTAGTTTGAATGAATCAACTCCGCCCGGCTACTTTAATCATCACATTCCTAGAAACACGGGCCGGGGCGGAGGAGTCGCAGCAATTTATAACTCCAGTCTCCAAACAAAAATTGAACCTAAGTGCAATCATAATACGTTTGAAAGCCTCACGCTTAGTCTGAAATTTCCGAGCTGGAAATCAGAGAAGCCAGTTGTGTTAGTGGTAGTGTATCGGCCCCCTGCTGGCGCTTATCTAGAGTTTTTGTCTGAATTTTCAGATTTCCTTTCTGGATTATTGATCAGTACAGATAAATTCCTCATAGTGGGTGATTTTAATATTCATATGGATGTTGAAAGCGATAATCTTAAATTAGCTTTCAATTCTCTTCTAGAATCAATGGGTATCTCACAAAAAGTGGACGGGCCGACGCATTGTTTTGGTCATACTCTCGATCTCGTTCTCACCTACGGTGTTGAAACTGATGGTCTGTTGGTGTCACCTGTTAACTCCCTTTTATCCGACCATTATTTAATAACGTTGGAATTGAATGTTGTTGATGTTGAAGTCCAGGGCAGGAGGTATAATTTTAGCAGATGTTTGTCTGATGAAGCTATTGCTAAATTTAAGGAGACCATTGCTCGTCTTGCGACAGTGGAAAATAGTGAAGCCTCTACTGAAGCAATAGAGGCCAGTGACCTGGGTTCTACCTCTGATGTTGATGTTTATTTTCTTGTTAGTAACACTGCTGATCTGTTGCACTCAGCTTTAGATGAAGTTGCTCCTTTGAAAAGGAGGGTTTCTAGCCACAGGAGCTTAACTCCCTGGTACAATTCAGATATTCGCATGTTGAAACAAAGCGTGCGTAAAATAGAAAGGAAGTGGCACTCTTGTAAGTCTGTAGACTCTTATCGTGAATGGAAAGATATTCTAATAGTATATAAAAAAGCCATTCGCAAAGCAAGAACAGCTTATTATTCAACGTTGATAGAGGATAACAAAAGTAACCCACGTTTTCTGTTCAGCACTGTAGCCAGGCTGACAAAGAGTCACACCTCTGTTGAGCCGTGCATTCCTGCAGCTCTCAGTAGTGAGGACTTTATGAGCTTCTTTAACAGTAAAATCACGAGAATTAGAGAAGAAATCAACCAGCCGGTTGTGGGCGTTTCTTCAGCTTTAGCGACTTCCCTAGGCTCTGACTTGTCTCTAGACTGTTTTGATCCTATAGACCTCCCTGAGCTGACTTCACTCGTTAATAGAGCTAAGTCAACCACATGTATGTTAGACCCCATCCCGACTCGACTATTCAAACATATTTTTTCTCTTATTGGTGTGACAATACTGGACCAAATCAACCTATCCCTAAGCTTAGGATATGTACCACAGGTTTTCAAAGTGGCAGTAATTAAACCTTTACTTAAAAAACCTTCCCTTGACCCAGACACCTTAGCTAATTATAGGCCAATTTCTAACCTTCCATTTGTATCTAAAATTCTGGAAAAGGCAGTTTCAAGCCAGTTATGTGACTATTTGTATAGAAATGATCTGTTTGAAGTCTTTCAGTCAGGGTTCAGAATGCATCATAGCACAGAGACAGCACTGGTTCGAGTCACGAATGACCTTCTTATGGCCTCAGATAAGGGATTAGTGTCCATACTGGTTCTACTGGACCTCAGATAAGGGATTAGTGTTCATACTGGTTCTACTGGACCTCAGTGCTGCTTTTGACACTGTTGATCATGGCATTTTACTGCACAGGTTAGAGCATGTTGTTGGGATTAAAGGGACAGCTCTACGTTGGTTTAAATCATATCTATCTGACAGGTTCCAGTTTGTTCATGTACATGAGGTTTCTTCAGAACAGTCGAGGGTCTGTTATGGTGTTCCGCAGGGTTCAGTGCTAGGGCCAATCTTGTTTAGTTTATATATGCAGCCCTTGGGAAGTATAATCCAGAATCACGGCATACACTTTCATTGTTATGCTGATGATACGCAGCTCTACTTGTCTATGAAGCCGGATGAAACAGAACCGTTAGTTAAACTTCAGGCATGTCTTAGGGACATCAAGGACTGGATGTCCAGAAATTTCTTGCTTCTAAATTCAGATAAAACAGAGGTTATCATTCTTGGTCCAGAGCATCTTAGGAAGGGATTAGATGGTGTTGCGATGGCTTCCAGTGCAACTGTGAGAAACCTTGGTGTTGTTTTCGATCAGGATTTGTCGTTTAAACCATATGTTAATCAGGTTTGTAAAATAGCGTTTTTCCATCTCCGTAATATTGCAAAAATTAGGAAAATCCTCTCGCAGAGGGATGCAGAAAAACTAGTTCATGCGTTTGTATCTTCTAGACTGGATTACTGTAATGTGTTGTTAGCAGGATGTCCAAGTAATTTGCTGAATAGGCTCCAGCTGATCCAGAATGCAGCAGCACGAGTACTGACAGGAATTAGCAGGAGAGACCACGTCTCTCCAGTGTTAGCGTCGCTCCATTGGCTACCTGTAAAATTCAGAATTCAATTTAAAATTTTATTACTTGCATATAAAGCCCAAAACGGCTTAGCTCCGCAGTATTTACAAGATTTGATAGTGCCTTATGTTCCTGGCCGAGCTCTCCGCTCCCAGGGTGCAGGTTTACTCGTAGTTCCTAGAGTATCTAAATGTAGATTTGGAGGGCGGGCGTTCTGCTATCAGGCACCATTACTTTGGAACCAACTTCCAATCTGGGTTAAGGAGGCTGACACCACCTCCACCTTTAAAACTAAACTTAAAACCTTTCTGTTTAGTAAAGCTTATAGTTAGTGTTTAGTAAACCTCTAGCTGGTGTTGGTAAATCTCTAGGTAGTGTAAACTTTAGTGTGTTAGAGTCAGTAGTCATAGTCGCAGCTATAGAACAAAACTATAATAGTTAGTCTCAAATATAGCTTCGCGGTAGATATGCTGCTATAGGCTTATGCTGCAGGGGGGCACCGACATGATCCGCTGGGCGGTGCCTCTCACCCTTCTTCTCCTCTCCTTTTCCCTGCCTCTCTTCTCCATTACCATTTTTATTTATTATAAATATCTCATAGCTATCATTTTTGTCCATCGTTCCTGTAGTTTCTTGTGCCGGCCCCCCTTTTTTCTCTTTTGTGCATGTTTGCAGGCCGGAGCCTCAGGAGCTGCGTTCTGGCCTGTGTTCCCGGCCCTCCCCCCCCTCTGGTCATCCCATTGCTTCTTCCACCTGCCTACGTGGATGTCTGCTGTTGCTGCTTCCGCCTGCCTGCACCCCCCCCCCCCCCCTCTGGTCATCCCGCTACTCCTTCCACATGACTGTTGTGTGCTGCTGACGCCCACCCCCCCCCCCTCTGGTCATCCCGCTGCTGCTTCCACATGACTGTTGTGTGCTGCTGACGCCCCCCCCCCCACCTCTGGTCATCCCGCTGCTGCTTCCACCTGCCTGCTGTGTGCTGTCGACGTCCCTGACTCCCCCAGTCTGGCCTTCGGCAGGAGGATCCCCCCTTATGAGCCTGGTCCTGCTCAAGGTTTCTTCCTCCTAAAGGGGAGTTTTTCCTTGCCACTGTTTGGCTTAAGGTTTTTCTCCCACTAAGGGAGTTTTTACCTGCCATTGTTTATATAATAATTGCTCGGGGGTTTATGTTTATGTTTATGTTTATGTTTATGTTTATGTTCATGTTCTGGATCTCTGGAAAGCGTCTAGAGACAACATCTGTTGTATTAGACGCTATATAAATAAAATTGAATTGAATTGAATTGAAACCCAGATTGGAAGTTGGTTCCATAGTAGTGGTGCCTGATAGCAGAACGCCCGCCCTCCAAATCTACATTTGGTAACACTTTACAATAAGGGTCCCTTAATTAACGTTAGTTAATGCATTATTAAGCATTAATTAACAGTTTAATAATAGTTAAATAACCATTATTATGTATTACTTAACATTAATTCGCATATTAGTTAATGCATTAATAAACAGTTAGTTAATGCATTATTAAGCATTAATTAACAGTGTAATAATAGTTAAATTACCATTCTTATGTATTACTTAACATTAATTAGCATATTAGTTAATGCATTAATAAACAGTTAATTAATGCCTACTGCTCAGAGTTAAATAATACATTAGTAAGCATTAATAAACGCTACATGATGTAATTATTTATCCTTATGTATGCATTACTTAGTATTAAGTAATACATTAGTTAATACATAGTAAAACGTTAATAATGTCCCTAGTAATCATTTACTAATGGTGTTTATTTGGAGTGAATAAGCATTAAGTAACAGCTACCTAATACATCTACTAATCATTCACTAATGGTGTACATGTTTACTGGATGGGCATTATTAACTATTTAGAGTCTTAAGTAATCATTTCCTAATGGTGCTGTGTATGTTATCAGGTAGCTTACCTGAACTTATGAACGGTAACCTGACATAAACCTTAATAAATGTATAGGAGTGGCTCATAACCATTACTTAACCATTAGTAAAGGCTTGCTGGACCCTTATTGTAAAGTCTAACACATTTATCCCTTAGGTAACACATTATTAATGCTTAACTGCCTCATAAGCATTACTTAACCATAATTAACCATTAGTAAAGGCTTGCTGGACCCTTATTATAAAGTGTAACACCAGTAAATACCCCCCCCCCAGTAAATACTCCCCAGTAAATACCCCCACCAGTAAATACCCCCCCACCAGTAAATACCCCCCAGTAAATACCCCCCACCAGTAAATACCCCCCCAGTAAATACCCCCCCCAGTAAATACCCACCAGTAAATACCCCCCTCAGTAAATACCCCCCCCAGTAAATACGCCCCAGTAAATACCCCCCCAGTAAATACCCCCCCACAGTAGATACCCCCCAGTAAATACCCACCCAGTAGATACCCCCCCACCAGTAAATACCCCCCAGTAAATACCCCCCACCAGTATATACCCCCCACCAGTAAATACCCCCCCCAGTAAATACCCCCCACCAGTAAATACCCCCCACCAGTAAATACCCCCCCAGTAAATACCCCCCCACAGTAAATACCCCCCACAATAAATCCCCCCCAGTAAATACCCCCCCAATAAATACCCCTCCAGTAAATACCCACCCCCCAGTAAATACCCCCCCAGTAAATACCCCTCCAGTAAATACCCCCCACAGTAAATACCCCCCACCAGTAAATACCCCCCCACCAGTAAATACCCCCCACCAGTAAATACCCCACATTAAATACCCCCACAGTAAATACCCCCACAGTAAATACCCCCCACCAGTAAATACCCCCCACCAGTAAATACCCCCCCAGTAAATACCCCCCCACAGTAAATACCCCCCACCAGTAAATACCCCCCCACCAGTAAATACCCCCCACAGTAAATACCCCCCCAGTAAATACCCCCCAGTAAATACCCCCCACCAGTAAATACCCCCCCACAGGTAATTATCCCCCCAGTAAATACCCCCCCCAGTAAATAACCCCCACCTGTAAATACCCCCCCACCAGTAAATACCCCCACAGTAAATACCCCCCCAGTAAATACCCCCCAGTAAATACCCCCCCACCAGTAAATACCCCCCACCAGTAAATACCCCCCCCCCCAGTAAATACTCCCCAGTAAATACCCCCACCAGTAAATACCCCCCCACCAGTAAATACCCCCCAGTAAATACCCCCCACCAGTAAATACCCCCCCAGTAAATACCCCCCCACCAGTAAATACCCCCCCCCCAGTAAATACCCCCCACCAGTAAATACCCCCCCCCAGTAAATACTCCCCAGTAAATACCCCCACCAGTAAATACCCCCCCACCAGTAAATATCCCCCCAGTAAATACCCCCCCCAGTAAATACCCACCAGTAAATACCCCCCTCAGTAAATACCCCCCCCAGTAAATACGCCCCAGTAAATACCCCCCCAGTAAATACCCCCCCACAGTAGATACCCCCCAGTAAATACCCACCCAGTAGATACCCCCCCACCAGTAAATACCCCCCAGTAAATACCCCCCACCAGTATATACCCCCCACCAGTAAATACCCCCCCCCAGTAAATACCCCCCACCAGTAAATACCCCCCACCAGTAAATACCCCCCCAGTAAATACCCCCCCACAGTAAATACCCCCCACAATAAATCCCCCCCAGTAAATACCCCCCCAATAAATACCCCTCCAGTAAATACCCACCCCCCAGTAAATACCCCCCCAGTAAATACCCCTCCAGTAAATACCCCCCACAGTAAATACCCCCCACCAGTAAATACCCCCCCACCAGTAAATACCCCCCACCAGTAAATACCCCACATTAAATACCCCCACAGTAAATACCCCCACAGTAAATACCCCCACCAGTAAATACCCCCCACCAGTAAATACCCCCCCAGTAAATACCCCCCCACAGTAAATACCCCCCAACAGTAAATACCCCCCCACCAGTAAATACCCCCCACAGTAAATACCCCCCCAGTAAATACCCCCCAGTAAATACGCCCCACCAGTAAATACCCCCCCACAGGTAATTATCCCCCCAGTAAATACCCCCCCCAGTAAATAACCCCCACCTGTAAATACCCCCCCACCAGTAAATACCCCCACAGTAAATACCCCCCCAGTAAATACCCCCCAGTAAATACCCCCCCACCAGTAAATACCCCCCACCAGTAAATACCCCCCCCCCAGTAAATACTCCCCAGTAAATACCCCCACCAGTAAATACCCCCCCACCAGTAAATACCCCCCAGTAAATACCCCCCACCAGTAAATACCCCCCCAGTAAATACCCCCCCACCAGTAAATACCCCCCCCCCAGTAAATACCCCCCACCAGTAAATACCCCCCCCCAGTAAATACTCCCCAGTAAATACCCCCACCAGTAAATACCCCCCCACCAGTAAATATCCCCCCAGTAAATACCCCCCCAGTAAATAACCCCCACCTGTAAATACCCCCCCACCAGTAAATACCCCCACAGTAAATACCCCCCCAGTAAATACCCCCCAGTAAATACCCCCCCACCAGTAAATACCCCCCACCAGTAAATACCCCCCCCCCCCAGTAAATACTCCCCAGTAAATACCCCCACCAGTAAATACCCCCCCACCAGTAAATACCCCCCAGTAAATACCCCCCACCAGTAAATACCCCCCCAGTAAATACCCCCCCACCAGTAAATACCCCCCCCCCCAGTAAATACCCCCCAGTAAATACCCCCCACCAGTAAATACCCCCCACCAGTAAATACCCCCCAGTAAATACCCCCCACATTAAATACCCCCCCCCCCAGTAAATACCCCCACAGTAAATACCCCCCAGTAAAAACCCCCCACATTAAATACCCCCCCAGTAAATACCCCCACAGTAAATACCCCCACCAGTAAATACCCCCCCACCAGTAAATACCCCCCAAAGTAAATACCCCCCACAGTAAATACCCCCCGCAGTAAATACCCCCCCAGTAAATACCCCCCACAGTAAATACCCCCCCCCAGTAAATACCCCCCACCAGTAAATACCCCCCCCCCAGTAAATACCCCCCACCAGTAAATACCCCCCACAGTAAATACCCCCACCAGTAAATACCCCCCCCACACAGTAAATACCCCCCCACCAGTAAATACCCCCCACAGTAAATACCCCCCACAGTAAATACCCCCCCACCAGTAAATACCCCCCACCAGTAAATACCCCCCCCAGTAAATACCCCCCACCAGTAAATACCCCCCAGTAAATACCCCACCAGTAAATACCCACCAGTAAATACCCCCCACCAGTAAATACCCCCCAGTAAATACCCCCCACCAGTAAATACCCCCCCCCAGTAAATACCCCCCACCAGTAAATACCCCCACCAGTAAATACCCCCCAGTAAATACCCCCACCAGTAAATACCCCCCAGTAAAAACCCCCACAGTAAATACCCCCCCCCAGTAAATACCCCCCACAGTAAATACCCCCACAGTAAATACCCCCCCAGTAAATACCCCCCACCAGTAAATACCCCCCCACCAGTAAATACCCCCCCACAGTAAATACCCCCCACCAGTAAATACCCCCCCACCAGTAAGTACCCCCCACAGTAAATACCCCCCCAGTAAATACCCCCCAGTAAATACCTCCCCCAGTAAATACCCCCCCACCAGTAAATACCCCCCCAGTAAATACCCCCCCACAGTAAATACCCCCCACCAGTAAATACCCCCCCACCAGTAAATACCCCCCACCAGTAAATACCCCCCCACAGTAAATACCCCCCCACCAGTAAATACCCCCCCAGTAAATACCCCCCCCAGTAATTACCCCCCACCTGTAAATACCCCCCACCAGTAAATACCCCCCACAGTAAATACCCCCCCAGTAAATACCCCCCACCAGTAAATACCCCCCACCAGTAAATACCCCCCCCCAGTAAATACCCCCCAGTAAATACCCCCACCAGTAAATACCCCCCACCAGTAAATACCCCCCCAGTAAATACCCCCCAGTAAATACCCCCACCAGTAAATACCCCCCCCAGTAAATACCCCCCAGTAAATACCCCCACCAGTAAATACCCCCACCAGTAAATACCCCCCCCCCCAGTAAATAGCCCCCACAGTAAATACCCCCCAGTAAATACCCCCCACCAGTAAAAACCCCCTCAGTAAATACCCCCCACAGTAAATACCCCCCCACAGTAAATACCCCCCAGTAAATACCCCCCACCAGTAAATACCCCCACAGTAAATACCCCCCAGTAAATACGCCCCAGTAAATACCCCCCACAGTAAATACCCCCCAGTAAATACCCCCCCACCAGTAAATACCCCCCAGTAAATACCCCCCCCAGTAAATACCCCCCACCAGTAAATACCCCCCCCAGTAAATACCCCCACCAGTAAATACCCCCCCACCAGTAAATACCCCCCACAGTAAATACCCCCCCAGTAAATACCCCCCCACAGTAAATACCCCCCACCAGTAAATACCCCCCCACCAGTAAATACCCCCCCCCCAGTAAATACCCCCCACCAGTAAATACCCCCCACCGTAAATACCCCCCCCCAGTAAATACCCCCCACCAGTAAATACCCCCCCACCAGTAAATACCCCCCACCAGTAAATACCCCACATTAAATACCCCCACAGTAAATACCCCCACAGTAAATACCCCCACCAGTAAATACCCCCCACCAGTAAATACCCCCCCAGTAAATACCCCCCCACAGTAAATACCCCCCACCAGTAAATACCCCCCCACCAGTAAATACCCCCCACAGTAAATACCCCCCCAGTAAATACCCCCCAGTAAATACGCCCCACCAGTAAATACCCCCCCACAGGTAATTATCCCCCCAGTAAATACCCCCCCCAGTAAATACCCCCCCCAGTAAATAACCCCCACCTGTAAATACCCCCCCACCAGTAAATACCCCCACAGTAAATACCCCCCCAGTAAATACCCCCCAGTAAATACCCCCCCACCAGTAAATACCCCCCACCAGTAAATACCCCCCCCCCAGTAAATACTCCCCAGTAAATACCCCCACCAGTAAATACCCCCCCACCAGTAAATACCCCCCAGTAAATACCCCCCACCAGTAAATACCCCCCCAGTAAATACCCCCCCACCAGTAAATACCCCCCCCCCAGTAAATACCCCCCACCAGTAAATACCCCCCCCCCAGTAAATACTCCCCAGTAAATACCCCCCCACCAGTAAATACCCCCCCCCCAGTAAATACCCCCCACCAGTAAATACCCCCCCACCAGTAAATATCCCCCCAGTAAATACCCCCCCAGTAAATAACCCCCACCTGTAAATACCCCCCCACCAGTAAATACCCCCACAGTAAATACCCCCCCAGTAAATACCCCCCAGTAAATACCCCCCCACCAGTAAATACCCCCCACCAGTAAATACCCCCCCCCCCAGTAAATACTCCCCAGTAAATACCCCCACCAGTAAATACCCCCCAGTAAATACCCCCCACCAGTAAATACCCCCCCAGTAAATACCCCCCCACCAGTAAATACCCCCCCCCCAGTAAATACCCCCCAGTAAATACCCCCCACCAGTAAATACCCCCCACCAGTAAATACCCCCCCACCAGTAAATACCCCCCAGTAAATACCCCCCACATTAAATACCCCCCCCCCCAGTAAATACCCCCCCAGTAAATACCCCCCAGTAAAAACCCCCCACATTAAATACCCCCCCAGTAAATACCCCCCCACCAGTAAATACCCCCCAAAGTAAATACCCCCCACAGTAAATACCCCCCGCAGTAAATACCCCCCCAGTAAATACCCCCCAGTAAAAACCCCCCACAGTAAATACCCCCACCAGTAAATACCCCCCCACCAGTAAATACCCCCCAAAGTAAATACCCCCCACAGTAAATACCCCCCGCAGTAAATACCCCCCCAGTAAATACCCCCCACAGTAAATACCCCCCCCCAGTAAATACCCCCCACCAGTAAATACCCCCCCCCCAGTAAATACCCCCCACCAGTAAATACCCCCCACAGTAAATACCCCCACCAGTAAATACCCCCCCCACACAGTAAATACCCCCCCACCAGTAAATACCCCCCACAGTAAATACCCCCCCACCAGTAAATACCCCCCACCAGTAAATACCCCCCCCAGTAAATACCCCCCACCAGTAAATACCCCCCAGTAAATACCCCACCAGTAAATACCCACCAGTAAATACCCCCCACCAGTAAATACCCCCCAGTAAATACCCCCCACCAGTAAATACCCCCCCCCAGTAAATACCCCCCACCAGTAAATACCCACCAGTAAATACCCCCACCAGTAAATACCCCCCAGTAAATACCCCCACCAGTAAATACCCCCCAGTAAAAACCCCCCCAGTAAATACCCCCCCCCCAGTAAATACCCCCCACAGTAAATACCCCCCACAGTAAATACCCCCCCAGTAAATACCCCCCACCAGTAAATACCCCCCCACCAGTAAATACCCCCCCACAGTAAATACCCCCCACCAGTAAATACCCCCCCACCAGTAAGTACCCCCCACAGTAAATACCCCCCCAGTAAATACCCCCCAGTAAATACCTCCCCCAGTAAATACCCCCCCACCAGTAAATACCCCCCCAGTAAATACCCCCCCACAGTAAATACCCCCCACCAGTAAATACCCCCCCACCAGTAAATACCCCCCACCAGTAAATACCCCCCCACAGTAAATACCCCCCCACCAGTAAATACCCCCCCAGTAAATACCCCCCCCAGTAATTACCCCCCACCTGTAAATACCCCCCACCAGTAAATACCCCCCACAGTAAATACCCCCCCAGTAAATACCCCCCACCAGTAAATACCCCCCACCAGTAAATACCCCCCCCCAGTAAATACCCCCCAGTAAATACCCCCACCAGTAAATACCCCCCACCAGTAAATACCCCCCACCAGTAAATACCCCCCCAGTAAATACCCCCCAGTAAATACCCCCACCAGTAAATACCCCCCCCAGTAAATACCCCCCAGTAAATACCCCCACCAGTAAATACCCCCCCCCCAGTAAATAGCCCCCACAGTAAATACCCCCCAGTAAATACCCCCCACCAGTAAAAACCCCCTCAGTAAATACCCCCCACAGTAAATACCCCCCCACAGTAAATACCCCCCAGTAAATACCCCCCACCAGTAAATACCCCCACAGTAAATACCCCCCAGTAAATACGCCCCAGTAAATACCCCCCACAGTAAATACCCCCCAGTAAATACCCCCCCACCAGTAAATACCCCCCAGTAAATACCCCCCCCCAGTAAATACCCCCCACCAGTAAATACCCCCCCCAGTAAATACCCCCACCAGTAAATACCCCCCCACCAGTAAATACCCCCCACAGTAAATACCCCCCCAGTAAATACCCCCCCACAGTAAATACCCCCCACCAGTAAATACCCCCCCACCAGTAAATACCCCCCCCCCCAGTAAATACCCCCCACCAGTAAATACCCCCCACCGTAAATACCCCCCCCCAGTAAATACCCACCAGTAAATACCCCCCCCAGTAAATACCCCCCAGTAAATACCCCCCACATTAAATACCCCCCCCAGTAAATACCCCCCCCAGTAAAAACCCCCCACATTAAATACCCCCCCAGTAAATACCCCCCAGTAAAAACCCCCCACAGTAAATACCCCCACCAGTAAATACCCCCCAAAGTAAATACCCCCCACAGTAAATACCCCCCGCAGTAAATACCCCCCCCACCAGTAAATACCCCCCCACCAGTAAATACCCCCACCAGTAAATACCCCCCAAAGTAAATACCCCCCACAGTAAATACCCCCCCAGTAAATACCCCCCACAGTAAATACCCCCCACAGTAAATACCCCCCAGTAAATACCCCCCCAGTAAATACCCCCCACAGTAAATACCCCCCAAAGTAAATACCCCCCCCAGTAAATACCCCCCCAGTAAATACCCCCCCCCCAGTAAATACCCCCCCAGTAAATACCCCCCACCAGTAAATACCCCCCACAGTAAATACCCCCCCACACAGTAAATACCCCCCCACCAGTAAATACCCCCCCACCAGTAAATACCCCCCACCAGTAAATACCCCCCCCACACAGTAAATACCCCCCACCAGTAAATACCCCCCCACCAGTAAATACCCCCCACCAGTAAATACCCCCCACAGTAAATACCCCCCCCCAGTAAATACCCCCCCACCAGTAAATACCCCCCACCAGTAAATACCCCCCACAGTAAATACCCCCCCACACAGTAAATACCCCCCCACCAGTAAATACCCCCCCACCAGTAAATACCCCCCACCAGTAAATACCCACCAGTAAATACCCCCACCAGTAAATACCCCCCCAGTAAATACCCCCACCAGTAAATACCACCAGTAAATACCCCCCCACCAGTAAATACCCCCACCAGTAAATACCCCCCCACAGTAAATACCCCCCCACCAGTAAATACCCCCACCAGTAAATACCCCCCAGTAAATACCCCCCCCAGTAAATACCCCCCCCCACAGTAAATACCCCACAGTAAATACCCCCCCAGTAAATACCCCCCCACCAGTAAATACCCCCCCAGTAAATACCCCACCAGTAAATACCCCCCCCAGTAAATACCCCCCACCAGTAAATACCCCCCCACAGTAAATACCCCCCCAGTAAATACCCCACCAGTAAATACCCCCCCCAGTAAATACCCCCCACCAGTAAATACCCCCCCACAGTAAATACCCCCCCAGTAAATACCCCACCAGTAAATACCCCCCACAGTAAATACCCCCCCAGTAAATACCCCCCCAGTAAATACCCCCACAGTAAATACCCCCCCAGTAAATACCCCCCAGTAAATACCCCCCCACCAGTAAATACCCCCCACAGTAAATACCCCCCACCAGTAAATACCCCCCCCCGCCCAGTAAATACCCCCCCACAGTAAATACCCCCCCAGTAAATACCCCCTAGTAAATACCCCCCCAATAAATACCCCCCAGTAAATACCCCCCCCCCAGTAAATACCCCTCCAACAAATACCCCCCAGTAAATACCCCCCCCCAGTAAATACCCCCCACCAGTAAATACCCCCCAGTAAGTGTACAGTACACTTACAGTGGGGAGAACAAGTATTTGATACACTGCCGATTTTGCAGGTTTTCCCACTTGCAAAGCATGTAGAAGTCTGTAATTTTTATCATAGGTACTCTTCAACTGTGAGTGATGGAATCTATAAAAAAAATCCAGAAAATCACATTGTATGATTTTTAAGTAATTCATTTGCATTTTTTGCATGGCATAAGTATTTGATCACCTGTCAACCAGTGAGACTTCATGCTCTCACAGACCTGTTAGTTCTTCTTTAAGAAGCCCTCCTGTTCTCCACTCATTACCTGTATTAACTGCACCTGTTTGAACTCGTTACCTGTATAAAAGACACCTGTCCACACACTCAATCAAACAAACTCCAACCTCTCCACAATGGCCAAGACCAGAGAGCTGTGTAAGGACATCAGGGATAAAATTGTAGACCTGCACAAGGCTGGGATGGGCTACAGGACAATAGGCAAGCAGCTTGGTGCGAAGGCAACAACTGTGGGCGCAATTATTAGAAAATGGAAGAAGTTCAAGATGACGGTCAATCTCCCTCGGTCTGGGGCTCCATGCAAAATCTCACCTGGTGGGGCATCAATGATCATGAGGAAGGTGAGGGATCAGCCCAGAACTACACGGCAGGACCTGGTCAATGACCCGAAGAGAGCTGGGACCACAGTCTCAAAGAAAACCATTAGTAACACACTACGCCGTCATGGATTAAAATCCTGCAGCGCACGCAAGGTCCCCCTGCTCAAGCCAGTGCATGTCAAGGCCCGTCTGAAGTTTGCCAATGACCATCTGGATGATCCAGAGGAGGAATGGGAGAAGGTCATGTGGTCTGATGAGACTAAAATACAGCTTTTTGGTCTAAACTCCATTCGCCGTGTTTGGAGGAAGAAGAAGGATGAGTACAACCCCAAGAACACCATCCCAAGCGTGAAGCATGGAGGTGGAAACATCATTCTTTGGGGATGCTTTTCTGCAAAGGGGACAGGACGACTGCACCGTATTGAGGGGAGGATGGATGGGGCCATGTATTGCGAGATCTTGGCCAACAACCTCCTTCCCTCATAAGGACATAGGGACTGATGAATTTTGCCCCCTATATCTGTTTACTATTTCCTTTAGTGCATAAATGCAAAGGTCAGTGCCATGCTTTGGTTTAAATCCAAACTGGTTTTCTGTGGAGTAAATATATTGATTTAATCTGTCTAACAGAATCATTTCCATCACTTTAGACACTATGCTCGCTAAAGCTATAGGTCGGTAGTCGTCTATACTACTAATTTTACCAGTCTTGTCCTTTATAACTGGGACTAATAAAACGGAGAGCATGGAGTCAGGAAGCATAAATGATACATAAAACCAGTAAAACACAATGCAAGGAGGGGAAATGTTCTCACACTGGCATATTTAAGGTGCTCAGCATCAATGCCATCTAAGCCACTTGCTTTGTTAATAGATAACGTGTGTATTGCCTTATACACCTCCTAGGCAGTGACACCCATACAGTCCTTACTCTTGATGTAATCTACCTTATAAGATTAACTGTTAATACAGTTAAACAAAGTACTACAATGCTGCCGCCACAACTCAGCTATATTGTGTGCACCTGATGTTCCATCTACAGTACATGGTAAGGATGCTTTACTGTTGTTGAGAACTCTCACTTATTTCCAAAAGTCGACAACATTTTTACTCAACAGCTTCTTTGCCATGGAGTCATTTTTTTCATTTTTATGTATAAATCGGACAGCATATTTAAACCTGGCATGTGCTGTAAGACAATGTGGTCTTACAATTGAAGCCTCAGAGTGTAGATAAAATCCTTTTCGAGACCTCCACATAAGTTTTTTCCTACCCCACATAGTCTAAGTTTTTCCTTCATCCATGGACTTGAAGAAAAACACTGGAGTCAGGTTCCGGTTGGTGTTCCGTCCAAATACTGTGCAGGCCTTTATTGCAAGAATTACAATCAGAACCAAACACAGGAGAGCCGGCCGGGTCCCGGTAACCGACTCTGAAAACACTCTGATTTACACTCATCTTTTATATGGTACCAAAAGCAGTGGCCGCTCCTCAAACTTCATCAGTCTTTCTCCGTTATGCGCAACCTGTCTCATTTACGCTCCTATCTGACAGTTTCTGCCTTTAACTCTAACCCAAATAGGCTCCTTTAACTATGACATCACTGGTATATGTGTACTATCTAGCGCATATATATGACTTTTGGCATTTGGCCCTGCATCTATAACTAACTTTACCTCTCTGTTACTACCTGATGCTTAATACGCTCCGTCTAACACATCTTGATCGGATAGTGTTTGTCATATTCCCTTCCTCTGGCTCCAATGGTTGCTTTGTTAAAAGCAGCCACACCTACTTGTAGCCCATAGTCATATATTTCTACGCTCATCTTTCACCAGTGACACAACTGTTTGGGACCTACTGCGTGTGTGTGTGTGCGTGCGTGCGTGCGTGCGTGCGTGCGTGCGTGCGTGCGTGCGTGCGTGCGTGCGTGCGTGCGTGCGTGCGTGAAAAAGCTTGAAAAAGCTTGAAAAATGGTCAATTATACTTTGAAAATACATGCAGTCATGTAAAAAGCAAGAACACTTGGAATTTACAGTGAAAAAATAGACATATTACACTGTCTACTAAAGTAATCAAGAAAATATATGCTGTGTGAAAACCTTGTAAATGTTATAAAAGATATAAAGATGGACAACATAAAAATGTTTTCTCATCTGTAGTAATATTAAAGATTACTGTTTACGTTCCAAAAATGATTATTTCAGACTGAAATCAAAAACACATTAAACTTATTTTAAACATGAGAATCTGTGAAATCAGCATTAAAACAGTCATTAAAATTGCCCCGCATAGGGGTTTGGTTCCTAATTTTTACCTCAATTACATTTCAGAGTGTGTAAAGTCAGATGTAAATTAGTAAAGACAATGTTTACTTTTGTAACCGCTGCTGCTTCCAGAGTGATCAGTAGGAAACTAAATAAATGGTGAATCAAGAAACAACTCACTTGATGTTAAATGAGTTTTTAAGGCTTGCTTTTGCATGTTCATTTTGAATTATCTTCCAAGATCTAGGAATGTCAGCTGGCCTTGCCTCATATGCTTCAGCAAAGTCCCTGTTGTACTTGTTCATCACATATTTCCAGAAGTCTGATGCCTCAAGACTCCCATCAGGAGGGATGTGCCAGTCTGGGAAAATGTCCCTGTAAAATTTGTAAGGATGATATTCATGGTTAGTGGCGCTGCAGCTAAAGGTGCTGTCACTGATCACAGAAGATGTGCAAATGTCAGTTGTAAGTTTTTCTGAATGAATACAACTCCATCTACCAAGACCATCTGGTCGATGCAGGGAAGCAAAGTGAAAAGTGTGATCTTGTCCTCCTGCTTCACAGGGAACTTTACAGAACGGACACTGTTTCCCACAACCGACCACTCTGGTGAAAAGCTCAGCCTGAGGATTCACACGGAGATGTTCCAGTTTTCTCTCAAAGCTTGTGTCTTCAAACTTCTTCTTAAGAGTTTCTTCCATCTTCTCCACAGACTCAGTTAACCAACCAGCAAACTGTTCCCGGTCAGCGTTGTTCAGGATCATGAAGGCACCAAGAGCATCCTGGGAAATGACCAGTTTATCATCGAGTTCTTTGCAGATGTGTTCAACAAATGTCTTCAGGTCAGCACTCTTCTCTGATTTGGCCTTTTCCATGGCGTGCTTTATATTTTTGATACTCGACTTGATATGTTCTTCCTCATATCCAGATGTTTTAGATGCATCTGAGAAGTGCTCCTTTATTTGTTCAAGTATCCATGTTTTTACATAATCCTCATAATTGCAAATGCAGTGCATATATCTGTTGAAGTCTTCCTTTGACAGCAAATCCAGCAGAACTGAACCCTGGAAGGAGGTTCGTGTGCCGAACGCTTGACTTCTCATCATTTCTTCGGTGATATTCGGACCCAGAGAACGGTAGACAAAGTCTTCAACAGCTGGTTTCAGACATTGTTCTGTGAACTCTTCAGCCTTCTTCCGGCACTGGTCTCGTTTGTGGAAAACATCTTTGAAACCTGCACAGAACTTTTCCTTGTTTTTATTCAGAAGCATTTTGGGGTCATTTGCTTGCATGAAGTCTTCATGCATTGTCTGAAAGTTTCTGGCTGCATCTGCACAGATGTGCTGCTTTAGAGAAACTTCAAAATCCATGTCTGTGTCAACATCAGCCTTGTTCAACATTTCATCAATGATGCGAAGGACCTCCTGGATGTAAGTATTGTGGTAGTTGGTTTTTCTTTTCTTTTTGTCTGTTACAGAGTCTTGGCAAGCAGCTATGATTTTGTCAGCCAATTTTTGTCTGGATTTTACATGATCTTGAAGATTAAACCAACCCCTGACTCTGTGTGTTATGTCTTTTATAAATCCTTCAGGTTTGTCTTTCAAAGCTTCCAACCAACAGTTTTCGAGGCTTTCTCCACTCAGAAGTTGACAAGCATGACTCCCTTTCTTTTCAACATTTTCTCTCAGATAGTGGTCCACGTCTGTGGAGACATCTATGCGTTTTAGTCCAGAGAAAGACATCTTACTCAGTGTTTCACTCCACATCTCATCAAACTCTTGTTCTAACTCTCCGTCTGTCATTTGGACATTTTTCTTTCGACACTCAGTAATTAATTCACTCACTGCCTTTTCTATTTCTTTTGTGTGGTTCTCCTTGATATTTTCGACTTCTATCAGTCCCCGTTTGATATCAGCTGCTGCTGTGAGCTGATTTACAACAGAATTTTCCAATTCTCGACGAATGTTTTTTGCACCGTTTTTAAATTCCTCTTTGTATCCTTCAACCAGATAGACATGTCCATCTGTCTGCTTGAAGTATTCCTCCAGATTGTCAAGGAGCTTCGTCTCCCATTTAGACAGCTCTGTGGTTGCTTCATGTTTTAACTGAGGAAGGAATTCTTCCATATCAGATATTTGAGACTTTGCAGCAACTGTACCAAAGTTGGAAATCTTTGTTTCTGCATTGGAAACCCAGCTGTACATTGCTTTCTTGAATTCCCACTCCCATTTGTTGAACTCTGTGCAGAGCTTCATGTATGCGTCAGCTACAAGGCTGTTTCTGAAGCTGAAGATGAAGTTTTCGTGCTTCACAGCATTCCACAGACTGGTCATCCACTCTTTAAACTCCAACAAATCATGAGCAGATGATACACGCTCTCCCAGTTGTTGGATGATGTGTTTCTTGAGCTCGTATAAAGTCTTGCTGTACCCCACATTGACTGGTGCCATTGGTGGGTTTCCATTCCAGAGTCCAGGAACGTAGCAGTTCCCAGTGTCGGGACTGTACTCCATCACATCAGTGAAGCTTTTGTTTCCTTCTCTCTTTTCCATTTTGGCGGCTGCTTGGGTCATCTCATTTAACTGCTCCAGGAGCAGTTTCCTGTCTCGTAGGTTCTTCTCATGAGCAGAAACATCAGAGACGTTTTGATGAACAAACTGACATTTTGGTTTTTTGCCCACCTCCTTCATCCGGAGGAAAGCATGAACCACTATTTGCAGAATGTCCTTCATTTCAGTTGAATTCTCCATTGCAATATTGATAATGGTGATATCACTCAGCCCCACCACAAGCGTTGCAAGCTCATTGTCATGCTCATAGCTGTGTTCCAGCTGAGCAAGTTCTGGTGACTTTAAGCCCTCGGTGTCAATGATCACCATGAAGTCACAGCCAAATTCTCGTTTGATGTCTTCATTGACTCTGATGAGCAGCATGAAGGCCCCCCGAGTACATCGACCACTGCTGACTGCAAACTGCACTCCAAACATGGTGTTGAGGAGAGTGGACTTTCCAGTGCTCTGAACTCCAAGAACTGTAACTACCCGTATTTTGTTTTCTGGAGACACCAAGTGATTCAGCTGAGTGAGAACGTCACTCACCCATCTCAGAGGTATGTTGGATGCATCTCCATCAACAAGTTCAAGAGGAAACCCATCAAGCAGCAACTGTGCACAGAGTTTGGGCAGATGTTGCAGTTGTTGACGTGATGGGTGTGTTTGTGGAAGTGAGAGGGAAGCTTCATAGATCTGACCCATTTCACGGAAGAAATGTTCAGTCCCCAGAGAACTGTTGGAAAGATGCCCATCAATTTCTTTCACTTCCTCTTTGTTTGCAGAATCTTTGCACTTTTCTTTATACAGCTCTCTTAGTGCGGAGAGTTTTAAACGAGAGACGTCATCAAGGTTCATTCGCATCCATTTCAGGAAATAACATCTTTCTATTCCTGGTCTGGATATTGCATTGATGAAGCATGTCATTGCTGGGGACATAGCACAAGAGTTCTGCTTTTTCCGGAGTTCCTCCTTCTGCTGCTTAAGTTCACTTTTGTACATTTCTATGTTCTTAGAGCCAACTTTTTTTAGGCGAAATTCCTCTTTTTCTAAGTGAGTCAGATCCTTCCATATTTGGCCTTGCAGAGGAAGTTGTTCATCTTTGTACAAAAAGAGGTCTTGAATTTCTTCAGTGATGGCATCTGCACTCTTTTTTCCAGCCTGACACTCTGTAGAGTCTTCATCAACCAGGATTCCCAGTTCATGAGCAATGTCAGCCATATTTGCTATTGGCATCTTCATCAGTGGGTTTTCAACTACATCACTCACTTTTTTTCTCAAACATTTGATAAAATCTGCATCATTCTTCTGTTTTGTCTTAATAATTATGTTGTTTTTAGTCAAATCCAATGCAGTTGCTACGTTTTCCAGTGTTTCTAATTTGAAGTTCTTGCTCTCACTGTCTCCCACCAAGAAGATTTGAGCCTTCTGGTTTTGGTTTGTGAGAATTTTGCACTCAGAGTCCAAATGGTCAAAGAACACAAAAACTGCTGCAGATGTCTGACACAGAAAGGAGTATTGTGTTTCGAATGAAACAATGTCCCCGTGAAGATTAGCAACGGCCACTGGTTGATTGAAAAGATCGATGTCTGTGTTCCCACCAGGAAGGTGCCAGGTGATTTCTGTTACTCCGTTGGATATTCTTTTTGGACTGTCACCACCCTCCATGTTGTGGTGCACAAAAGTGTCGTGGTACTGCTGAGAATTGCTAAGAACCTTATTGAGGATCTCTGACTTTGACAAGGAGCAGTTACCCAGTCTCACAAAAGAGATCATTGGAACTTGAGAATCAACGATTCTCTCTTCAATGAAACCCTTGGATTGTGAAAGAGCTGGAGGTCTGTACTTCTTAACAATGTCTCTCATGGCCCACAGCATGAGCGTACACGGTTCTGTATCACAGCTGGGAAGCAGCAGAGGCACAGCGAACTGACACATCGACATTTTTAGTGCTATTTCTTGTTGTACAAAAGCATCTGAACACAGAAAGAGAGCAGTGATTATGTCGAGAGGGTTTACTGTGTCACCTGTGTTTGGACTGTCAAGTAGATCACGCAAATCTAACTTCCCTGATGAATCATCACAGTTCAACTCACAGACTGATGCACATTTCATATTCCTAGCTGTCACATTAACCATCATCAGTCTTTTTAGAAAATACCATGGGAGATCTGATTTACTCTTGACAGGAACATCAGTGATGGTCTTCTCATCAATCTCCAGGATCTCGCTGAGTGTTAGCTTCTCTCCGTAGTACGTAGTCAACCCCAGATCCTCCAACAGGCTTTTCAGTTTGGCGTCTGTGGAGATACAGAAAATTATAATAATTTTAGTTCTGTCTAAAAACTGCTGCAGACAGAAAAATGTCTGATGTGAAATAGTATTATAAGATATCACCTTAAGGCAAGGCAAGTTTAATTGTGTAGCACATTGTACTGAGGCTATGTCTCATGTTAAAGGGTTAGCCATCCTAAATGACTGGGCTGGGCCGGACTGGATAGTGCGTCAATGGAGCAGGATTGTCACAGATGAGCTGGATGCATCTGGTGACTACACAAGCTTTTCACGTTTTACGGACTTTGTACAAAAGGAAGCCAGGATAGCATGTAATCCCATTGCCTCGCCATTACGGTTAAGCCCCAAAGTCATGGATGACAGACTACCCAAAAGAGCCAATATTCTGAATACAAGTGCCCAGTTTAACAACTCTTCTGCAGGGATGCATAGAGCAACCTTTTTCAAGCCAAAACCACCTTGTCTGGTCTGCAAGGATGAAACTCAAGGCATAGCTAGGAGTCCTATCTTTGCAGAAACCCACATAGAAGGTAAAAGGGCATTTATTCGAGAAAACCAACTTTGCTTTGGCTGTTTGTGGAAAGGGAACGTCTCAAAGGACTGTAAAAGGCAACATACATGCCACACATGTGGCCGGCGCCATCCAACTTGCTTGCATGAAGAGAGGGAGAATGCATCTGTGGCAGCATTGGAGCAAAACCCCACTCTTACAGAAGATGCCGCAAGTCAGGAAGTCCATAATGTACTGTCCCACGCTGTGACTCAAGGTTCTTTCTCTACCTCTAATATTGTACCAGTGTTTTTATCATCAGCGGAAGAGCCGCATAAAGAGGTAGTCACTTATGCTTTACTTGACACACAGAGTGACTCAACCTTTATTTTGGAAGATCTACTCAAGAGCTTAACGTGAAAGCGCCATCTGTGCGACTAAAGCTAAGTACAATGACGGCTGTTGACACTATCATAACAAGCAAGATTGTACACGGTTTGCAAATCAGAGGAATTAATTCTGAATCCCATGTCCAGTTACAGAAGGCCTACTCTAGGGACTTCTCTCAGTGGACAGATCTCATATCCCAACTAATCAGACGGCACTGCAGTGGCCCCACTTAAGACACATAGCTGACAAACTATCTCCGCTGCTCGACTGCGAAGTGGGACTGTTGATCGGATATGAGTGTCCTGTAGACCTCCCTGAGCTGACCTCACTCGTTAATAGAGCTAAGTCTACCATATGTATGTTAGACCCCATCCCGACTCCACTATTCAAAAAGGCTTTTTCTCTTATTGGTACGACAATACTGGACCAAATTAACCTATCCCTAAGTTTAGGATATGTACCACAGGCTTTCAAAGTGGCAGTAATTAAACCTTTACTTAAAAAATCTTCTCTTGACCCAGACACCTTAGCTAATTATAGACCAATTTCCAACCTTCCATTTGTTGTACAGTTCCATCATCTCAGTAGAGGATGAGGAGCTGAAGTCGGTTGAGAGGGTGGGCATTATGGAGTGCAGGAAAAGAGGGGTGTCCAGATTGCGCAGGTTGCGAAGTTTAAAGATCCTCTCTGTGGGGGTGGGATTGGTGGATGGAACTTCCAGAGACAGTGAGACAGCCTTGTGGTCGGAGGCTCCAATTTCAAAAATATTAAGATTGGAAGCTGGTACATCTCCGGTGATGATGAGGTCTAGGGTGTGGCCACGTTTGTGGGTGGAGCCCTTTTCTCCCACTAGGGGAGTTTTTTCCTGCCATTGTTTATGTAATATTTGCTCGGGGGGTCATGTTCATGTTCTGGATCTCTGGAAAGCGTCTAGAGACAACATATGTTGTATTAGACGCTAAATTGACACTGCCCGGCTGCTGCACACTGCACCACCGCCCTTTTAATTTCAGAGTCAGAAGGAAAAGGGAGCCGGGAGACCGCTTGGACTGAAAGCCCCGACTGAAAA
Organism: Cololabis saira; assembly: GCF_033807715.1. NCBI lineage: Eukaryota > Metazoa > Chordata > Actinopteri > Beloniformes > Belonidae > Cololabis > Cololabis saira. The sequence goes on from NC_084589.1 coordinate 53,127,685, forward strand.
AGCCCAGCAGAAAACGTGGATCAGCACCTGAAAAGGCTTGCAGCCCCTCCAGACCCGGAGCCAAGGGAGACGTGAGGCTGTGTTGTTGTTAGTCAGTTAATTTATAGTGGTTTAAAGTTAAATTGTGTTTAATGCAACTTTGTATGCATATTACTGTGTAACCCACCGACAGCTGCGGCGCCGGTGAGCTGCCGGCGAGATCTACCAGCAGTGCTGTTTGCTTGTTTATTTTTGAGGTCCTTTGTTTCCACGGAGCTTCTTTCAAACTCAAGAGAAACGGTCTCACTGCCAACATGGAGGTCTGTTACTTCTGGAGGACGAACATCTGTCAGAGGAGAAAACAATACTCTGTGTTCATATTACAGGATGCTTTTAGTTGTAAAACTTTCTGAAACGTGCACTTATCTTCCATCAGTCATGCTTACAGTCGGCCTGCAGCGAGGCAGAGGAGACTCCTTCATCACTGTGAGGCTCAAGGAAGGAATCCGGTGCATCAAAGAAATCCTTGATGAATGTAGAAAAAGTTTGCCTCTCATTAAATTAATCAACATAAAAATATATACTGTTCATGTGTTGTGTGTTTTTTTATTTTACCTCTTCCCCCTCTGAGTTATCCATTGTTAAAGTCACACTCTCAGTGATGCCGCCACATTTGTTCCAGATGGATCAAACCTGTTCCACAGAAAGGTAACCTAAAACAATGTAAATTATTACAATATTACATACAAATAAATAGGCACAAAAAGTGAGGAAATTTGTGTTTGTAGATCATTTCTTTGTTGTAACAATGCTTATTGTCAAAAAACCTTATACCATTGTTTCCTGTTCCTGTTACATATAACATTTTAAACGTTTATATTTATAATTTTTTTAATTTGTTGTACATTATCATTGTTACTTCATAACAAAGGTTGATGGGAGTGGAACTCTGTATAAGCCCTTAGGGCGTCGTTCCCTCCATGCGCTTTGTAAAAAAAATTGTGTTAAATAAATACATAAAAATAAATAAATCAATATAACTAAATAGTGGTTATTCGAGTTAAGGTGGTTTTTTTTTGCTGTTCCTACTAGTATGTTCATATATCTCTGATGTTGTAAATGATGATGTTGCCAGCAGTTCAGGAAATCAGGGGCCCAAACCTTTTTAAGAGTTGTAAGAACTTACATGCAGATAAACCACATACGAATTACATCACTGGAGGGGCAGGTCATTCCTGTGTTTATTGCAGCCATACAGCCACTCAGACATATACATATACACACGCACATACACACACATAGCCTCAAATTCACATACACACACACGCACACACACAGACATATACATACACACACACACACACACACACACACACACACACACACACACACACACACACACACACACACACATACACACGCACAGACACATACACACACACAAATAGCCACACAGACATATACACACACACACACACACACACACACACATAGACATACACATTGGCTGGTTCACCTGCATGCTTGCTCTGTAGTTTTGGGGTTAATTAGCGGTAGCTTAGCTCAGACTGTGATCAGATCTCCAGATTTGGGACAGTTGCTGCTCGTGTTTTGGCCGGTTCCGTGTCTGTTCTGTTTTCTTCTTCTTTTTTTTGGTTTTTGTTGCAGATTTCCAGTGCTCGACGTGAGGCCTCCATGTGATCTTGCTTCCTGGTTTAGCAGCAGATGTCACCCCCCCCCCCCCCCCACCTCCCAAAAAAAAGACGCGTTTGTATGTGTATATATATGTATATTATATATATTAAATATAGTATAGATATAGTATAGAGTATAAGGAAAGCATTGTTACAACAAAGCAATATTCCACCAAACACAATCTAAAGCACAAACATGGAGAATGTCCATCGATTACGATAAAATTTGAATATTTCAAATTTAGTTTTCGCTATGCGCCCTCCCGGTCTACGTTTAACATTGAAAAGGACAGGAAGAATAGCTTCTAATATTGTGATTCTGAAGTCGTTTCACGTGGATATTCAGTATTTGAAATTACATGCGGGGGCTGAAGGAAGCCACGGCACAGATCTGCTTCCTGACATCTGAAATTGTAATGAAATTGTAGCTGTACAAAAAAGGAAGGAAACCATTTAGCAGAACAACAGCACTCCCTTCCATTCGCCGGGGGTGAGAGCGCTGTTACAATTTTACTGTGTTTTTCTCCCTAGCCCACTTCCTTTCCCCCCCAAGTGGTCCTTGTTGCTTGCCAGGTCGTCATTGTTGATAAGAAAGTGTTTTTTATTTATTTTTTTTCTCCCTTGTCTGCACACATATTAATGATTGATACCATGACGGTAGAAACCAAAAGTATATACTGTATATGTGCATTATTACTATATTTAATATATATACATATATATACAAGTACATATGCGTACACATACATAAATATACACATACAAACCCAGTGATTTTTTTTTTTTTTTGTGACGACCTCCACTGCCAATCCAGGAAGCAGGAACACACGGAGACACACGTCAAGCACTGGAAATCTGCAACAAAAAACCACAAAACAAAGCACGAAACCGGCACGGAGCCGACCAAAACAATAACAGCAATCGACCTAAATCTTGAGATCTGATCGCAGTCTGAGCTAAGCTATCGCTACCGCTACCTAAACCCAAAAACTAGAGAGCCAGCATGCAGGTGAACAAGCCAGTGTGTATATCTATGTGTGTGTGTGTGTATGTATATGATCATGCGTGTGTGTGTGTGTGTGTGTGTGTGTGTGTGTGTGTAAATGCATGTGACTAAGTGACTATATGTGTGTGTGTGTGTGTGTGTGTGTGTGTGTGTGTGTGTGTGTGTGTGTGTGTGTGTGTGTGTGTGTTTGTGTATATGCATGTGACTAAGTGACTATATGTGATATGTGTGTGTGTGTGTGTGTGTGTGTGTGTGTGTGTGTGTGTGTGTGTGTGTGTGTGTGTGTGTGTGTAATAAACCAAACAAAGCTCCACCTGAAGTGTATCTATAGTGGGGGAGGGGGGGAGCAACCCCGCCACCCACGAGACCAGAGGCCGACACGGAAGAGCCCGGAACCGGATAAGAAAGTGTTTTTAATGACTTGCCTGGCGGACGCGTGGGGTGACGGAGCCACAGCTCGCCCCCCCCTGCTCCGCGCTCTCTCTCTGCGCTCACCTAATTATTATTCTCACAGGAGTCAATTCTTCATGTATCGAGCAATAATAAGCAAACAAATAAAAGCCTTTCAGTGATATTCACTCAGTCTTTGCAGATTGCGGCTCTATATATATTCAATATTGTAGAATATATATTTTGAAGAGAGAGTTCAAGAGGACGTGAAACCATTAATCCTCCTCCTGTGGGAGATGAACCTGGCGTTGTATGCAGCGATTCATCCCCGGGCCCGGGCCGCCAGAAGCTGCTGCATCATGCTCAGGGAGCAGGTTTACAAGTAGCTACCGTTAGAACAATCATAGACACACTCTGTCAGCAAGAAAATGTGAGTTTGTGGTAAATTGCTGCAAAGGGCCCGGTCATATGCCCGGCTACCGGCATAGGCCTATACGAGCCGCACCCGCTCATACACAAAAAGAATCTAACTCGTTAAATCAACACACCTCTCATAGATTTTTATTATGTATATTCCGTTTTTTTCCTCTGACTTAAGTAAAAGCGTAAATAATGTTTAATAATCATACCCATATTTCTTTCTGTATTGCCTAGTATATGACAAAACACCGCCCGATTTTTTTTTATTTATAGAAAATTAACTAGTCTACAAGTTTAAAGAATTACGTACCTTGATAAATATCTCCCGTGCTGAATTACCACGTAGTTCAAACAAGTTTATCCTAAGATGAAGTTGTTCCAAGTACAACTCTCTCCCTTCTAATGTCAGCACGATATTGAGCCTCAGCTTTTACACTGAAGAACAAAGTTTCACTTTCATTTCCAAAGAAATGAAACGGAAATGAGTCAAAGTTCAGTTACAGGTCATAAAACCCACATACTCATTTACAGATGCAAGATAACATCACAATCTATCTCACTGTGCAACAATAACTGCGTTTTCATAACTTGTTTTTTCTTTTCATAACGAGCTGTTTTTTTAGAAAGGGAAATGAATTTGCAGTGCCTTGTGAAAGTATTTGGCCCCCTTGAAATTTGTGACCTTTTGCCACATTTCAGGCTTCAAACATAAAGAAATAAAACTGTAATTTTTTGTGAAGAATCAACAACAAGTGGGACACAATCATGAAGTGGAACGAAATGTATTGGATATTTCAAACTTTTTTAACAAATAAAAAACTGAAAAAGTGGGTGTGCAAAATTATTGATCCCCTTTACTTTCAGTGCAGCAAACTGTGTCCAGAAGTTCAGTGAGGATTCTGAATGATCCAGGGTTGACCTAAATGACTAATGATGATAAATGGAATCCGCCTGTGTGTAATCACGTCTCCATATAAATGCACCTGCACCGTGATCGTCTCCGTTTAAAGCCCAGAGAGCATCATGAAGAACAAGGAACACACCAGGCAGGTCCCACATACTGTTGTGGAGAAGTTTAAAGATGGATTTGGATACAAAATATTTCCTAAGCTTTTAAACATCCCAAGGAGAACTGTGCAAGCGATAATATTGAAATGGAAGGAGTATCAGACCAAATCTACCAAGACCTGGCCGTCCCTCTACACTTTCAGCTCATACAAGGAGAAGACTGATCAGAGATGCAGCCAAGAGGCCCAGGATAACTCTGGATGAACTGCAGAGGTCAGAGGTCACCTACAGCTGAGCTGGGAGACTCTGTCCATACGACAACAATCAGTCGTATACTGCACAATTCTGGCCTTTATGAAAGAGTGGCAAGAAGAAAGCCATTTCTTAAAGGTATCCATATAAAGTGTTGGTTTAAAGTTTGCCACAAGCCACCTGGGAGACACACCAAACATGTGGAAGAAGCTGCTCTGGTCAGATCAGACGAAAATCAAACTTTTTGGCAACAATGCAAGACGTTATGTTTGGCGTAAAAGCAACACGGCTCATCACCCTCAACACACCATCCCCACTGTCAAACATGGTGGTGGCAGCATCATGGTTTGGGCTTTTCTTCAGCAGGGACAGGGAAGATGGTTAACATTGATGGGGAGATGGATGGAGCCAAATACAGGACCATTCTGGAAGAAAACCTGATGGAGTCTGCAAAAGACCTGAGACTGGGACGGAGATTTGTCTTCCAACAAGACAATGATCCAAAACATAAAGCAAAATCTACAATGGAATGGTTCACAAAAAAACATATCCAGGTGTTAGAATGGCCAAGTCAAAGTCCAGACCTGAATCCAATGGAGAATTTGTGGAAAGAAGTGAAAACTGCTGTTCACAAACGCTCTCCATCCAACCTCACTGAGCTCCAGCTGTTTTGCAAGGAGGAATGGGCAAAAATTTCAGTCTCTCGATGTGCAAAACTGATAGAGACAAACCCCAAGTGACTTACAGCTGTAATCGCAGCAAAAGGTGGTGCTACAAAGTATTAACTTAAGGGGGCTGAATCATTTTGCACGCCCAATTTTTTTTTGGTTTTTTATTTGTCAAAAAAGTTTGAAATATCCAATACATTTCGTTCCACTTCATGATTGTGTCCCACTTGTTGATTCTTCACAAAAAATTGCAGTTTTATATCTTTATGTTTGAAGCCTGAAATGTGGCAAAAGGTCACAAAGTTCAAGGGGGGCAAATACTTTTGCAAGGCACTGTAGGTCCCTGCAATATTATTTCTTAAGTCCTTTGATCTGTTTTGCTGCACTCTCCTGTTTTCATCATAAATGCCACGTGTTAGGGTGTAAATGTGTAACTTTTCATGCCATCCATTTCTTTAGTTTATTATTTTGTAATTGTACCAGAACCAGACATGTTTAGCTGATACACATGTCTGGAACAAACTCCCAGAAAGCCTCAGATCAGCTCAAACATTCAGTTTATTTAAGTCCAGGTTGAAGACTCACCTGGGGCCCGTTTCACAAAGCAGGTTTAGTGAAAACTCGGAGTCTGTTAACCCTGAAATGAGGGAAACTCTGAGTTTTCCGTTTCACAAAGAGAGGTAACTTAAGCTCTGGGTCATTTACCGTAGTAACAGACTCTCTGAACCTAACCTGGTCAGTTACCGTAGTAACAGACTCTCTGAACCTAACCTGGTCAGTTACCGTAGTAACAGACTCTCTGAATCTAACCTGGTCAGTTACCGTAGTAACAGACTCTCTGAACCTGGTCAGTTACCGTAGTAACAGACTCTCTGAATCTAACCTTGTCAGTTACCGTAGTAACAGACTCTCTGAACCTGGTCAGTTACCGTAGTAACAGACTTTCTGAACCTAACCTTGTCAGTTACCGTAGTAACAGACTCTCTGAACCTGGTCAGTTACCGTAGTAACAGACTTATGAACCTAACCTGGTCAGTTACCGTAGTAACAGACTCTCTGAACCTAACCTGGTCAGTTACCGTAGTAACAGACTCTCTGAACCTAACCTGGTCAGTTACCGTAGTAACAGACTCTCTGAACCTGGTCAGTTACCGTAGTAACAGACTCTCTGAACCTAACCTGGTCAGTTACCGTAGTAACAGACTCTCTGAACCTAACCAGGGGCCTCATTTATAAAGCTTGCTTGCGCAGAAAAAGCGCCTGAAAGTTGCGGAAGCCACCTTCTACGCAAATCCTCGGATCTAAAAAGAAAAAACTAACCGAAAAATCTGCTTATCTTTACGGCAACTCAGACCCTCCCGTAAGAATTTACTTAAAGGGATTGTGACATGAAAAACACATTTTTCTTGATTTTTTGTGTTTTGTTGGGTGTCTTGACATCAATTACACCCAAAAAACAAACAAACTTTTAACATTCAGTGTATTGTGTGCTTTTTGGGATTTTCCGCATAACTATGCAAAAACGGCGCATGTGGTTTGGTGGCGGATCGTTACGTAACGATCCGCTAAATCACCGCCCCCTCCACCCAGCTCCCTGCCTCCGCTCCTCTCCAGCGCCACATAAAGGCTGATTTATGGTTCCGCGTTACACCGACGCAGACCTACGGCGTAGGGTTACGCTGGGACGCGCACCATACGCTGAACCCTACGGCGTAGGCTCTGCGTCGATTTAGCGCGGAACCATAAATGAGGCTTAACAAGGAGCTGTTTAGAGCCTCTTTTGTTCTAATCACCGGAGGAAAACTGCTAAGAAGACCCGCGGCCACTGACTGGACTTAAGATAAGGGGACAGTGCTGCTTGCATGCCTTTATTTTTATGATTGTTTGCTGTGGTTCGCCCTCCTGCTTTTCCGTGCATGCTTCGCCTGTCGCTCTCGGCTTAACTCTCCGACGCCGCTGTGAGCGTATGGCTGGAGGAGGAGGAGGTTTGGAGGAGGAGCGGAGCAATGATTGACAGGAAAGGGGGGAAAGGAAGCGTTTTTCACGGGGCAAAAAAACACTGTAATAAAAAGCCAGGAAAAGAGTACTAGAGTAAAGTTTTTCTTGTTATACTCTTTTAGACACATTTGAGGGATGTTGGCCAAGACTTTTAATAGTGTTAAAAGCATGTTAAAAATGATGTCACAATACCTTTAAGACACGGGGAACTGGCGAGGCAGGCTGTGAGGTGGTGAAATGAAGCCAGATTCATGTCATACTCTTAATAATGTCATCACATATCACAACATATGTCAGGCTTAAAATAAAAAAATAATAAAATAAAATAGCGCTGATCGTGTCCCTCTGTGTGAAGCTCAGTCAGTCAGGACTCTGGTGCTGCTGCTGCTGCAGCCTCTTCTTCACCCGCTTTAGGACAGAACAAATGAGGGGCTGCGTTTAGGGAGCCCCACGGAGCCCCTCATTTCTTCCCTAAAGGGACACAGATTTTTTTTCATATATATGAGTTTTACGCGCGCGTGAAACCTTTAGGTGCTGCTTGTATATGGTGCCTAAATTAGGGTCCCGCGTTAAAACGATGCAGAGCCTACGGCGTAGGTGCGCGTCGTAGGCTCTGCGTTGCTGACGCAGAACCATAAACCCGCCCTGAGCAGCTCTGAGGGGAGACGGGAGAAGAGGAGGGGGAGCGGGGGGGTGAAGCGGGGCTGCGGGGCCGTTTTCGTATCGCTTTCATACAGTGTCTTGATAATTTGCAATTTAAGGCTGAGCCTACCGTTAGTTTTTAAACTTTAAAAAGTAAGGGGAAAAAAAACATGATTTTGAAAAGACGGGGGGACGTGTCCCCCCTGTTGCGCCGGGGAACTCACGGTGTTTAGCGCAGCAACGGCGTGCTGCCACTCACTCGCTTTATTTTATTGTATACTATTTATATAGTTATTCTAACTTTTACTGTGACCACCAAATAATGTGGTTTTCCTGTCCTCCACCTCATCTACAACATCTAGGTCTCCGTGAAAGTCAGTGTCACGGTGGCTGCTACTTCTAATTCATTCTGACGCCAAACAGGCTGCAGGAAGCCACTGCGCATGCTCAGTAGGCTCATCCATATGCATTTATGGGCGTGTAGAGGGCGGGATTAGAGGCGGATTCAGCTGCGCAGGTCTGTGATTCATAATTTTTATTTTATTTTATTTATCCTTTATTTATACAGACAAAACACTTGAGTCCGGAGACTCATTTTCAAGTGTGACCTGTTCACATCCACACAGTTGCATAAAACATAAAAATGAGACATGACAAGATATGACAGGACATAACACTTGAAACTGATGCAGAGTGGAAATGACAATACACTATAACCGTTAAATAGCTGGAAAATAGAGATATCAGGTTAGTACACTAGCCCCAGACAAAAATAAAACTTGTAGAACACAGACTAGCTTATGTGCTTTAAATGCTTAGCTGCGGCAGAGGTCATCTAGTGCAAGTACAAGATAAAGATGCACTCTAAAGGAACGTTGCGTGCAAATCTGCGTGCACATGGTTTTATTGATCCAGATTTTTTTTTGCGCCCTTTAACTATGGTCAAGTAATGCTTATGAGGCAGTTAAGCATTAATAATGTGTTACCTAAGGGATACATGTGTTACACTTTACAATAAGGGTCCAGAAAAGTATTTACTAATGGTTAATTATGGTTAAGTAATGCTTATGAGGCAGTTAAGCATTAATAATGTGTTACCTAAGGGATAAATGTGTTACACTTTACAATAAGGGTCCAGAATAGTATTTACTAATGGTTAATTATGGTTAAGTAATGCTTATGAGGCTGTTAAGCATTAATAATGTGTTACCTAAGGGATAAATGTGTTACACTTTACAATAAGGGTCCAGAATAGTATTTACTAATGGTTAATTATGGTTAAGTAATGCTTATGAGGCAGTTAAGCATTAATAATGTGTTACCTAAGGGATACATGTGTTACACTTTACAATAAGGGTCCAGCAAGCCTTTACTAATGGTTAAGTAATAGTTATGAGCCACTCCTATACATTTATTAAGGTTTATGTCAGGTTACCGTTCATAAGGTCAGGTAAGCTACCTGATAACATACACAGCACCATTAGGAAATGATTACTTAAGACTCTAAATAATTGTTTAATAATGCCCATCCAGTAAACATGTACACCATTAGCGAATGATTAGTAGATGTATTAGGTAGCTGTTACTTAATGCATATTCACTCCAAATAAACACCATTAGTAAATGATTACTAGGGACATTATTAACGTTTTACTTATGTATTAACTAATGTATTACTTTATACTAAGTAATGCATACATAAGGATAAATTATTACATCATGTAACGTTTATTAATGCTTACTAATGTATTAATTAACTCTGAGCAGTAGGCATTAATTAACTGTTTATTAATGCATTAACTAATATGCTAATTAATGTTAAGTAATACATAATAATGGTTATTTAACTATTATTACACTGTTAATTAATGCTTAATAATGCATTAACTAACTGTTTATTAATGCATTAACTAATATGCTAATTAATGTTAAGTAATACATAATAATGGTTATTTAACTATTATTAAACTGTTAATTAATGCTTAATAATGCATTAACTAAAGTTAATTAAGGGACCCTTATTGTAAAGTGTTACCGCAACTTCATCTTAAGCTGAGTGCAACAGATCAGCAGTGTTACTAACAAGAAAATCAACATCAACATCAGAGGGAGAACCCAGGTCACTGGCCTCTATTGCTTCAGTAGAGGCTTCACTATTTTCCACTGTCGCAAGATGAGCAATGGCCTCCTTAAATTTAACAATAGCTTCATCAGACAAACATCTGCTAAAATAATACCTCCTATTTTGCACTTCAACATCAACAATATTAAATTCAAACGTTATTAAATAATGGTCGGATAAAAGGGAGTTTACAGGTGACACCAACAGATCATCAGTTTCAACACCGTAGGTGAGAACGAGATCGAGAGTATGATCAAAACAATGCGTCGGCCCGTCCACTTTTTGGGAGATATCCATTGATTCTAGAAGAGAATTGAAAGCTAATTTAAGATTATCGCTTTCAACATCCATATGAATATTAAAATCACCCACTATGATGCATTTATCTGTACTGATCAATAATGCACAAAGGAAATCTGAAAATTCAGACAAAAACTCTAGATACGCACCAGCAGGGGGCCGATACACTACCACTAACACAACTGGCTTCTCTGATTTCCAGCTCGGAAATTTCAGACTAAGCATGAGGCTTTCAAATGTATTATAATTGCACTTAGGTTCAATTTTTGTTTGGAGACCGGAGTTATAAATTGCTGCGACTCCTCCGCCTCGGCCCGTGTTTCTAGGAATGTGATGATTAAAGTAGCCGGACGGAGCTGATTCATTCAAACTAACATACTCCTTCCTTAAGCAGAAAACATCACTCTTACTCTCTGTAATTATATCATTTACTAACAGAGACTTAGAGCTTAACCATCGTATATTTAGTAATCCGCATCTAATTTTCCGGTCTCTTATTGGTACCGAATGTGCATTGGTTTTAATTTTTACAAGATTATTTTGGTTAACGCCTCTATAACGCCGCACCTGGTGAATTTGTGGAGGGCGGGGAACTGCAACCACTTCTATTTTGCTAGGCACCTGGTTAGAGTTACCTGTTACATCATGTAATCCTATAGTTTTGTTGGCAGGCGTTGGTCCTCGAGAAGCAGCAGAGAAGTGTGTTAAACTACAGCTCTGCATCCTGGCCTGGACCCTGCAATGTCAGGGAGAGGGTCTAATGAAACAGGCCAAATTACTAGAGACAAGAGCAGCACCAGCCCGGGTGGGATGAATGCTGTCTCTTCTAATCAGACCGGGCTTTCCCCAGAACGTTTCCCAATTGTCAATTAAGGCCACGTCGTTTTCTGAACACCACTGAGACAACCAGCGACGGAGCGAGAGCATGCGACTAAACATGTCATCGCTGGTCAGATTGGGGAGGGGGCCATACTCTCACTTGTCATTTTATTTCTTTTATACCTTTGCTCCGTTTTGACTGTCATGTGAACCTCACCTCAGCTACTCAGCCTTGTCCTCGATGTTTTTCATTCTTCTAGGGAGATTGTGGCAGCAGCCTGGCAGGCTGCTCCGTCACCTCCTCATAGATCGTATTTGGGACAGGCAGACGCCAGTAGTTTTCCAACTGCCTTAACATTTCAACTATGTGATGCTGTGGTCCACACCACACCGACACCCCGCCTACTCACACCCTTTTCTTCTGTAATTCCACACCCACTTTCTATGCCCTTAAATAAACCCTGCTGGGGCGGACCGGTTATAGTTCTTGGTGTCTACCCTTGCAAGAAATACGTTTTGTCTCAGCCTCTTTCTTCAGATCACTGAGTGTTTTTCTCTTTAGCATTCATCCTCTGATCTGGGCTGTAGATGAAGCTGTGAGAGGAAGCTGGAGTTCCTGCAGAAACCCTCAGCAGCACCAGGAGGTCATGTGATCTCCACCCAGGAGTTGGAGGTCAGAGAGGAAGAGGAGTTATCACTTCATCTTCACTTTCTAACACCGATGTTGGTTTATTTCAAGAGTACTTGAATACTTTTAGACATGCTGCTGATGTTTTTACATGTTGGATGTTACATGAATATTTTCATCTTCTCACTTCATTTTTACATCAACAACTTTGAAAACTGAAGGATCAAATTAAAACAGATAAATCAAACAAATATTATACAAACTGGAAAAGTTAAATGTAAAATGGAAATGTTTAGATTTGAAGCTCAAACTTTCCTTCAGAAAAGAAACAAGACTTTAAGAATCTAAACGTGAAGTCAAACATGAAAACATTTAGAGACAGAATCCAGAATAAAACAAGAATAATGAGATAAAAATCTAATTTATGATCAATCGTCAACAATCCAGTAAATGAAATGAAATGAAATAAAATGAAAATATATTTATTTGGGTCAGGTCATTCATAATGTAGACACCAACTGAAAGCATTAGTTCACATTAAAAAAAAACAGACCTAACCGAAAAGGAATAGGCTGAAGCTATTGCTTATTTACGCCTACCCTTCTCACATGATCAACTTTTTCAGATCAAACATACAAAACATAGTACAAAAAAATAAATCATATTGTTTACACAATCCCGAACATAATTCCGTAATAGTTTAATCTACTGGATCCCTCATATTTTCCAAACACATTAAACTTAAACAAACGTTTGAATGCATGAATCGACTGGCACATCTTCAATTTGTCATCAAGTGCATTCCATATATTTACAGCCCTTACAGTAATATTTACAGTAATACATTGATCTTTAATTTTAGTCCTAGACTTTGGTTTTTCAATCATACGATTCCCTCGAAGCTCAAATCTACTTACTCTTATCTTAAACATGCTTACAATTTTACTAGGTAACAATCTGTTGAACACTTTGAACATTATCAATGCTATTTTGTATTCCACTAAATCCATGAACTTAAATGCCCTTAATTTAATAAATAATTAATTTAATGGTTCTCTATAATTTGATTTTGTGATAATCCTTACCGCTCTTTTTTGAAGAATAAAGATGGGTTTAGTATGGGTAAAATATGCACTCCCCCATATTTCTAAACAGTATGTAATGTAGGGAATAAACATAGTACAATACAAAATATATAAAGCACGCTGGTTCAACATATCTTTTACCTTGTATAATATGGCTATCGATTTAGCTAATTTAGATTTGACATGATTAATATGCATCTTCCAATTTAATTTATGCTCCATGATGACACCTAAAAATGTTGTCTCAAACACCCTTTCTATTTCTGTATCTTCTATTCTCTATTTAACTACCTTATTTATTTTACGGTTCCTAAAAATCATAAACTTTGTTTTATTTATATTTAAAGATAACTTATTTACATCAAACCATTTCTTTACAAGTTTCATCTCATTTTCAACAGTAGCTATAATTTCAGTTAAATGGTCCCCAGAACAAAAAAAATTGTATCATCTGCAAAAACGATACAGTTCATACTTTTTGACACTTTACAAAGCTCGTTCAGATACAAAATAAATCATTTTGGCCCCAGCACAGACCCTTGCGGGACCCCGCATGTAACCCTTAATAACACAGAATCAGTTTTATCACAAGATACATATTGCCATCTGTTACTTAGATAAGAGCACAACCAGGAGTAAGCTACCCCTCTGACGCCATACTTATACATCTTTTGCATTAGTAATTCATGATCGATCGTATCAAAGGCCTTTTTAAGGTCAATAAAAATTCCTATCGTGTGTAATTTATTATCAATGGCGGTAGTTATTTCATCCATGAGTTTCATAAGTGCTAATCCAGTAGACTGGTTTGCTCTAAAACTGTACTGATTCTCACTCATGATATTATGCTTTTCTATAAAACTATCCAATCTTGTGACAAATATTTTCTCCAACATTTTTGAAAATTGTGGAAGTAAAGACACTGGTGTATAGTTTGACAATAGTTCTTTTCCACCAGACTTATATAAAGGAATTACTTTTGCTGTTTTCATTTCATTTGGAAAGATTCCAGTTCTGAATGAAAGATTAAAGATATAGGTCAGAGGTTTAACCACACCTAAAGTAAAGTAAATTAGTCAATGTTTAAATGTGAAAAAGATCAAATAAAAATACAATAAACCAAAAGACTAAGAATAAATGGTGATCATCTCTTCTTCATCATCATCATCATCATCATCATCATCATCATCATCATCATCATCATGGAGACACTGAGGAACCAGAACCAGAGTCCAAGTCCAGGATCCAACAGAGACAGTTTCTCTGACAGGAGACTCTGGAGACTAAACTGGACACAGAGACAATGAGGAACCAGACCAGGACACAACCCCAGACCCAAACCCGGAACCAGACCTGGACCAGAGTCCAAATCCAGCACAGAGAGATTCAGTGAAGGTGGTGTTGAACGTGTGGAGGTGGATCAGTCTGTCAGAGACGACTTCATAGAAGGACAGAGTTCCAGCAGGAACGTCCACGTAAACTGCTACTCTGTTAGAGCCTGAAGGTGGAGATGAGGAGGTGATGGATGTTTCTCTGTTATTGTGACGGACACGGTACTGACCACGTGGAGAACAGTCCAGACTCCAGGAATGATCGTTTCCTCCAAACCAACAGTCAGAGTTTCCTTTCCTGCTGATTCTTCTGTAACTCACTGATACAGAAACATGTTTGCTCCACTGGACCTCCCAGTAACAGCGACCCGTCAGAACTTCTCTACACAGAAGCTGATGACAGGAATCAAACCTGTCTGGATGATCAGGATATGACTGATCCTCCAACACACGTGTCATCTTCCTGTTGTCATCAGACAGTTTGATGTTGTTGTGGACTGTGTTTGTGTCGATGGTGAGTCGACAGGAATCTGATGGAGAGAACAAACAAGCAGCTGCAGTTATTATTGATCAATTATTGATCACTGATGGACTCATGAACGAGTAAAGACGGTTGAATAAAAACACACTTACACTTCCTCAGTCCTGGTGTCAGCCATCGCTGTCCAGCAGGCTCCACCCTGGAAGGAGGAGGAGGATCAGACCAGCTCAGTCTCTCTCAGAGGAAGCAGAGATGTCAGAGCCCCCCCATCACCTGTTGGACACTCCCGTATCCACTACACCCCCCCCATCACCTGTTGGACACTCCTGTATCCACTACACCCCCCCATCACTTGTTGGACACTCCCGTATCCACTACACCCCCCCATCACCTGTTGGACACTCCTGTATCCACTACTTACCACCACAGCCCTGAGCAAACACCTGAGGTGGAGGGAAACTTTTGACACCATAACCCTAACCCCCCACTCCCCCACCCAGCAGGGTGTCCTACCTGAGAGTGTCCTACCTGAGTGTCCTACCTGAGAGTGTCCTACCTGAGTGTCCTACCTGAGAGTGTCCTACCTGAGAGTGTCCAGTCTCCAGCAGGGATCCTCCAGTCTAGACAGAAGCTTCCCTGCTGACTCCCCTGGATGGTTGTAGCTCAGGTCCAGCTCTCTCAGGTGGGAGGGGTTGGAGGTCAGAGCTGAGACCAGAGAAGAACTTCCTTCCTCTGAGATCAGACAGCCTGACAGCCTGCAGACACACAACACAGGTCTGCTGTTATCTGCTCAAGTGTCCTGCTGCAGACACACAACACAGGTCTATGCATGTTATCTGCTCAAGTGTCCTGCTGCAGACACACAACACAGGTCTGCTGCATGTTCTCTGCTCAAGTGTCCTGCTGCAGACACACAACACAGGTCTGCTGCATGTCCTCTGCTCAAGTGTCCTGCTGCAGACATGTTTAGCAGCAGGTTCACTGGACCTGGAGAAGACTTGAATGAATCCTGACCTGAAAGACTCCAGGTGACAGTGTGGACTTTCCAGTCCAGGACACAGCTGCTCCAGTCCAGAATCCTGCAGGTCGTTGTTGCTCAGGTCCAGTTCTGTCAGACTGGAGGACTGAGAGCTGAGAACTGAGGACAGAAGTGGACAGATGTTCCCTGAGAGGTGACAGCCACTCAGTCTGCAGACGGAAGAAAAGAATAACCAGGTTATTTCACTGTTGTGGAAGAAAATGCAGTTGTGTCTCCAACTGTTCTGCTGGTCTTCAGCTCATCCTGCCCCCCCAGGACAAACAGAAATGAAAGTGTTTCCTTGTCAGAGTTCATGCTTGTGTGTGATTTTAGGTCCAATCTGTCATTAAAGTCTCTGGAAATGAAAGAACCAGCGTAAACTCACTCATGTGAGGTTGTGCTGAAAAAAAGACCCAAACAAGTGAAGAAAACATGAAATGTGGAGGCCAGCTGACAGTCCTGCCGGGGCCCCGGACAAAATAATCTAAGATGGGCCCCCCTGCACCCGGATCTCTCCTTCTCCCTCTTCTTCTCCTCTCCCTCTGCTCTTCAGGTTTTTATACAAGCTAATGGACGTTAACATTAGAGCTTGCCAGCTAGGTTAAGTTACAAGGTTGGTAAACGTTGTAACTGTTTCTTACCTTGCTCTACGCTGACTTTATTAATTCCAGCTTCACCGTCACCACCTTTTTAAAATATTGGTGTAGAGAATCTCTGAGGCCTCTATTTTCTTCTTCTCTTCTTCTCTTTTCTCTTCTTTTCTGAGCACCGGACTTGTGCTGACCGGACATTTCGACTATTCTAATGGTTGAATTAAATGATAATATCAAATTTTGATCAGCGGCCAAACCATTTTAGTGTTGGGGGTTCTTGACCACTATTTTCAAGGACAATTAGGAAGAAAACAATTAACAATCTTTTATGTAACTTAAATACTACATATTTTTTCCACAAATAGGCATATTTTGAAACATTTTGAAAAATTATTCCATAATTTAATGAGAATAAAAAAAAAATTAAAAAATTAAAAAAAGAAAAAATTGAGGGGCCAGTTCTGGGCCCCCCCCTACCCTGGGCCCGGGACAACAGACCTGTTTGTCCCCCCCTATCAGCGGGCGTGTGTGGAGTTAAAAGCAGACGTAGTCAGACACTAGCCTCCACTCCAGAGGTCCAACATGTGTTTGTTGGTACTTACACAACTTTCTTGGAGGCTTTGACCACCGGCAGCAGCCTCCGTAGAGCCTCCTCTGAAGCTGAGAACTTCTTCAGGTCAAACACCTCCAGATCTTCTGATGACAGTAAGATGAAGGCCAGAGCCGACCACTCAGCAGGAGACAGTTCATCTGTGGAGAGACGTCCTGACCTCAGGGACTCTTGGACCTCCTCCACCAGAGAACCATCGTTCAGTTCATTCAGACAGTGGAACAGGTTGATGCTTCTCTCTGTAGACAGATCCCCACTGATCTTCTCCTTGATGTATTCAACTGTTTCCTGATTGTTCTGTGAATTTCTTTGTTTTGGTTCCAACAGACCTCGTAGGAGGTTCTGATTGGTCTCCAGTGAAAGGCCAAGGAGGAAGCGCAGGAACAAGTCCAGGTGTCCGTTGGGACTCTGTAAGGTCGTGTCCACAGCTGTCTGATAGAAACCGGTTGAACGTTGAGTTGTTAGTTGATCTTCCAGCAGGTTGACTCCAGAGGTGATGAAGGTCTGATGGACATGAAGAGCAGCCAGAAACTCCTGGACACTCAGATGGATGAAGCAGAAGACCTGGTCCTCATACAGGTGTCTCTCCTTTCTAAAGATCTGGGTGAACACTCCTGAGTACACTGAAGCCTCTCTGACATCGATGCCACACTCTCTCAGGTCTGGTTCATAGAAGATCAGGTTTCCTTTCTGCAGCTGCTCAAAAGCCAGTTTTCCCAGAGACTCCACCATCGTCCTGCTCTCTGGACTCCAGTGTGGATCCGTCCCAGCTCCTCCGTCATACTTGACCTTCTTCAGTTTGGCCTGGACCACTAGGAAGTGGATGTACATCTCAGTCAGGGTCTTGGGCAGCCGCCCTCCCTCTCTGGTTTCCAGGACGTTCTCCAGGACCCTAGCAGTGATCCAGCAGAAAACTGGGATGTGACACATGATGTGGAGGCTCCGTGATGTCTTGATGTGGGAGATGATCCTGCTGGTCTGCTCCTCATCTCTGAACCTCTTCCTGAAGTATTCCTCCTTCTGTGGGTCAGTGAACCCTCTGACTTCTGTCACCATGTCGACACAGTAAGGAGGGATCTGATTGGCTGCTGCGGGTCGTGTGGTGATCCAGAGACGAGCAGAAGGAAGCAGTTTCCCCCTGATGAGGTTTGTCAGCAGCACGTCCACTGATGTGGACTTTCTAGGGTCACTGAGGAATGTAGAGTTGTGGAAGTCCAGAGGAAGTCGACTCTCATCCAGACCGTCAAAGATGAACGCGACCTGGAACTTTTCAAAGCTGCAGATTCCTCTGGTTTCGGAGAAGAATCGATGAATTAGTTCCACCAAGCTGAACTTCTTCTCTCTCAGCACATTCAGCTGTCTGAATGTGAATGGAAGCAGGAACTGGATGTCCTGGTTGGTTCTGCATTCAGCCCAGTCCAGACTGAACTTCTGTGTTAGGACTGTTTTCCCGATGCCGGCCACTCCCTTCGTCATCACCGTTCTGATTGGTCCTCCTCTTCCAGGTGGGGGTTTAAAGATGTCTTCCTGTCTGATGGCTGTTTCTGCTCCGTCTGGTTTCCTGGAAGCTGCTTCAATCTGTCTGACTTCATGTTCTTTGTTGACCTCTCCGGTCCCTCCCTCTGTGATGTAGAGCTCCGTGTAGATCTGCTCCAGAAGGGTTGTCTTTCCTGCTTTAATGATTCCCTCAGACACATGCTGGTACTTCTTCTGCAGCTGAACTTTGAGTTTGGATTGACAAACGGCAGGGACAGTCTCTAAATAAAGATAAAGAAAACCACTTAGTGCTTTAAAACCAGTCCACAACAAGTTCTACTTCCTTTAAAGAATCAACATTTCAACATTCACTGATCAGCCGTTCAATGAGGAGTATTGAAGCGTTTTCCTCCCAAAAACCCCTCCGATCAATCAGAGGAACAAGAACAGTGTTTCCTCTACGATTCACTTCAGACACACAAGTTGTGTTTGTTTTGTGTTTGCTGGAACTGAATATTGAATCCACACGGTTCAACTCTTTAGAATAAAACATTTATTTACTGGGATATTAATGACCCTATTAATGAGATGTTCCTAACAGAAGATGAGCTGAGTTCCTCCACCTTCCAGTGGGTTTAATGTTGTGTCTGATCTGTGAATGTTGGTCATCTACTGAGACATTGGGTGTGGTTTATCCAGCAGCTCAGATGTTCAGAGAAACGTCTTACTGCTCTGCAGGAGGTCGGCCAGCTTCTCCTGCTTCCTCCTCCTCAATAACTTCACTGTGATCTTCATGAATGTCTCTCTGATGCTCTTCTGCTCTTCATCTTCATCCTCCTCCAGACTCTCTGAGGATTCTGGGTAATCTGGACTCAGAACCTTCTGGATCTTCTTCAGCTCAACCTTCACAAACATGACGATGTCGTCCTCCAGCAGCTGGAACAGAAGACCACATGAAGGAAACAACCAGACTGAAACCATGGAGACAAACATCAGGTCCATGATGGACAGACTGACAGTCCACTGGTCTCCAGAGACCAGCATGGAGACAAACATCAGGTCCATGATGGACAGACTGACAGTCCACTGGTCTCCAGAGACCAGCATGGAGACAAACATCAGGTCCATGATGGACAGACTGACAGTCCACTGGTCTCCAGAGACCAGCATGGAGACAAACATCAGGTCCATGATGGACAGACTGACAGTCCACTGGTCTCCAGAGACCAGCATGGAGACAAACATCAGGTCCATGATGGACAGACTGACAGTCCACTGGTCTCCAGAGACCAGCATGGAGACAAACATCAGACCCATGATGGACAGACTGACAGACCACTGGTCTCCAGAGACCAGCATGGAGACAAACATCAGACCCATGATGGACAGACTGACAGTCCACTGGTCTCCAGAGACCAGCATGCAGATCGACATCAGGACAACAGATGGAGACAGTTGTTGTTCATGTACAGACCTGAAAGACGGAGTCCAGCTGGGTCCGATGCTGCTGGACAGACGGACCGCTGGGGGACTCTGAGATCTGCTGGTCCACTCTGTGGAGGAACCAGGAAGAACTAGGTCACATGATGTTTGAAGGTCCATGGAGTCATGTTTGGATGAGGACAGTCCACCAGAGGACTTCCTGTCATGTTAAAGGTTGGCTGGTCCTCCTGAGACTGAGAACGTCCACGTCTTTCTCCCAGTACCAGCTCTCAATCTGGTGCTACAAGAAGGTCCAGCAAGTGTCCACAAAGACCAGCTTCCGCCCACCAACCTCCCCCCCCCCCCCACCCCTACCAGGATCCTCCATCACTCCATTCACTGTACAGTAGCATGATGTCAGACGCTCCTGACAGTGAACACCAAGAAAGCTGCCGGCCCAGACGGAGTTCCAGGCAAGGTGCTCAGTGCGTGTGCCCACTAGCTCACCCCCACCTCCATTAGCTCACCCCCACCTCCACCAGCTCACCCCCACCTCCACCAGGATCTTCAACTCCTCCCTGGCCCAAGCAGTCGTCCCGTCCTGCCTGAAATCTGCTACCATCATCCCGGTGCCGAAAAAGTCTCCCGCCATCAGCCTGAACGATTACCGCCCAGTGGCCCTCACCCCGGTAATCACCAAGTGCCTCGAGAGACTAGTTCTTCACCACATTAGGAACCACCTCCCCCCCGGACTTTGACCCATTCCAGTTCGCCTATCGAGCTAATAGATCCACTGAGGAGCCATCGCCGTAGCTCTACACTCTGCTCTGACCCACCTGGAGCAGCAGCAGAGCTACGTCCGGATGCTTTTCGTGGATTACAGCTCCACCTTCAACACAATAATCCCAGACATCCTCATCACAAAACTGACCTCCATCGGCCTGCCCCCTCTCACATGGGCCTAGATCAAAAACTTTCTCACCAACCGTCCCCAGACTGTGAGACTCGGCCCCCACCGGTCCTCCACCCGCATGCTGATCACCGGTTCTCCACAGGGCTGTGTGCTGGGCCCCCTCCTGTTCAGCCTCTACACCAATGACTGCAGTCCCACCCACAACAACAACCTGATAGTGAAGTTTGCTGACGACACTACAGTGGTCGGACTCATCTCAAAGGGGGACGAGGAGCCTACAGAGAGGAGGTCCTGATGTTGACAACCTGGAGCTCAGAGAACAACCTCACTCTGAACACCGGAAAAACCAAGGAGAACTGTGGCAGGGTGGAGGAGCAGCCAAAGGGTACATTCCTTCCGGTTTCTTGGTCTCCTCATCTCTGAGAGCATCTCCTGGTCTGAGAACGTCACCACCATCACCAAAAAGGCTCAGCAGCGGCTGCACTTCCTGAGAGTCCTCAGGAGATACAAGCTGGACTCCAACCTGCTGCTGACCTTCTACCTCTCATCCATCCAGAGAGGATCATCGGCTGCCCCCCTCCCCCCCCTCACGGACATTTACACCTCCCACTGCCTCAGCAGAGCCACTAACATCATCAAAGACAGCTCCCACCCCGGCTCCGACCTGTTTGACCTTCAGGAAGACGCTACAGAGTCATCAGGTCAAAAACTAACAGACTTAAAAACAGCTTTTCCCCCAAAGCCATAATCACCTGAACAACATGTGAATGTCTTCGTTACTGTTTTTACCGTGCAATACTTCTATCTGTGCAATAATCCATTACATGTGTAACTATATACTATCATCTGTAAATAGAATCTTTGGTCTTCATTATTCAAATGCACCTTAACCTTTTTTATATTATTTATATTTCTTATATTCTTATATTTCTTATTGTTTGCACTATTGTTTCTTATTTGTCTTGCACTGGAGAGTTGATGCTGCTTTCAATCTCACTCTACCCAGGTACATTGACAATAAAGTATTCTATTCTATTCTATTCTCAACAGATCAATGTCCACATGGTTCCAGGAACCATCTGTCCTCCTGGATCCAGCAACACCGTCCACCTGAGGAGAACTTCCTCCCTAAATGATGCTGCAACCACAGCAGAAAGATGCCCCTGCTGGACAAACCGCTGAACTACAGTCACTCAGAAGAGCCTCCAACACCCCCTTTATAGTCTGCTGTGTTTCTGGAAACATCAACAACCATCTAACAACGGCAGCAAAACAGAGAAATGTTCACTTTAAACATGTTACCATGAAAACATTTCAGTCTCAGTTACGTTTTTCAGAAACAACATTTACAAACAACTCACCTCTCTGAAGGAAAACCAGGATCATCTTTAAAAGTGATATTGAAATGCTTTGATGCATCACTCTTCAAGGACACACAGCTGGGACCAGATCCAGGTTCAGATCCAGGTTCAGGTCCAGGTCCAGGTCCAGGTTCAGATCCAGGTTCAGATCCAGGTCCAGGTCGTCTCCTGTAATAAAGGTGTTTGGTGACGTGAGCTCATGTTTGGTCTCTGGAAAGATCCTAGACCCAACTTGTATTGTAATAGATGCTTTATAGATAAAACTGTTTTTATATTTCTAAAACCAAAATAATCATGTTACGACAAAAACATTTCAGTCTCAGTTACGTTTTTCAGAAACAACATTTACAAACAACTCACCTCTCTGAAGGAAAACCAGGATCATCTTTAAAAGTGATATTGAAATGCTTTGATGCATCACTCTTCAAGGACACACAGCTGGGACCAGATCCAGGTTCAGATCCAGGTTCAGGTTCAGATCCAGGTTCAGGTCCAGGTCCAGGTCCAGGTCCAGGTCCAGGTCCAGGTCCAGGTCCAGATTGTCTCCTGTAATAAAGGTGTTTGGTGACGTGAGCTCATGTTTGGTCTCTGGAAAGATCCTAGACCCAACTTGTATTGTAATAGATGCTTTATAGATAAAACTGTTTTTATATTTCTAAAACCAAAATAATCATGTTACGACAAAAACATTTCAGTCTCAGTTACGTTTTTCAGAAACATTTATGTAAAACTCACCACACTGAGGGAGATCGTTGGGTATCTTTAAAATCCCTAATGAAATCCTTGGATCTGTCACCCTTCAAGGACACACAGCTGGAACCAGATCCAGGTCCAGGTCCAGGTCCAGGTCCAGGTCCAGGTTCAGGTCCAGGTCCAGGTCCAGGTCCAGGTCCAGGTCCAGGTCTCCTGTAATAGAGGTGTTTTGTGACGTGAGGGCTGAACTCTGACGTGCAGAAGAGTCATGGACAGTTAGATCATCTCACCTCTCTTCTTCTCTCTCAGGTTTTCCCCTGGGGGAGGTTTTGGAGGGAAGGACTCCCTCCTCTCTGTCCTCACACTGATCCATGCTGCTGGATTCACTTCAGCTCACACACCTTTTACCTTCATCTGCAGAGGAAACACACGTCATGGTAGATGTACAACCACCAGCTCTGACTGATCTTCTCTTCAGCTTCATGTCCGACAGCAGTGAGGAAGCTGCTGCACTTCTACTATCTGACCACTAGATGGAGCCATGGAGCTGCAGCTCAGATCACACCCTCAACCCACATTTACACTGCATTTACAGTAATCACACGATTGCTCTTAGTTTCTGTCTCCAGGACAAAAGATCATCTTTGACTCTGAATTACTGAAACGCCTTGCCAATTCCCATCTGCTCTTTGTGTAAGTAAGAACAAACACAAAGGGCAGATGTGTATCCGTTTTAGGAGTAAAACTGTGGAACTCGTTAGACAACGGCCTTAAATTAGCAAACTCAATAAAAGCATACATTATATTATTCAAGGTAATGGACACATTTATAGAAGCAGAATTAGAAAACAGAGAAGAATGTACACGTTTGTGTGTGTGTGTGTGTGTGTGTGTGTGTGTGTGTGTGTGTGTGTGTGTGTGTGTGTGTGTGTGTGTGTGTGTGTGTGTGTGTGTGTGCCCTGCACTGCTTGATTCAAATTTTAAATTGATATTCATTAACAGCAATACTGCTCAAAATTCTGATAATGAAACATGTACGAGCTCTTTATATGAACATAGAAGTGGATCCTCCATAGAGACGACTATTCAATGTAATATTCCGTTTCACCACGATATGTTGTCAAAATCTACAAACTGCTCCTTAAATGTAATATACAGTATAATTATCATATAAGCGCTGGGAAAGTTCCACGATACTAAGCAGACACAGCCTATCCATGCTCTACAAGTCAGAAGTTGTAATGGGAAATTTTGGGATAACAATGTTTTTATTCTTTAACACTAATGTACAAATCATTTTGGTATAACAATGTTTTTTGCTTTAACACTAATGCACAAATCCTGTTTTCAAGTGAACATTCCTTGGCGAGGTCATGCTCCTTTGACACAGAGTCTAGCACGGTTGCCAGGGTGATATTTTGTCTAGTTGTTCCCAGCATGGCCTCTATAAGATAGCGTGTGCTTAAACATTGCTAGGGCATTACTGGCTGACTGAGCGTCTGATCAGATCGGCACTGTGTGATCCTCCATTCATTGAATGTTTTTTCTTTTCATTAAAACTCCAGAAAGACGGCTGAGTGTGTCCTGACATTCATTTAGGGTATACAGTACAACAGTACATACAGTACAAGATCAAATAATGTAATATGTAATCATTTAAAACATGCTATATGTGTACATTTATGTATAAAGAAAACCCTGAAATAATATTTTAATTATTTACTATGTTCACAAATGATATTAAATTAGCATATTAAGAGGTTATAGGTGGATTTTTCAACTCTGTCAGCTTACATGTCAAGTCCGTCAGGTGTAGAACCTGATGGAGTTGACGCTGACAGAGTCGACGTCTGACAGAGTTGACAAAAGGGCATGTATTTTCCCGCCAAAACATGTATTGTTCACTGCAGCTAGCTGGTTTTTCCTCAGTTGCCAGCTGTCTCAATAACCTTACTAATATAATGACTTGGATTTATATAGCTCCTTCAAGGCACCGAGAGCTTTACAGAGACCATTATTCATTCATACACATCCTCACTGGTGGTGGTAGCTACGTTTGTAGCCACAGCTGCCCTGGGGCAGACTGACGGAAGCGTGGCTGCCATATCGCGTCAAACGGCAAAATACCTTAATTCAATCCACTACTGTTTAAAAACATTGGCCGGGTTTCCCAGATCCAACCTCTCTTAAGGATTTAAGAGAGGTTCAAAGAAGGTTTTCAACTAAGAAGATACCCTAAGATACGGGTGTTTCCCAGATGACTTCTTAACACCGCTCTTTAGTTTCACTCTTTCAGAAGCTCTTTGGAGCAGCTGTCCGGTTCTGAAACCAAATCAATTGATGCCAGGCAAATCGATCACCGATCACTATCAGTGCATTTTCACACGCAGCACTGCTACCTAACGCACTAATTCCCTGCTGCCTGTGCGTTATGTGTGTTATAATGAAAAATTAAGATGATAAATATAATTCAATGACCCTTTTTCATGATGAAAACAAGACTGCAACTAAATAAGAAGTAGTCTTGGTAAGAAAATAATGAGGAAATGTATTGTTTTTATTAAATGTGAAAGATGGACGAATTAGGACAAATTATCTTAATGAACAGCATATAAGACCACATTGTATTCTCGTGACTAGTAAAACAGAATCCTTCACCTCAAAAAAATATTCTGAAGTTTATTTAGCTGCCTTTTTCACTATTAAACAGAATATTGCATTCATCAACGTTGAATTTGCGGATGTTTGGAGACACACGGTGGGTGTGGAGACGCGCAGCTGGTGGCTCACCTGCCAACACGGAGCTCACGCCAGATGAAGAGAAGGTGATGGCCATAATTGGCAAGACGGCATCTGAGGGCATTGAGGGCGGGGTAGATGTCCTGGGGAACGAGGGGCTGTCGGAACCGGTGGATGAGCCATCTGGTGTTACAGCCATGGCTGTACCTCCCTCTTCCCCTGTGTTTCCCTGTGTTCTCCCCTCCCTTGTGTTTCCTTGTGTCACTCCCTGTGTTTTGTTTTGTCTGGTCATCTGCCACTCACACTCAGCTCCTGGATTCCTCCACACCTGTCTGCCATCAGCTCATCACCACTGCAGTATATCTACACTGGCTTTTCCACCACTCCTCGCCAGATTGTTGTCAAACCTCTGTGGTGCGCACTTCAGGCCGGTCCCAGTTAAAACCTTAGTTGAAATTCTTGCTGTTCTTTGAGCTTGTTTACTGACTGCTTTTTTCTGCTGTTCCCCAGGACCATTATCATCTGCCAGCTCCAACCAGCCTGTTCTCCCAGCCACCCTCCAGCTCCAAGCTACCCCTGGCTTCCACTCAGCCCTCCATCGTCCTCTCCTCCCCACGCCAGCCATTCCCCGTGCCAGCAACAACCTCTGCCCTAACCGGACCCCCTTTTTCCCCTTCCCTAAAATAAATTAATTCTTCACTCCACCACTGTCTCGCTCTTGGGTTCCCCCTTGTGAGTCTGTCACATCTGGGAGCGGGGTCAGACCAGCACCACCAACCTCCCCGGCCCCAAGTACCGAGTCCGAAGAATACGTCGCCTTACACCCACTCCCGCCTGTCCCCAAGCTCCAACCTGCACCAAGAACCGGCGTCCGCATGCGGGGTGGTCGCACACGGCCTGCTATCACCACCTGCACCTGCAGCGAGACGCTGCTGGACCTGGAGAGGGAGAAGCTCGGAGTGCTGCGGCGTATAGAAGAGGGCGACGAATCATGATATTGATTTATTTCCTGACATGTGTTTATATTCATGGTTGAATTAAACTTGGTTCTCTTTTCTGTTGTGTGATTCATAGGGGTTTCAAAATTACACATAGGGTCCCTGTGAATTGACCATTTTATTGATTTACTCAGGCCATATATAAGTGTGTGCGTAATGTACGCTTTACGCATGACACACGCGCCTCTTCCAGCCAAAACCACATGTAAACTCCCGAACACTTTCAAGAATACTTTGCTTTAATGTTCGATGCTACACCTTCAAAGCACTGAAAAAGCACTGAAACATTGCAGCAATAAAGTATTCTTGAAAGTTAGTGGCGGAGTTTAGTAATTTTTAGACAGTTATGGGTGGTGTGGTGATAGTGCGTTTATTGCTGTTTTTTTTTCTTAATGTTTGGGGATTAAGGGAGTTGGTTGGTACTCAGCTGACTGCTTGGTGACTGGTGAAAGGGAAGTGAAATCAGAAAAACAGGTAGATGAGCTCCCGTCTTGTCTGGACACCGGCTTGGTTGAGTGCTGCTCGGGCATCGTTCTGAGGTCCAGGGACCGGCAGGAACACACTTGTTATTCCTTATTTTTCTTTTTTTTTCCCTTTGCTGTCACCAATGAATGCTAAACAATATAAATCTAAAGTATAAATTAATCAAAATTTGTGGGGGGTGCATTATTTTAATATCTCATTGCTTGGTGTGATATTGATTTGCCTGACGCGGCTGGATCTGTGAGTCTTTGTTCACTAAGATGGTTGTAAAGACTGGGTCAGCAGCATCTTTCATTTCCTTCTTAATGAAAGAGATTCTTAAGCTAAGAGCAACTCTGGGAAACGCGATTTTCTTTCACAGGATCCTTGAGAAGGTTTGAAAGAAGTCTTTCGCTGTTAAGAGCTACTTAACTGATCTGGGAAACTGGGCCATTATCATAACAGAGAGACGGGGTTGAGTTGTTCCAGCTGTGACCAGAGGAATATCAACATTGTTTGTCTAAAATATCAAAAAATCTAGTATAGTATAGTATACTAAAAGCTACCAGAGTATGAGTGTTAGCGTAGCATTAAAGCTACCAGAGTATGAGTGTTAGCGTAGCATTAAAGCTACCAGAGTATGAGTGTTAGCGTAGCATTAAAGCTACCAGAGTATGAGTGTTAGCGTAGCATTCAGAACAGGCAGGGAGAGACAAGGCTCCTCAGGGAACAACCTGATCTCACAAAAATCTGTGAAATGCCCACGACCTCTCACCACTATTTTCCGTGGTACCAACACGGAAACTGGTAAAATTACGTGTGGGCACCACGGATATTGTACCATGCAAAGTCAATGGGATCCGTGGTCGTGATATATACACGAATTATGACATTATTATTATTTATATATTATTCTTATTTATAGTGGCTAAATTATGCGTTTTTGTCGCGCAAGGTACGGTTTTTTACTGTAGGTTTGTAAAAACATGTTTTTAACGCTGTTTTAGCAGTGTTTTAATTAGGTTTTAATCTGACCACCACGGATATAGTACTATGCAAAGTCAATGGGAGGCGTGGTCGTGATATATACACGAATTATGACATGATTATTATTTATATATTATTCTTTGTTATAGTGGCTAAATTATGCGTTTTTGTCGCGCAAGATACTGTTTATTACTGTCAGTTTGTAAAAACATGTTTTTAACGCTGTTTTAAGAAGAGACAGGCGATATTTAAAGTTTCTCCCATTTCGTCAACCACAGGGGATTCCCTGGGCGTCCCCTCTACGTCATAGAGTGACGAGGGGGGATCCTGATCACGTGACGGATGCCCCCGAATAATAATGATAATGCTAATGATAATAGTAATATTAATAATAATAAGAATAATAATAATAATAATAATAAGAAGAAGACGAAGACGAAGAAGAAGAAGAAGAAGAAGAATGATAATAATAATAAGAATGATGATAATAATAATGATAATGATAATGATACTAATAATAATAATAACAATGATACTAATAATAATAATAATAATAATAATAATAATAATAATAATAATAATAATAATTAATGCTGATAATAATAATTAATGCTGATAATAATATTAATAATAGTAGTATTCGTAATAGTAATAATAACGGATGTATAACAATTCAGTCTACCACAGCAACGTCACGTCACGTCACGTCACGTCACGTCACGTCACGTCACGTCACGTCACGTCACGTCATTCCTCCCTTCACCTGCTCAGTAAATAACATTACCTCTCATGTTCATTGCTAAAACACAAAATAATATCGCTGTTATTACTTCAATAATTATATATCAGACTTAACCTCCAGAAATTAATTAATTATTTATATTAATCATAATATTAATACTTAGTATAATAATAAATACACCTGTAGCACAAACCAGTGTTTATAGCAAACATTCAGAGACATTATCAGACAATGATTAATGACGCAACACAGTCTCACTCCGGACGCGCAAATAGGCTCCTATTGGCTGCAATGTAATCCCGTCTGCGGCTAGATTTGACGCTCGGAGCAGGTGATCACCGCGAGCGGCTTCCCCATTCCTCTTTTTTTTTAAAAAAATGCATATACTTCAATTTAAAAGATGGTTTGATGACATTTCTAGCGAGAAATTTTCAGACACAAATAGAATACACCAAATTGTATGACACTTCCAATGTAATCCCGTCTATAGGGCCTATGTGACGATCAGAGCAGTACTTCAATTTAAAAGTGTGGTTTGATGACATTCCTATATGCATTTTCCCCCAATGAACAATCTCTCTTCAGTGAGTGTATATTTTATATTAAAAACATTACTGTTTACTCAAGCGTACTCCTAAATTAAATACTTACCTGCTGTATTCTACTGCCCTTATTTTTAACAGCTTGTGCTCTTACAACGCCATATTAAAACAAATTATAAACCACATTAACACTTCATAGAAACAAAATAGATCGAGGGATGAGGTCTGCAAGATCTGTTTTGAAACGTTGTTTAATACGTTACGCCACTGAACGCAACCCTTCCTGTCGCCGAGATAGGCAGCAGGAAAAAACGTTAAAATAGCACTAATAAATGCATATATTGATCTTGTCCATCACATACATCTACTCACAATATAAATATACATTTTATGGTCACACTTTGTCTGTTGAAAAATGAGAACTTTGATAGGCAGGATTTTAGAGAAAATATTGTTTGAAGTTCACTTCATGTATTGTTTTATTTATTTAAGACCACTCTTTGTTATTTAATATATATATTTGCACACTCATAGAGTTTTTTAAAGGTTTTTTGGGTGGGTCAATACTGTGAGCTCTTGCTGAGGACAGGTATAATAACATGGACCTCTTAACTACAGACCAGACATTTAAACAAATTCACACAGAAAAAGTGTAAAATGCGTTATAAAAGAACATAGGTATACACAGTTCCTTTAGATTTAACTTTGTAAGTATGTAAACCATGATGAATTTCTTCATTTTTATAGATTATAAATTAGACTTTTCTATGTAGGACATGTTTTATCCCAACTCTCAAGAATCAATGAACAAATATTCTCGCTTAAAATGATCTTAAGACAACATTCTGTTCACATAAATGAAGTTATAACTTTATATTTACTCCTCTCTCTTCTTTTACTTTGGCTTGTTGGTGCAAAATGCATTCTGGGATACTATGACATCTCAGGCGCCCACGTCTCCCCCGAGCACCAACCATCCCACCTCCAGGTTAAACTCATTAACCCTCCGAGACCAAAACCCACTGATTCCTCTGATAAATGTGATGAATTTACATTATACTTCAAATCTAAAATCCTGAACATTAGGAATAATATTGCGTCTTCCTCTGCTGGGGGACGTGACGTCTCTCCCTCTGCTCAGCACCGTAGCGCCAGCACTCTTTCCAACTTCACCCTTACTCAGTGAAATTCAGGAAGCACTGCAAAAACTCAAAATCTTACAAGGAATATTTGTCTTATTTCTAGTTAAAATGTCTAATTTTTAGTCAAAAAATCTCATTACACTTAAAACAAGAGTCATTACCAGAAAATTAATTTTTCACCTGTTTCAAGTCAATTTTCGCTTGAAATAAGTAGAAAAATCTGTCAGTGGGACAAGATTTAGACCCCGTCCACACGTAGCCGGGTATTTTTAAAACCGAATATTTCCCCCCCTCCGTTTATAAAATAATTTGTATCCACATTACATTGTTTTAAAAAAAAAACCTTCCACACATAAGCGAAGATCTGCGTTTTCGACCACATCCATTAGCATTCTAACCTGTAGATCATCTGCGCCTGCCGGGGAAGCTGCGCCTCCGCGGCGCAGCTTCCCCGGCAGGCGCGTCTCCTTCTCGGTAAGCCGCAGTTAACGAGCCCGAGTCCCCCCGTGTCCCGCCACGGAGCTGCCGCGTTATCGACGCAGCCCTACGCCGTAGCCTACGCCGTAGGCTACGGCGTACCCTACGGTGTCGCCGTGTCGCGCATACCCTACGGCGTAGGCTCTGTGTCGGTGTAACGCAGTAAACGGTGGTCAAGAGCAGAGATCATTTATTTAATAAATAGCTTGGAGAACAGATGCTGGATCATCTGTAGTTCTGTAGTAAACAAAGGTTGCACGTCAGAGCAGATTTGTTGTTGTTTTGGAGCATAATGTGACGTTCGAAAACGCAAAACTCCATCATTCGGCATCTTAATATTCAATATCATTCATTATGGTAATGACACACAACTATATGTATCTGTTACTGTCAATCATTTGAGCCCAAATGACCTCATTCAGTGCAGATATCTAGTATTGGATGGAAACTAACTTTTTACAGCTTGTTAGGATTTCATAAAATTGTTAAAGCTCAAAGAATTTGTCACCTCTCTTCATATTCAAAGTAACCTCGTATTGATTAAGACACGGAGCCCCCTCTGGTGATTCGGGTAGACTAGATCAGATTAGAGGTTAAATACAATACAAATACGATTGTTGAAGAGGAGACAGTGGGGAAAAGTGGATTGCTTAGCTTTGGGGGGTCTGATCTGTGATCTAGGCTTGACCCCCAGAGAAAGCAAATGTAGAGTTGGAAGTGACACATTAAGTTGTCTTCCCCGTAGCTGGATCCACCAATGCGATTCAGGTGTAAAGGACACCCCCCTTTCTAGTATAAAAATGAACTGGATCGATGACCACGTGGTCATTTCTCTCCTACTCACCGAGGTCTGAGACAAATGAACCTCCGGCCGGAAAACCTTGTACTTTACAAATTAAAAGTTTGTATTGACCTGTAATTCTTTTCCACTAGTTTTTATTTTGGTTCACCAGACAAACAAACACGAATCTTTACAGCTGAATGAGGATAAAACAGAGATTCTTTTAGTTGGTCCGAGTCTCTGAGGAAACATCACAAAAACATCTTAGTGGCAAAAAGGAGGAACAACAAGGACATGTAAATAAAAGACAGGTTTATCTACGAGACGTCCCTCATTCAGAGCCTTAATTCCGTTATTGGGAATGAACAAGTTTTTAAATATGTTACGTTAGCCTTTGGTCCACGGTACCGTCTACCTGAGGGAAGTATTTAAACATTTAAACTCTGCAGAGGTTGAGGACGATCATCTACTATCCTAGCAGCTTTTTTCCCAATCACTTCCTTATAAATACCCACTATCAATATTCTTTGTACTTTTTTGTGTTAAGGTTGCCGTACCACATATTAAAGGTTCAGAATTCCCTCTATGAGTTTCTTATAAAGTCTCCAGAATCTGCTTGATCACAGTTATTAAACTACTGACATTCAAAAGTAGAAAAAGAGAAATAAAACTCACACAGTCAGAAACACTTCATCCAGATGAGTCCTCGCTCCAATCTGAGTTGTATTCATGTACAGATGGTTTATTTTATGTTAAATAAATGTAATGTTTCTGGGTGAGAGTTAGCCTGCAATCTGAGCTGTGAGGTCATAAAGTAGAATAATATGTCCAACTGCAGAAACACTGAACTTTGTTCTCCAGAATACTGCAGTAAAACTTGTTATTAGATTAATATTTAACACCCAGCAGGCAGAAGCTGCCACCGCCTTTAGCTAGCCGCTAACCGCTAAGGTCCAGGGTCAGGACTCTGAAATCACGGTTCAGAAAGAGATTTACAATATATGTGTTAGCAACTACTGAAGACAACAGCAGCTACTTCGTAGGCCAAAGAGAGGACTGGCCCCTTAACGGACCCTCATCACACAAATCTGCCCCCAAATCTGCCCCCAAATCTGTCCCCAAATCTGCCCTAAATCTGTCCCTAAATCTGTCCCCAAATCTGCCCCCAAATCTACCCCTAAATCTGCCCCAAATCTGTCCCTAAATCTACCCCTAAATCTGCCCCCAAATCTGCCCCCAAATCTACCCCTAAATCTGCCCTAAATCTGCCCCCAAATCTGCCCTAAATCTGTCCCTAAATCTGTCCCCAAATCTGCCCCCAAATATACCCCTAAATCTACCCCTAAATCTGCCCCAAATCTGCCCCAAATCTGTCCCTAAATCTATCCCTAAATCTGCCCCCAAATCTGCCCCAAAATCTACCCCTAAATCTGCCCTAAATCTGCCCCAAATCTGTCCCTAAATCTGCCTCCAAATCTGCGCCCAAATCTGTCCCTAAATCTGCCCCCAAATCTGCCCTAAATTTGCCCCTAAATCTGCCCCCAAATCTGCCCTAAATCTGCCCCCAAATCTGCCCCAAATCTGTCCCTAAATCTGCCCCAAATCTGCCCCCAAATCTGCCCTAAATCTGCCCCCAAATCTGCCCTAAATCTGCCCCCAAACCTGCCTCCAAATCTGCCCTAAATTTGCCTCCAAATCTGACCCAAATCTGCCCCAAATCTGCCCCAAATCTGCCCCAAATCTGCCCTAAATCTACCCCCAAATCTGTCCCCAAATCTGCCCCAAATCTGCCCCCAAATCTGCCTCCAAACCTGCCCTCAAATCTGCACATTATATGTATCTGTTACTGTCAATCATTTGAGCCCAAATGACCTCATTCAGTGCAGATATCAAGTATTGGATGGAAACTAACGTTTTACAGCTGAATGAGGATAAAACAGAGATTCTTTTAGTTGGTCCGAGTCTCTGAGGAAACATCACAAAAACATCTTAGTGGCAAAAAGGAGGAACAACAAGGACGTGTAAATAAAAGACAGGTTTATCTACGAGACGTCCCTCATTTGGAGCCTTAATTCCGTTATTGGGAATGAACAAGTTTTTAAATATGTTACGTTAGCCTTTGGTCCACGGTACCGTCTACCTGAGGGAAGTATTTAAACATTTAAACTCTGCAGAGGTTGAGGACGATCATTTACTATCCTGGCAGCTTTTTTCCCAATCACTTCCTTATAAATACCCACTATCAATATTCTTTGTACTTTTTTGTGTTAAGGTTGCCGTACCACATATTAAAGGTTCAGAATTCCCTCTATGAGTTTCTTATAAAGTCTCCAGAATCTGCTTGATCACAGTTATTAAACTACTGACATTCAAAAGTAGAAAAAGAGAAATAAAACTCACACAGTCAGAAACACTTCATCCAGATGAGTCCTCGCTCCATTCTGAGTTGTATTCATGTACAGATGGTTTATTTTATGTTAAATAAATGTAATGTTTCTGGGTGAGAGTTAGCCTGCAATCTGAGCTGTGAGGTCATAAAGTAGAATAATATGTCCAACTGCAGAAACACTGAACTTTGTTCTCCAGAATACTGCAGTAAAACTTGTTATTAGATTAATATTTAACACCCAGCAGGCAGAAGCTGCCACCGCCTTTAGCTAGCCGCTAACCGCTAAGGTCCAGGGTCAGGACTCTGAAATCACGGTTCAGAAAGAGATTTACAATATATGTGTTAGCAACTACTGAAGACAACAGCAGCTACTTCGTAGGCCAAAGAGAGGACTGGCCCCTTAACGGACCCTCATCACACAAATCTGCCCCCAAATCTACCCCCAAATCTGCCCCCAAATCTGCCCCCAAATCTGTCCCCAAATCTGCCCTAAATCTGTCCCTAAATCTGTCCCCAAATCTGCCCCCAAATCTACCCCTAAATCTGCCCCAAATCTGCCCCAAATCTGTCCCTAAATCTACCCCTAAATCTGCCCCCAAATCTGCCCCCAAATCTACCCCTAAATCTGCCCTAAATCTGCCCCCAAATCTGCCCCCAAATATACCCCTAAATCTGCCCCATATCTGCCCCAAATCTGTCCCTAAATCTACCCCTAAATCTGCCCCCAAATCTGCCCCAAAATCTACCCCTAAATCTGCCCCAAATCTGTCCCTAAATCTACCCCTAAATCTGCCCCAAATCTGTCCCTAAATCTACCCCTAAATCTGCCCCAAATCTGCCCCCAAATCTGTCCCTAAATCTGGCCCCAAATCTGCCCTAAATTTGCCCCCAAATCTGCCCCCAAACCTGCCCTAAATCTGCCCCCAAATCTGCCCTCAAATCTGCCCTAAATCTGCCCCCAAATCTGCCCTAAATCTGCCCCCAAACCTGCCTGCAAATCTGCCCTAAATTTGCCCCCAAATCTACCCCTAAATCTGCCCCCAAATCTACCCCTAAATCTACCCCTAAATCTGCCCCAAATCTGCCCCAAATCTGCCCTAAATCTGCCCCCAAATCTGCCACAAAATCTGCCCCAAATCTGCCCCCAAATCTACCCCTAAATCTGCCCCCAAATCTGCCCCCAAATCTACCCCTAAATCTGCCCTAAATCTGCCCCCAAATCTGCCCCCAAATATACCCCTAAATCTGCCCCAAATCTGCCCCAAATCTGTCCCTAAATCTACCCCTAAATCTGCCCCCAAATCTGCCCCAAAATCTACCCCTAAATCTACCCCTAAATCTGCCCCAAATCTGTCCCTAAATCTACCCCTAAATCTACCCCTAAATCTGCCCCAAATCTGTCCCTAAATCTGGCCCCAAATCTGCCTCCAAATCTGCCCCCAAATCTGCCCTAAATCTGCCCCCAAACCTGCCTCCAAATCTGCCCTAAATTTGCCCCCAAATCTACCCCTAAATCTGCCCCCAAATCTACCCCTAAATCTACCCCTAAATCTGCCCCAAATCTGCCCCAAATCTGCCCTAAATCTGCCCCCAAATCTGCCACAAAATCTGCCCCAAATCTGCCCCCAAATCTGCTCCCAAATCTGCCCCAAATCTGCCCCCAAATCTGCCACAAAATCTGCCCCAAATCTGCCCCCAAATCTGCCCCCAAATCTGCTCCCAAATCTGCCCCAAATCTGCCCCCAAATCTGCCACAAAATCTGCCCCAAATCTGCCCCCAAATCTGCCCCCAAATCTGCCCCCAAATCTGCCCTAAATCTGCCCCCAAATCTGCCCCCAAATCTGCCCCAAATCTCCCTCCAATCTGCCCCCAAATCTGCCCCAAATCTGCCCCCAAATCTGCCCCCAAATCTGCCCCCAAATCTGCCCCAAATCTGCCCCCAAATCTGCCTCCAATCTGCCCCAAATCTGCCCCCAAATCCACCTCCAAATCTGCCCCCAAATCTGCCCCAAATCTGCCCTAAATCTGCCCCCAAATCTGCCCCAAATCTGCCTCCAAATCTGCCCCAAATCTGCCCTAAATCTGCCCCCAAATCTGCCTCCAATCTGCCCCAAATCTGCCCCCAAATCCGCCTCCAAATCTGCCCCCAAATCTGCCCCAAATCTGCCTCCAAATCTGCCCCAAATCTGCCCCAAATCTGCCCCCAAATCTGCCCTAAATCTGCCCCCAAATCTGCCCTCAAATCTGCCCCCAAATCTGCCCCCAAATCTGCCCTAAATCTGCCCCCAAATCTGCCCCCAAATCTGCCCCCAAATCTGCCCTAAATCTGCCCCCAAATCTGCCCCCAAATCTGCCCTAAATTTGCCCCCAAATCTGCCCCCAAATCTGCCCTAAATCTGCCCCCAAATCTGCCCCCAAATCTGCCCTAAATTTGCCCCCAAATCTGCCCCCAAATCTGCCCCCAAATCTGCCCTAAATCTGCCCCCAAATCTGCCCCAAATCTCCATCCAATCTGCCCCCAAATCTGCCCCCAAATCCACCTCCAAATCTGCCCCCAAATCTGCCCCAAATCTGCCCTAAATCTGCCCCCAAATCTGCCCCAAATCCGCCTCCAAATCTGCCCCCAAATCTGCCCCAAATCTGCCTCCAAATCTGCCCCAAATCTGCCCTAAATCTGCCCCCAAATCTGCCCTAAATCTGCCCCCAAATCTGCCCTCAAATCTGCCCCCAAATCTGCCCCCAAATCTGCCCTAAATCTGCCCCCAAATCTGCCCCCAAATCTGCCCCCAAATCTGCCCTAAATTTGCCTCCAATCTGCCCCAAATCTGCCCCCAAATCTGCCCCCAAATCTGCCTCCAATCTGCCCCAAATCTGCCCCCAAATCTGCCCCAAATCTGCCCCCAAATCTGCCCCCAAATCTGCCCCAAATCTGCCTCCAATCTGCCCCCAAATCTGCCTCCAATCTGCCCCAAATCTGCCCCCAAATCTGCCTCCAATCTGCCCCCAAATCTGCCTCCAATCTGCCCCCAAATCTGCCCTAAATTTGCCCCCAAATCTGCCCCCAAATCTGCCCTAAATCTGCCCCCAAATCTGCCCCCAAATCTGCCCTAAATTTGCCCCCAAATCTGCCCCCAAATCTGCCCCCAAATCTGCCCTAAATCTGCCCCCAAATCTGCCCCCAAATCTGCCCCAAATCTCCATCCAATCTGCCCCCAAATCTGCCTCCAATCTGCCCCAAATCTGCCCCCAAATCTGCCCCCAAATCTGCCTCCAATCTGCCCCAAATCTGCCCCCAAATCTGCCCCAAATCTGCCCCCAAATCTGCCCCCAAATCTGCCCCAAATCTGCCTCCAATCTGCCCCCAAATCTGCCTCCAATCTGCCCCAAATCTGCCCCCAAATCTGCCTCCAATCTGCCCCCAAATCTGCCTCCAATCTGCCCCAAATCTGCCCCAAATCTGCCCCCAAATCTGCCCCCAAATCTGCCCCCAAATCTGCCTCCAATCTGCCCCAAATCTGCCCCCAAATCCGCCTCCAAATCTGCCCCCAAATCTGCCCCAAATCTGCCCTAAATCTGCCCCCAAACCTGGCTCCAAATCTGCCCCAAATCTGCCCTAAATCCGCCCTAAATCTGCCCCCAAAATCTGCCCCAAATCTGCCCCCAAATCTGCCCCCAAATCTGCCCCCAAATCTGCCCTAAATCTGCCCCCAAATCTGCCCCCAAATCTGCCCCAAATCTCCATCCAATCTGCCCCCAAATCTGCCTCCAATCTGCCCCAAATCTGCCCCCAAATCTGCCCCCAAATCTGCCTCCAATCTGCCCCAAATCTGCCCCCAAATCTGCCCCAAATCTGCCCCCAAATCTGCCCCCAAATCTGCCCCAAATCTGCCTCCAATCTGCCCCCAAATCTGCCTCCAATCTGCCCCAAATCTGCCCCCAAATCTGCCTCCAATCTGCCCCCAAATCTGCCTCCAATCTGCCCCAAATCTGCCCCAAATCTGCCCCCAAATCTGCCCCCAAATCTGCCCCCAAATCTGCCTCCAATCTGCCCCAAATCTGCCCCCAAATCCGCCTCCAAATCTGCCCCCAAATCTGCCCCAAATCTGCCCTAAATCTGCCCCCAAACCTGGCTCCAAATCTGCCCCAAATCTGCCCTAAATCCGCCCTAAATCTGCCCCCAAAATCTGCCCTAAATCTGCCCCAAACCTGCCCTCAAATCTGCCCTAAATCTGCCCCCAAATCTGCCCCCAAATCTGCCCTAAATCTGCCCCCAAATCTGCCCCCAAATCTGCCCTAAATTTGCCCCCAAATCTGCCCCCAAATCTGCCCCCAAATCTGCCCTAAATCTGCCCCCAAATCTGCCCCCAAATCTGCCCTAAATTTGCCCCCAAATCTGCCCCCAAATCTGCCCTAAATCTGCCCCCAAATCTGCCCTAAATCTGCCCCCAAACCTGCCTCCAAATCTGCCCTAAATTTGCCCCCAAATCTGCCCCCAAATCTGCTCTAAATCTGCCCCCAAACCTGCCTCCAAATCTGCCCCCAAACCTGCCCCCAAATCTGCCTCCAAATCTGCCCCCAAATCTGCCCTAAATCTGCCCCAAATCTCCCTCCAATCTGCCCCCAAATCTGCCTCCAATCTGCCCCAAATCTGCCCCCAAATCTGCCCCCAAATCTGCCTCCAATCTTCCCCAAATCTGCCCCCAAATCTGCCCCAAATCTGCCCCCAAATCTGCCCCCAAATCTGCCCCAAATCTGCCTCCAATCTGCCCCCAAATCTGCCTCCAATCTGCCCCAAATCTGCCCCCAAATCTGCCTCCAATCTGCCCCCAAATCTGCCTCCAATCTGCCCCAAATCTGCCCCAAATCTGCCCCCAAATCTGCCCCCAAATCTGCCCCCAAATCTGCCTCCAATCTGCCCCAAATCTGCCCCCAAATCCGCCTCCAAATCTGCCCCCAAATCTGCCCCAAATCTGCCCCCTAATCTGCCCCCAAATCTGCCCCCAAATCTGCCCTAAATTTGCCCCCAAATCTGCCCCCAAATCTGCCCCCAAACCTGCCCCCAAATCTGCCCTAAATCTGCCCCCAAATCTGCCCCCAAATCTGCCCCCAAATCTGCCCCCAAATCTGCCCTAAATTTGCCCCCAAATCTGCCCCCAAATCTGCCCTAAATTTGCCCCCAAATCTGCCCCCAAATCTGCTCTAAATCTGCCCCCAAACCTGCCTCCAAATCTGCCCCCAAACCTGCCCCCAAATCTGCCTCCAAATCTGCCCCCAAATCTGCCCTAAATCTGCCCCCTAATCTGCCCTAAATCTGCCCCCAAATCTGCCCCCAAATCTGCCCCCAAATCTGCCCCAAATCTCCCTCCAATCTGCCCCCAAATCTGCCTCCAATCTGCCCCAAATCTGCCCCCAAATCTGCCCCCAAATCTGCCTCCAATCTTCCCCAAATCTGCCCCCAAATCTGCCCCAAATCTGCCCCCAAATCTGCCCCCAAATCTGCCCCAAATCTGCCTCCAATCTGCCCCCAAATCTGCCCCCAAATCTGCCCCCAAATCTGCCTCCAATCTGCCCCAAATCTGCCCCCAAATCCGCCTCCAAATCTGCCCCCAAATCTGCCCCAAATCTGCCCCCTAATCTGCCCCCAAATCTGCCCCAAAATCTGCCCTAATTTTGCCCCCAAATCTGCCCCCAAATCTGCCCTAAATCTGCCCCCAAATCTGCCCTAAATCTGCCCCCAAACCTGCCTCCAAATCTGCCCTAAATTTGCCCCCAAATCTGCCCCCAAATCTGCTCTAAATCTGCCCCCAAACCTGCCTCCAAATCTGCCCCCAAACCTGCCCCCAAATCTGCCTCCAAATCTGCCCCCAAATCTGCCCTAAATCTGCCCCCTAATCTGCCCTAAATCTGCCCCCAAATCTGCCCCCAAATCTGCCCCAAATCTCCCTCCAATCTGCCCCCAAATCTGCCTCCAATCTGCCCCAAATCTGCCCCCAAATCTGCCCCCAAATCTGCCTCCAATCTGCCCCAAATCTGCCTCCAATCTGCCCCAAATCTGCCCCCAAATCCGCCTCCAAATCTGCCCTAAATCTGCCCCCTAATCTGCCCTAAATCTGCCCCCAAATCTGCCCCCAAATCTGCCCCCAAATCTGCCCCAAATCTCCCTCCAATCTGCCCCCAAATCTGCTCTAAATCTGCCCCCAAACCTGCCTCCAAATCTGCCCCCAAACCTGCCCCCAAATCTGCCTCCAAATCTGCCCCCAAATCTGCCCTGAATCTGCCCCCTCATCTGCCCTAAATCTGCCCCCAAATCTGCCCCCAAATCTGCCCCCAAATCTGCCCCAAATCTCCCTCCAATCTGCCCCCAAATCTGCCTCCAATCTGCCCCAAATCTGCCCCCAAATCTGCCCCCAAATCTGCCTCCAATCTTCCCCAAATCTGCCCCCAAATCTGCCCCAAATCTGCCCCCAAATCTGCCCCCAAATCTGCCCCAAATCTGCCTCCAATCTGCCCCCAAATCTGCCCCCAAATCTGCCCCCAAATCTGCCCCCAAATCTGCCTCCAATCTGCCCCAAATCTGCCCCCAAATCCGCCTCCAAATCTGCCCCCAAATCTGCCCCAAATCTGCCCCCTAATCTGCCCCCAAATCTGCTCTAAATTTGCCCCCAAATCTGCCCCCAAATCTGCCCTAAATCTGCCCCCAAATCTGCCCTAAATCTGCCCCCAAACCTGCCTCCAAATCTGCCCTAAATTTGCCCCCAAATCTGCCCCCAAATCTGCTCTAAATCTGCCCCCAAACCTGCCTCCAAATCTGCCCCCAAACCTGCCCCCAAATCTGCCTCCAAATCTGCCCCCAAATCTGCCCTAAATCTGCCCCCTAATCTGCCCTAAATCTGCCCCCAAATCTGCCCCCAAATCTGCCCCCAAATCTGCCCCAAATCTCCCTCCAATCTGCCCCCAAATCTGCCTCCAATCTGCCCCAAATCTGCCCCCAAATCTGCCCCCAAACCTGCCTCCAAATCTGCCCCCAAATCTGCCCCCAAATCTGCCCCAAATCTCCCTCCAATCTGCCCCCAAATCTGCCTCCAATCTGCCCCAAATCTGCCCCCAAATCTGCCCCCAAATCTGCCTCCAATCTGCCCCAAATCTGCCTCCAATCTGCCCCAAATCTGCCCCCAAATCCGCCTCCAAATCTGCCCTAAATCTGCCCCCTAATCTGCCCTAAATCTGCCCCCAAATCTGCCCCCAAATCTGCCCCCAAATCTGCCCCAAATCTCCTTCCAATCTGCCCCCAAATCTGCCTCCAATCTGCCCCAAATCTGCCCCCAAATCTGCCCCCAAATCTGCCTCCAATCTGCCCCAAATCTGCCCCCAAATCCGCCCCAAATCTGCCCCCAAATCTGCCCCCAATTCTGCCCCAAATCTGCCTCCAATCTGCCCCCAAATCTGCCTCCAATCTGCCCCAAATCTGCCCCCAAATCTGCCTCCAATCTGCACCCAAATCTGCCTCCAATCTGCCCCAAATCTGCCCCAAATCTGCCCCCAAATCTGCCCCCAAATCTGCCCCCAAATCTGCCTCCAATCTGCCCCAAATCTGCCCCCAAATCCGCCCTAAATCTGCCCCCAAATCTGCCCTAAATCTGCCCCCAAACCTGCCCTCAAATCTGCCCTAAATCTGCCCCCAAATCTGCCCCCAAATCTGCCCCCAAATCTGCCCTAAATCTGCCCCCAAATCTGCCCCCAAATCTGCCCTAAATTTGCCCCCAAATCTGCCCCCAAATCTGCCCCCAAACCTGCCCCCAAATCTGCCCTAAATCTGCCCCCAAATCTGCCCCCAAATCTGCCCTAAATTTGCCCCCAAATCTGCCCCCAAATCTGTCCTAAATCTGCCCCCAAATCTGCCCTAAATCTGCCCCCAAACCTGCCTCCAAATCTGCCCTAAATTTGCCCCCAAATCTGCCCCCAAATCTGCTCTAAATCTGCCCCCAAACCTGCCTCCAAATCTGCCCCCAAACCTGCCCCCAAATCTGCCTCCAAATCTGCCCCCAAATCTGCCCTAAATCTGCCCCCTAATCTGCCCTAAATCTGCCCCCAAATCTGCCCCCAAATCTGCCCCAAATCTGCCCTAGATCTGCCCCCAAATCTGCCCTCAAACCTGCCCTCAAATCTGCCAATTGTATGTATCTGTTACTGTCAATCATTTGAGCCCAAATGACCTCATTCAGTGCAGATATCAAGTTTTGAATGGAAACTAACTTTTTACAGCTGAGGAAACATATTCTCCCTTTGTTAACTCCTCTGTCAGTAAAACCTGGTGAACTTGTCAAAAACTATTTTAGATGTTGATCTTAACTTCCAGAAACACATAGCTAATGTTTCCAGGAACTGCCTTCTATCATCTCAGAAATATATGTTGGAGAAATGCATGTGTGAGGTAAATCAACCTTTGAACTTGTTTTGTCATTGTGAAACTGTCACATGCGTGGCTAACAGAAGCCACATCAGCAACTTCCTGATCTACTAGGTTTTGAATTGACCTGGTGACAGCTCACTACTGTCCTGTGACAGGTGAGCACTGTAATGTCAGGACTCAATCACACGTTATCACTTCCACCCATTGTCCACTACCCAATGTCTACTGTCTACTGTTTACTATGCATTGTCCTTATATGATCAATTCCTGTCAAAGTTTCTTAATAAAAGCATCTTCTAGAGGGAGGATCTTTGGGGGAAAAGCTCAGGAGTTCTCAATGATCAATGAGGGCCATACGTTGCTCTGCACTCCTGTTGCTCTCCCCCCTCCTGCAGGAGTGTGCTAAAAACCCCATTCCAAGGTAGTCTTTGTGTCTTCTTTCGGCTACGAACTTGTTTAATGCTGTTTTAAACCTAACATTTTTGGTGCCCGAAATCCGGGACCCAAACATCTGAGGCGTCAGGACGATGCCCGGTGACAGGGTTCCTCGAGCCAGGGGGGGCATCTGAGACTGGGTAAGAAATGATCCTCTCGATAAATACCTGGGGTATATAAATGTGTTACTTTATTTTTTATTTATTTATTTATTTTTTTTACCTTGTTTGCACACATATTAATGATTGATACCATGACGGTAGAAACCAAAAGTAAATATATGTGCATTATTACTATATTTAATATATATACATATATATACGCATACATATGCGTACACATACATAAATATACACATACAAACCCAGTGTTTTTTTTTTTTTTTTTTGGGGGGGGAGGGGGGGGGTGACGACACCCGTGCAGGCCCGACAACGGAGGGCCCCAGACCCAGGCATCCCATTCATTCATCCATTCAACTATCCGACATCTATACTAATAATAATATGATATACTATACATAATAATAATAATAATAATAATAATAATAATAATAATAATAATAATAATAATAATAATAACCATCTTTGTATAATATAATATTCATAAATTATTAAGTTTTGATGTCCTGCCAATGGAGGCTCAAACCCTCCATGGCAGGACCCTTCCATACCGCATTCTCACCGACACAGACATACAATCACGCACCGTTTCCCCCTCCCCGGGGGGGTCCAGCACCGCCAGAAGGCACCCCAGGCTGCACGGCGAGCCCCGCCAGGCCCGGGTATCCCGACCCACCTATCCCAGGCCGGTGAGGGAACGCGGGTGATGTGGGACCCCCTCCCGCCCCTGGTGTTGAGTGCATGTGATTAATGC
Organism: Cololabis saira; assembly: GCF_033807715.1. Lineage (NCBI taxonomy): Eukaryota > Metazoa > Chordata > Actinopteri > Beloniformes > Belonidae > Cololabis > Cololabis saira. The sequence continues at coordinate 53,171,572 of NC_084589.1, forward strand.
CATAAAAACAGGGAGGAGGGAGGGCCAAGTATCGATTGACACCGACCCCCCCCCTCCCGAACTACGTGTCCTTGTCAAATGTATTTATTAAGTGTTGAATGTGCAGTGTCTATTTTGCTGTTAAAACCGTGAGGCGGGGAGTGCCGGGCCACGCGGGACAGTGCCCCCCACGACCCGGACCCCCCGCCCTTCGCCTATGTGCGTATGAATCGTGTAGGGGGGGAAGAAGGGGGAGCGGAGGCCGAAGCCAGGAGGCAGGACCAGTAAAGCCGGCCCTGATAAGACACCCGCGTCCCCCCACCGGCCATCCAGTAGACGGGGGCCGGCCCTCCGAGCCGGGCCAGGGCCCCACCGTACCTCCACGGGCGCCCCCGGCGCCGTCGGAGCCCCCAGACGGAGGGGGAAACGGTCCAACATCCTCCCATTCATACTGACAACATAAGGCATAGATACCTGGGAATGGTGCCACCCCGCCGTCGCGCCCGCCCGTGCACCCCCCGGTCAGGGGAGGCCCGATCCCCGGACCCGGCCCCACCCCCCCCCGAGGCCACCCCGGCGGACACCCCAAGGGTCACGGAGCCCCCACATCCGCAGGGGCACTTGGCCCCCGCCCAGCGACGGAGGACCAAGGCAGCAATGCCCCCCAGCGCAGACAGCCACCCCCCACCCAGGCAGGGCCGGGCCCTCCGGGTGGGACCCCCACGTCCACGGCCCCGCCCCCCCCGGGAGGCCTGGAGACGCCCAAGCCACAGCCCCCCGCCCGGGCCCTCCCCAGCCACCCCCCCCACCGCCATGAGGCAACCCATGTGGATGAATCCTCACAAATCTCCTTCCAGAACCTCTGTACCGGTGTACAGAACCATAAAGCATGCATATAATTATCTGGGGTGTTCTCTGTGCACTGTGAACAGATATTAGAGGTGACAAAGCCCATCTGGAACATCCTTTGTCCAGTATAATGTATTCTATGAAGAACTTTGTACTGTATAAGTTGTAAGTTTGGGTTTTTAGTCATAGTAAACGTATTTAAGCATATTTGTGACCAAGAAAACTGGTCGGTATTCAGAGAGAGATCCGCCTCCCACTTAGAGATCGGGAGAGAGACTGAATCGTCCAGTTTAGACACTAACCTATAGAGTTTTGATAACAACTTTAAAGTGCTTAGATTCAATAAATCTATTATCTTAGCGGGAAGTTGTAAGTCTAATTGTCTAATTTTGTATGTTTTATTTATTATGGCCTTAAGTTGTTGATACTCTAAAAATTTACTCCTGCTAACTCCGTATTGAACCATAAGTGTATTGAAAGGTACAAACTGTCCTCCTACAATTACGTGCTGTAAATACCGTATTCCTTGATCTCTCCATTGAACGAAGTTAACCACCTTTTTATCATTTTTCACGATATCTGGGTTGTTCCATATGGGTGTACGGTCACATGGAAAAAGTGAAATTTTAGCTACTTTAAGAAATTCCCACCAAGCTGATAAAGTTGTGCTAATATTAATGCTTTTGAAACATTGATGACGTTTGATACTTTGACTAATAAATGGTAACTCTGAGATTTCTAGTTCATTGCAAAACACTTGCTCTGAGTCCAGCCATTGACTATCTAACGGATGATCTTTTGACCATTTTACAATATACTGTAATTTATTGGCAAGGAAGTAATACTGAAAATTAGGTAGCTCTAAACCTCCATATTCTTTAGATTTTTGCAATGTCTTTAAACTAATGCGTGGAGTTTTATTTTTCCACAGAAATTTTGAAACACCTGAGTCCAACGATTTAAACCAGGAAAGAGGGGGTTTGCATGAGAAAATGGGGTTTGAGAAAAAATAATTTACTTTAGGTAAGACCATCATTTTAATGGTGGCTATTCTACCCATGAGCGAAATGGGGAGAGAGCTCCATCTAGAAAGATCATCTTCTATTTTCTTTATAAGCTGAACATAATTTAATTTTATAAACTCTGACAGCCTAGGGGAAATGTTTATGCCTAAATATCTAATGTTCCCTGATTGTAATTGAGTATTGGTTATATTCCTAAAATTGCAGTTCACGCACAAAACAGTGGATTTAGACCAATTAATAGAATAATCAGACAGAGATGAAAATCCCTCTATAAGTGCGATTGTCTGTGATAGTGAAGATTGTGAGTTCTGGAGGAAGAGGAGTACGTCATCCGCATAAAGACTTATTTTGTGCTCTACCATTTTGCATTGTATACCTTTAATATTTTGATTTTGTCTAATAGCTGCTGCTAAAGGTTAGATAAATATTGCAAATGTGTTACTTTAAAAGATGGGATTATGGGGCTAATGGGGTTAGCCTGTGGTCTGGGACCACTGTGGAGAAGTCATGGACTTCACCAACACCCACGGGTCTGGGGACCCAACGAGAGGAGGTTTCTATTGGAATGGGGTTTTAGGTTTTTTGTCTATGTTTGTTTTGGCCAATGTGTGTTTTGTCTAATGTTTTTGTTTAATGTTCATGACTGAAAGTGTTTATGGACAATGTTGGGGTTTCCAAAATTGTGGAGTCAAGTTTCAATTGTTCACTGAAAAGATCAGTGCTAAAAACCAAACTGTCAAAAAGGGAAACTTATGAGCTCAAAGAAACTTAAAGTTAAGAAAAATAGCTGGCTAAAATAGCAGATGCGTGGTTAAACTGAAACTTATGCCTAAAATAATTTCTAAAAAATGCTTAGTCTATGGGAGACGTCCCTAAAAACTAGGAAATTAAAACTTGTGACAAAATATTGTTCGAAATAATATACAGGAACTTTAAAAGATTGAAAATCAATTAATTTAAGGCTAAAAGAAAAAACTGATCAAAATGTTCAAAATGGGACAAGGTTCCATCAAGAGATAACTGAAAGAAAGAAATGGGAAAGTTGTAAAAAAAAATAAAAATGGTATAAGAAATGTGATTTGATGGGAAATTGGGAAGTTGATGAGAGAGCCTGCTGCAAAAGGCTGCAGAAGGCCAAAGGTCAGTGTCTGTGTGTAATCAGCTGCAGATCAGATTGTTTGTGTAAGAAGTGTTGCATGTTGCCTGTACGAGAAGCTGCATGGAGGCTTGGAGGAATCCAGAGGGAGGTGTCTTCTCATTTGGAGACTGGTGAGTGTTAAATCTTCTATGGGGAAGTTTTTGTTGAAATGATACAGATAACTGTATTTGGATCTGTGTCTGGAGGATTTTTTTGTCTGTTGGACAACACAAGAGCTTCAGAGGGTGTTCTGTTTAGTGTTTCAAGTGAGAAACTCCCCTCTTGAGGAGGCAGAGAAATTGAGTAATATAGTTTACTATCATTCTAAAGCCTGAATGAAAGTGTAGTGATGTAGAATTGTCAAATGGGGTTAATTCACTGTCGAATGGTTGCAGATTACTTTTGTAATACTGTTTTTGGTCTTTGTATGTTTTAATCATATGGAAAGGTGATTCTTGTCATATTTGAGTATGAGCTGTGCATGCTTGGGTTGACTGACATGAATGTGAAACAAATCAATAATTTGTCTTTACTTTGTCTGTCTTGAAGTCACATACTGATGATTCACAGCTTCATCAGGATGTGTTACACCTAGGGCTGCAGCTATCAAATATTTTAGTAATCAAGTATTCTACTGAGAATTCCATTGATTAATCGAGTAATCGGATAAAACATATTTTTGTTTAGTTAAAGAAAAATTATAAATATACATAAGTCCCTCTGCCTCTTGCTGAGTGCAGACGCTTCGCTCTCCGCTCCCCCGCTTTTGTTTTTCTTCTTTCCTCTGCAATCTTTTCTTTTCTGCAAAACAATTTCTGGAAAGCAGGACCTGGATACTTTACCACCGGGAGCTATTTATAATAGTTATTCAAGTCTACCACTTTTATTTTAAACTGTTTTAGTACTCTGTGAGCATAGCTTATCAGCAGCACGAGCCTGCGCTATCGTGACGGAGATTGAGGAACTCAGCTAGCAGCAGCTAGCAGAAGCTAACTAGCAGCAAGATGCCTCCCTTTTCCTTTTCCATGGATGATTACCACAAACTGCTCCAGAAGATAGCAGTACTGGAAACGAAAATTCACAGGCTCGAAGTGAATGGAGAGATAAATGGACAATATGGGAATGAATCTACTCTGCCGACTTCCCAAAACAGCAAAAGGGAGCAGGCTAACAGAAAGCTAACTAACACCACCAAGACGACATCAACAAGCCCTCCCTGGAACTCTTTTGGTGCGAAGCCAAAGCACTACAAATCGCCTCCCTCAGATCTGAGAAGACGGTTATCAGGCAGAACCCAGCACCTGGTGGCCTTGGACGACATCGAGTGGCCTGCACTACCGTTGCACAGGAATGGCTATTCAACCCCAGTACCCGGCAACAGGAGGAAGGCTACAACAACGGCTAAGAGCAAATCGCCTGAGGACACAGGGATTCTACTGGAGAACAGATTTACTCCACTCTCTCAAACTCCAGAATCCCTGAGAGAAGGCTCATCTTCCGGCTCCAGAGACAGGTATGAGGCTAAATCCATTGCTAAAGGGCTACAGGCAGAGCTAACGTCTGGGCCTCGTACGCTGATAGTGGGCGACGGAGCTGTCAATGAGATAAAATCATTCTGCAGCAAAAACACAAAAGTACTGTGTTTTACCAACGACATGGTGTCTGATATCACAAAGAAGATCCGGAGCATTGCTGCAGAGCATCCGACAGCTAAAGCTGTTGTCATACACACAGGAGCCCTTGATGTTGTGAAGCAACAATCGGAGATATTAAAGCAAGACTTCACATGATCTGATGAGCACAGCTGCATGTTTAAATACGGAGGTTTTTTTCAGTGGACCAATACCGACGGTTCGGCAGGGAGATGAGAGATTCAGCAGGCTGATGGCGCTAAACAGATGGCTTAAAGATGCATGTGCTGCTCAATCAATTAATTTCATTGATAATTTCATTTTTTGGGGCCGTAAGCATCTTTTTAGGGCAGGTGGCCCTCGTTTGAATAAGGCTGGTGGACAGTTATTCAGTAGCAACATTTTCTATCATCTACGTCACAAACAGGCCCCCACCAACAACAAGAGGCAGGACGTTCCAAAACAACTGATAAGGCGGCGCTGTGATGAGAACACTGAGACAAGGACTGACCATGGAAAACTGAGTCAGAGAGAAACTGCATCATCATCCTTATCCTCACTCCAACAGGGGGAGTCTCCCCCAGCCCCCCCAACAGGAGACAGACCCTCACCCCCCGAGAGCCCACCCAGCTTTCTGTCTCCAGGAAGTCAGGACATCCCACTCCTGGAATTCACTGACAGAATGAAAAGCCTGGTGAATATTGGATTACAACTAACACCATGCCAAAATCCTTTATCTAACCCCCCACATCGCCCAACCCCTCCCAAACCACCACCTCGGACAAAGCGGCTAACCAAAAGTCACCGCCCCCCCTCACCTCCTCTGAACTACCATATCAGTGATGTCTGATATGGGCCGGGTCCAGGTTGTGATGTCAATATTAACATTGCTCTGTCCCAGGAAAAGTCTGGGCCCCATCGAGTTAAAACAGCTTTCTCTATCCCTGTGATAATAGGTAACAGAAAATGTATCAAACTGGTGAGAAATGAAAAAAGTTCAGTTAAATCTGCTAATCTGTTGAGTATAGCATGTCATCCTCGAATCTCACCAGTGTCTCCTGTTAAGGATTTCCATGTACATTTAGCCCTTTTAAATATCAGGTCTCTGGTTGGCAAATCTTTCTTAATCAATGATTTTATTAACGAGCGCAACCTTGATTTTATGTTTTTAACTGAAACTTGGTTAAGTCAGGATAATAGTGCAGCAGTTCTTATTGAGTCAACACCCCAGAATTTTAGTTACTTTAGTGAAGAAAGAATACATAGGAGAGGAGGCGGAGTGGCCACTCTGTTCAAGGACAGCTTCCAATGTAAGAAAATGTCTTATGGTAAATTTGATTCCTTTGAATATGTTGCCATTCAGTTAAAATCCCCCTGTCGAGCAATCTTAGTGACCATCTACAGACCCCCCAAATATGATGCAAGGTTTGTTGATGAGTTTGCCAAACTACTGTCAATTATGTGCATGGATTTTGATTGTGTTGTTTTAGTGGGTGATTTTAACATTCATGTTGATAATCCCAAAGATGGATGTGCTAAGGAACTTTTAAATATTCTGGATAATTTTGGGCTTTCCCAACATGTCACAGATTCAACGCATAACCGAGGACATGTTTTAGATTTAATTATTTCCAAGGGTCTTAATATCTCAGAGGTTGTGGTGAACGATGTTGCTCTGTCTGATCACTACTGTGTTTTGTTTAAAATGACCACTGTTGCCAATCCTATGAAAGGTGAAGCAGAGGTAATCAGAAAGCGTTATATAAATGATAACACCTGTGCACTATTCATCCAGGGTTTTACACCATCACCAACCCTTCCCTCAGTTCTAGTTGATGACCTTGTTAATAGTTTCAGTTCCAATGTTATGACTGTTATTGATTCTATCGCCCCAATTAAGACCAAAGTTCTGTCCGGGAGGAAAAAGTCACCCTGGAAAAACGCAACACTAGTTAAAGAACAGAGAAGGATATGTAGACAAGCAGAACGCAAGTGGCGCAAAAACAAACTTCAGGTATATTACAACACTTATAAAGAGAGTCTTCGCAACTATAACCAGAAACTGAAGAATGCAAGGCAATCGTATTTTTCAGAGATTATCAATAGAAACAATAATAATGCTCGCACACTGTTTTCTGTGGTAGAAAGACTGACAAACCCCGCAGCCTCAATCCCACTTGAACTGCTGTCAAAAAAGACCTGTAACGATTTTGCTGACTTTTTCACAAACAAAATATTACAGATAAGACAAGCAATGTGCAGCTCCCCCTCAGGAATGATAACACTCTGTCCTTCCTATCCTTTAGTAAAGCTGGGACAGTTCAGCGTTTTAAATTACAAAACCCTAACGGAAACAGTTTCAAAATTAAAGCCCACAACATGCTGTCTTGATATTCTGCATTCAAACTTTTTTAAAACAGTTTTTAAACTGCATAGCGCCGGATGTATTGCAGATAATAAATACTTCTCTTCAAACAGGCCAGTTTCCCCAGGCCTTGAAAACTGCAGTAATAAAACCTCTTCTAAAAAATCAAATCTGGATGCTACAACACTTAGTAACTATAGGCCAATATCAAATCTGCCATTTTTGGGGAAAATCATTGAAAAGGTCGTTTTCCAGCAAATCCATGCTTTTATGATGCAAAACAACCTCTTTAATGTATTTCAGTCTGGATTTCGGCCACACCACAGCACTGAGACTGTACTCATCAAAGTCCTAAATGATATTCATCTGAATAATGATGCAGGCTGTTACGGCCCCCAGCCGTTAACCCGTAAACCTCGAAATACTGTAACGCCAGCAGCAGGGAGAGAGCCTCCTTCTCTATGGTGCTGTAGTTAAGTTGAGGAACAGTGAATTTCTTAGAAAAGTAGCAAATGTTTGTGATGCTTCGTTTTGGTCTTGTAAGGCTCTCCTCTGCAGCACACCTGTCCTGGCAGCCCCAAACTTCACTCGTTCGTTCAAGCTGGAGGTGGATGCCAGCGCCAGTGGGGCCGGGGCTGTGCTGATGCAGGAGGACGGGAAGGGTATCGATCATCCCATTTGCTACTTTTCTAAGAAATTCACTGTTCCTCAACTTTACTACAGCACCATAGAGAAGGAGGCTCTCTCCCTGCTGCTGGCGTTACAGTATTTCGAGGTTTACATCGGTTCCAGTCCTTTACCTGTGGCCGTCTTCACGGACCACAACCCACTTGTCTTCCTGAACCAGATGCGGAATGCAAACCAGCGGTTAATGAGGTGGTCATTGTTAGTGCAAGATTTCAACCTTGAAATCCGCCACAAAAAAGGTACTGATAACGTTCTGGCTGATGCTCTTTCTCGTGTGTCCCAGTCCTGAGCACATCTTTTTGGGGTAGATGTTCTCTTTAGGAAGGGGGGTGTTTCGGCCCCCAGCCGTTACTGCTTTTGATTTAGTGTGTAACTGTACTTATGTTTTGTTTCTGTATGTTTTGGGCGAGTGAGCACTCCTGTTTTAATCCATCTTGTTCTTCCCACTGATCAGTTCAGTTCAGATTGACAGGTCCCGCCTCCTGCTTCAGCCATTGGTCCTCCGCAGCTGTGGCAGATCAGACTGATGAGAAGACACCAAGCTGCTGGTCCTCAAAAGCAGCACACCTCAGTCAGCAATTTGAGGGCTGCTACTGTTCAGTGTGGCAATCCTCCTCGCTGTGTTCTGTGCTCTTTAATCTGTGTTAGTCTGCTGTCTGCTTGTGAGCAGTTCTTGTTTAAGTTAGCTGTATTAGCTGTGTGGTTTTGTTACTGGCTGTAGCCTGTCTTTTATGTTATACCGAAGCAGTAAGGGTAAACCGCCATTTAATTTGATCCCCTTTTTCTCCTGTTTTTATTAAGTTAGGAAGTTAGGCTCAGATACTGTAATTTTGTTTGATCTTTTGTTTCCTCCCAGGGCTTAGGTAGTCTGGTTGAGAAGATAGTTTCTTTTGTTTGTTATTTTGGCCTAGGTTTACCCCGAAGAGAAGCTTCATTTTCATTTTCTGTCATTTTGTTTCTTTTGTGCTACCCGGTTAGCACTGATTTGAATTTTGAATGTTGAACCGTGCGCTGTGCAACAATAAATACAGCCTTTTTGTTGTGAACCATCTCTCGCTGCCTCATTTTTATGTTGCACCTCTGTTCTCCTAGCCTGGGACGTAACAAGGCAAATCCTAGTGTTCTGCCAGAATTTTCTCCAGCTAAATGCAGAAAAGACAGAGGTGATCATTTTTGGCCCTAAAAATGAAAGGGAAAAGATCAGCGCTCACCTTGGCTCAATATCATTGACAGCTACGAATCAAGCCAGAAATCTTGGCGTAATTATTGACTCAGACCTGAACTTCAACAACCATCTAAAGTTTATCACCAAATCTGCCTATTACCACCTAAAAAACATTGCTAGAATTAAGGGGATTCTGTCTAAACAAGACATGGAAAAACTTATTCATGCATTCATTTTCAGTAGGTTGGATTATTGCAATGGCATCTTTACAGGCCTTAACAAGAAATCTATCAGGCAGCTGCAGCTGATCCAGAACGCTGCCGCCAGAGTCCTTACAAACACCAGGAAACTGGACCATATTACACCGGTCATGAAATCATTACACTGGCTTCCAGTTAGTCAAAGGATAGAGTTTAAAATCTTACTGCTGGTCTACAAAGCACTGAATGGTCTTGGACCAAAATACATGGTTGATCTGTTATTTCCCTATGAAGCTCCCAGACCCCTTAGGTCTTCTGGATCTGGTTTGTTGTGTGTCCCAAGAACCAGAACCAAGCAAGGTGAGGCAGCGTTCAGTTATTCTGCTCCTCACCGGTGGAACAAACTTCCTGTAGACCTGAGGTCTGCTCCAACTGTCAGCTCCTTTAAATCAGGGTTAAAAACATTACTGTTTACTCAAGCGTACTCTTAAATTAAACTTACCTGCTGTATTCTACTGACCTTATTTTTAACAGATTGTGCTTTTTGTTATTTTACTTATTTTCTTATCTTATTCAATCATATATATATCATTGTTATTTACTGTCTAATTATTTACTGTCTAATTATGTCTTGCCGCTTTTAATGTCAATGTAAAGCACTTTGAATTACCTTGTGTTGAATTGTGCTATACAAATAAATTTGCCTTTGCCTTGCCTAAGATGTTAGATGTTAATTGACATCACTAAGACTAGGTTATGTGATGCAGTGGGTTCATGGCTGTGCATTTGAAGACCCTGAACTTGACACGTTGACTGGGTTCACTGCCTTCACTCAAAGGGCTGTGGATCTTATCAAGAAATGTCCTTGTTTCTAACCTAGAAATGCCATTGCACCTGGTGTCACACATAACTTAAAAGGTTGGGTGTTTTTTCCACGTGTTTCAATTGAACTTTCATTTGTGTCAAGCTAATTTTTAAGTTCTAGTTAAGTTTTAAGTGAAAGTATTAGCAGTGTTCAAAATAAAATTATGAGACCTGCTGTATTGGAGCACATTAGGCACCAGCGCTACTTGTTTTATCCATGAATGATTACAGAGCTGAAATTGTAAACTACCCAGTTTAGCTTTATTACGTTTTTATTTGTCTAACATTTTCTGCCTTTTCTTTTAGTTAAAACTGTAGCGGGAACAGAGGTTTATGTACCGGGTAAGGGCTGATTTATGGTTCTGCGTTACAACAACGTAGAATGGTGCAAGTCGCTGCGTACCCTACGGCGTAGCCGTGGCAAAAGAGCCTGCACAGTAGCGCAGCACCGCCAGCCGGACCGGCGCTCTCTGCCCTCGCCAAAGAGTGGCGTAGGCTGCGGCGTAGGCTCTGGGTCGATTTAACGCGGAACAATGATTTTGGCTTTAGAGGGGGAACATGGGAGAACGGACCGGAGGAATATGGCGTGGATTGGGGATGGGAGTTAAGCACTGAGCTACACGAGTCTCCCGTCAGGGCCATTACAGACTGCCTGAGCATGGCATGTTACAAAAACCAAACATACCCGCCGCCTCTTTCTTCCCCCTTTAACGTGCGCAGTGCATGGATGTAGGCACAGGCATGGATCTATTTTGGGCGCAGCGTCAGCATGTTGTGTTCCATTTAATGTAGTCGGGGCGTGTAACCTCCTGCCCCTCTCCCTCCTGATTGGTCATTCTGCTTCCTGGATGGAAGTTGTGGCAGGTCGTCAGCCCAATTGGCCTCACTTGTGTGTGTGTGTGTGTGTGTGTGTGGGAGCCAGGGTATTTAGGGGCTGGTTCTGGGTTTCCACCTGCCAATGGGGAACTAAGTATTCTTTCCTCCTGCATGCAATACTTGCACTCAGCATACTTCATTCACCCACACACAGAATACATGACTGACACTCTACATTTAAACCTACATATACTTTTGGTTTGTTTTGATTTAATTTTTACTTTAATAAATTACATTTTTGAATTTGGTGACTCATGTGTGGACTCCCTCTTTGTCACTAACTAGCCCAGTGTGTGACAAAATGGGGGCTCGCCCTTTGGTCTGACTATTGGTTTTTGATGCTGGCATATGGTTTGTGTTCCTGTTAGGAATTTTAGTTTGGCCGTAGTTGTATTTGAAGTTATTTAAAGGTTTATCTTATCTTATCTTATCTTATTGGTAGCACCTGTTGAAGCCAATTAGTTAGGTGCCAGTGTTGGGAGTTCCACATGTGATTCTTCTCTCCCTGATTTTCAGTTTTGAAGGAGGTTTTGGTCGGTGGAGTTTGGGAGTAGGAAAGCATTTGTCCTTAAGTTTTGTTTTTGTGGTTTGTAATGCTTTGGTTGCAATAAATAAGGTGAGGGTTGGAACTTTGAGACTGGTCTTGGGGAAGGTGTGTTTTCCTCTGTCCATATTGGCAGAGTTTTCTTATTTTAGTTTGAGTTGGAGATTGCCGGTAGTCCTGTTATCGGTTTTGTTTAAGGTTATAGATTTACCTGGTTTTTCTTTAGTGGGGAAAGTGCATGGTCCGACGGCCCATTGCGTGGCTGGCCCTGTGCTTACCCCTCTTTTGTTCTTTTTGGCCGGGATCTCCATCTCCTTTTGGTTCTTTACTTTTGGGTTTACCTTTTTTCCTTGTTTATTTTTTCCCCCAGGCTTTGTTTGTGGTTCCAACACTTAAAGTATTGATTTATTTATTTTTTCTTTGTCACTTTGTGTAGATAGTGTAGCATGGCATCTGTAGTGGATGAATTTGTTGATTCGCCGTCAGCAGCACAATTAGATCAGTGTGCTAAGGACCAGTTGCTGCTAATTGCTGAGAAGTATGAGCTTGAGGTAGCAGATAGAAAATTAAAGGAGTCTGTTAAAGTCAGTGTGAAGGCAGGTTTGTTGGAGAAAGGAATTCTTAAACCTGGTGTGGGGACTCGTTCTTCAGTTTCTGCAGATACTGTTTTGAGTTTTGAGCAACAAAAGGAACTTTTGTTGTTAAAGCAAAAACATGAATGGCAGCTAGAACTGGCTTTGGAAGAGATGAGGTAAAAGACTGAGAGGGATAAGTTGGAATTGCAGCATAGAAAGCTAAGCTTAATTCAAGAGGGTAAATTGTCAGGTTTGGCTGATGGTGAAGGCCCTCGGTATCAGTCTGGTGCATCAGTGCCATCTAATACGAGGCTTTGAGATGGTGAAATTAAACAGAAAAAAAAGAAATTAAACGATTCCCCAAGGCAGAGAAAATTCCTCGATCATTTTTTGTAATCGAATTACTCGAATTCTTCGATGAATCGTTTCAGCCCTAGTTTTGTCCCATAAAATGGGCGCCGCTGTGTTTTGGATACAGTGGAGTGAGGCGTGTTCATGAGCCTATTGTCATTTGCATGTCAGTCAGTGACATTTTACACGGAAAGGAGTGTGTGGAGAAGAAACAAACCCGTTGAACAATCTTTTTAGAAAAGAAGAACTCTGAGTGCATACTAGCCTATTCACACTGAAAATGTGTACATTTGTGATCAGTGTTGCTACCATTTAGGTTTGGAGTTCATCTGAAATGCACCAATTGAATTTGCTTAGTGTAGTTTGAGGAGAAGTAATTTCCACATATGCACTAATACACAAAACCCACATGCAGATGATCTGAAGTTTGTGTTTAAAGTTCAGTGGGTTTTTGTCTGCTTAGTTTACACATCGGAATTTATCCCACAATTTTCTTAAGACTTCTATAAGTCTTCATAGAAGAGCATGCATTTGCATTACAGCATGCAAACAGAAGATTAAGTATCTCCTGAAGACTATATGATTAATCTGGAGACAATTATCTGGTATTCCTTTTGGGCGTGCTACAATAGAGCTCAACAACAGTTGAGAAGGCATTATTTGATAGAATGCTTCCTTTCAGTCCAACGTTTTGTGACAATGACTTATTGTTTATATATATATATATAAGTTCACTGAAGACTACTTTTTACGTTGCAGGAGAGTTGCTGCACTGACAGTTTTTGTGTGGTGTTACTTTCATTAAACCATAACCCACTTGGATTGCAATGAGAACATTTTGAAATAGGAGAGTTCTGTGGTCCTTGAGATAGGAGACAGAATTTAACAGGTTTTGCCCCCTTCTAAATCTAAGGTGATGGGAGGGGGGATCTGGGGGATCTCTCTGGGACGTAGAGATAACCGTCCCTAGAACAATCATTAAGTCAGACTTGCCGACTTGCCAGGGTGCATAGGTCAAGAAGTGGGAAAACCACTTATCTGGGGAGGAGTCAGGACTCAGACAGCCCTGACCCCCCTCTATCCCCTGTTGACATTCGAAACAATGCTCTTGCAAAAAGAGAAAAGCATTTGGCTAAATGAAGGTGCTACTGTAACTTGAGAAGGCCTCTGTGTGGTGCGAAGCAGACCGGTGCTTCCAAAGAATCTGTTCCCCCTGGTGGCTAAGTTGAGCCATGGTAAGTTTTTCCATAGCTCAAACAGGAGGGATGAAGAGTATAGTACACAAAGAATACAATACTAAATACCCTTTAAAAAAATTTTGTAGGGTCTTTCCGACATGTTGCAGATACAATATGCAAGGCAATATGAGGCCTAAGAGAGGTCAGTGTCGTGAAAGGACCTATCCATTTGAAGTTGTTCATATGGATTTCGTTCTTGGAGTGAACTAATGGCCTGTTAAATTAAGGCTCAGGAAAGCCATGGCCTGAATGACGGCCATTAGTCGGAATGTACATGAGAATGTTCAAAAGTTCTTGTGGGCTGCTGGTTTCTGCTCTCTCTCTCTCTCTCCTAGCAGGAACTGCTGAAACCAGATCCAGATCCTGATTGGTGAGACGAAAAACATGGTCATCACCCCATCAGGATGGCCCCTTTGTGGTCTAGATCAGGACACCGACAGCAGTAAAGATGGCTGAACGATCTACATGCGTCCACCAGTTGCAGTGAAAGCTAGCCTGAAGATGACTAGCCCAAACTGACTTGCGACAACAGACTGGAGAGGAGCTCCGAGAGATGGAAGAAAATTTTCCACTAATGACTCATGCTGACATGTTAGGAATTGTTCCTTAAACTCTTTACTTGCATTGCTGTGTTGTAATATGATTACACTAATGTACGTTCATAAACTGGTGCTGAAGCTAATGTTACCAAAACTATAGCCGAATTACGTCAGTTAGCCAAAGTTGTGTCAGAAGACAGACGCTCAGCAGGAGACCACTTTTGGGTCCTGGCTGACTTCCGGCCCCTGGACTGACATAATGGCTAGATTATGATTTTGATTATTACTGTCCTTGTACGGTTCTGAGTGTATCATTCTGTGTCTAAGTGCAATGATCCAAAGAACCATCCAACCATCCACTGGACTAAGGAAGTTAGTCCAGTATTGCCAACAACTCCATCGAACTCTAACTGAGGACAACCTGTTTATGATAACACTGGAGTATAGATTGTTTCATTTTATTTACTGTGAAATGTTTTAAGCTTTTATGTGTCTTGGCCAGAGTGATTGCTCACTAGGAGGGTCGGAGAGGAATTTTGCCCCATATAATCGGGTTTTCGCCTCTCCCTTGACATATAATTACGCGATACGCCCTAGCTATTTCTTAAATGTTTGACCTTAAATGTTTATGAGGCTATTATTCTAAGCCTAATGGACGGATTTTAGTTGAAGTTTCAAATTGACAAGAGGAGGGAAATGTGAGGTAAATCAACCTTTGAACTTGTTTTGTCATTGTGAAACTGTCACATGCGTGGCTAACAGAAGCCACATCAGCAACTTCCTGATCTACTAGGTTTTGAATTGACCTGGTGACAGCTCACTACTGTCCTGTGACAGGTGAGCACTGTAATGTCAGGACTCAATCACACGTTATCACTTCCACCCATTGTCCACTACCCAATGTCTACTGTCTACTGTTTACTATGCATTGTCCTTATATGATCAATTCCTGTCAAAGTTTCTTAATAAAAGCATCTTCTAGAGGGAGGATCTTTGGGGGGAAAGCTCAGGAGTTCTCAATGAGGGCCATACGTTGCTCTGCACTCCTGTTGCTCTCCCCCCTCCTGCAGGAGTGTGCTAAAAACCCCATTCCAAGGTAGTCTTTGTTTCTTCTTTCGGCTACGAACTTGTTTAATGCTGTTTTAAACCTAACAGCATGTACATATGTTAATCACTTAACATACTAGCTGACCTTATCGTCTGCAGTCAAGTGGAAAATTTACCGTGTCTCATGTCTAGTTGTGAAATCAGCTATATATCCTGTTTTTATGTCAGACCCGCTTGTGACCCCGAGCTAAGACGCTATTTTAGCTAAAAGGAAGTGTATGACCTTAATGTAAGTTTCTGTCTTGTCTGGAATAACAAGCGAATTAACAAGCTCAGCACTTTTGCCTAACTCCTATGTAAAAATGTACTCATGATGTGTAAAAAGTATACGCCCATGTACTGAATAAATTCAAGCTGAAGGGGGAAGCTGATTCGGAGTTGAGCGGAGACACCTCAGTATTCTGAATTCTCCGAGGAGCTCTCTCCCCTTTGCAAAGCTGAAACTTTGAATTGTGTTTCTTTGTAGGGTAACACGAAATAACCCAACATCTTGGTGCCTTGTGACCCGCCTTCCCACATACCCACGGCTGACGAGGAGAGGACGACGCGCCGAAAACAGCCGAAAACTTGCGAAATAGTATACGGAACTTAGAAAAAAGAAAATGGACTAATTTAAGACTAAAGGAAAAGAACTGATTAAATGTCGAAAACGGGACAAGGTTTAGCAAGAACGAAAAAACTAAAAAGTTGCGAACCTGTAAAAGAATGTTAAAAGAGCTATGGTTTTGATGGGGTATTGGAAAAAGACAGAAGTGCTGCTGCAGTGTGCTGTGTGACACGTTTACGAAAAGCTGCATGGGATGAGAAGCTTGGTGAAGTCTAAGAGGGAGGTGTCTTCTCAGTGTTGAGTTGAGGGTTGAATTTCCTCTGTATTGAAATTTTTGTAAAAATGATATAAAGGACTGCAGGCTGTGTGTGCTGCAGGGAGAACTTTTTGTTTGCTGGAAAAAGAGGGTTGGTACTCCTCTTGAATAAAAATAAATAAATAAATAAATATGGACATGGGGAAATATAGTTTTTTCTATCATTCTAAGCCATGAATGAAGGCATAGAACAGGGGTCCTCAACCCTGGTCCTCGAGGGCCGGTGTCCCTGCAGGTTTTAGATGTTTCCCTGCTTCATTGCACCGTGATACAAGTGACTGTGTCATCAACAGAATTGTGCAGCCCTGGATGAAAAGCTGATGACGATGATTAATTAGAATCAGGTGTGTTAAAGCAGGGAAACATCTAAAACATGCAGGACACCGGCCCTCGAGGACCAGGGTTGAGGACCCCTGGCATAGAATCATAGAATTTTCAAATTTGGTTAATTCACCATTCGAATTACAGATTACCTTTGTAATACTGTAATTCTTGACATTGTGAGCGTGAGATGAAATGATTGGGTTGATTCTGACATGAATGTGAAACAAAACAACCATTTGTCCTTAATCTGTTTGTTGTAAAATCACTACTGATGATTGACATCAGGGTTGGATTTCATAAAAATAAATTAGATCTGCTGTGTTTTGGATACAGTGGAGTGAGGCTGTTCATGAGCCTACCGTCATTTGCATGTCAGTGATATTTTTACACAAAAAGGGTTGTGTGGAGGAGAAACAAACATGTTGTGCAATCCTTTTAGAAAAAGAGGAACTCTGAGTGCACACCAGCCTGTTCACACTAAAAAAAAAAAAAAAAAAAAAAAAAAAAAGTAAATTTGTGATGAGTGCTGCTATCATTTAGTTTGGGAGTTAATTTGAAATGCACCAATTGAGTTTGGTTAGTGTAGTTTGAGGATAAATAATTTACACATATGCACTGACACACAAACCCACATATAGATGATCTGAAGTTTGTGTTTAATGTTTAGTGAGTTTTTGTTTATGTGTAGTTTACGCATAGGAATTTATCCCACAATTTGTTTCATTTCTTTTAAGACTTTTGTAAATACATTCTGATTAATTTGAATGAGTAAGAGGAGTAAACAGGGATAGGAAAAAGAAGGCTAAAAAAATAAATAAATAAAAAATAATAAACAAATAAATAAATAGATGAAATGGTAAAAGCTGCTGATGGTCTTGCAGATCCATTTCAGGATACCAACCAGTTCGCAATTGTCTTGGTAGATTTGGAGTTAAAATTAAATAATCACATTATTGTGTCTCTGTAGAGGAGCATGCATTTGCCTTACAGCGTGCAAACAGAACATTAAGAATCTCCTGAAGACTATATGATTAATTTGGAGACAATTTTCTGACAATTTTCTGGCATTCCTTTTGGACGTTCTACAATAGAGCTCAACAGCAAGTTGATGAGGCATTATCTGATGGAATGCTTCCTTCAGTCCGACGTTTTGTGACTGTGAATTATTGTTTATATATATATATATATATATATATATATATATATATATATATATATATATGTATATGTATATATATATATATATATATATATATATATATATATATATATATATATAAGTTCACTGAAGACTGTTGTTTTACGTTGCAGGAGAGTTGCTGCACGGACAGTTTTTGTCTGTGAGGCACCTGAGCATGAACAGCCAGGACTGTTCATTGGACCGTTATGTTATTGACTCGTGTGTTGTTACTTTAATAAAACCATAACCCACTTGGGTTGAAATAAGGAAATTTTGAAATAAGGAAATTCTGTAGTCTTTGACTAAGGTAGAAGACGGAATTTAACAGGTTTTGCCCCTTCTAATCTGGTGATGGGAGGGGGGGATCTGAGCGATCTGAGGGACATAGAAAACTGACCCTAGAGGATCATTAAGTCAGACCTGTGACTTGCCAGGATGCAGAGGTCAACAATGAGTGGGAGGACGGACAGCGAGACCCCTACCCCTGTTGACATGCGAGACAATGCTCTGCAAAGAGAGACAGACATTTGGCTAAATGAGGGTGCTACTGTAACTTCAGAAGGCCTCTGTGTGGTGCGAAGCACACCGGTGCTTCCGAGGAATCTGTTCCCCCTGGTAGCTAAGTTGAGCCATAGGGAATTTTCTATGGCTCAAACAGGAGGGAGTAAGGGTATGTACATATGATACATCACGAGGATTAAATACTAAATACCCTTTAAAAATTGTTGTAGGAGCTGTTCTTGGAGTGAACTAATGGCCTGTTAAGTTAAGGCTCAGGAAAGCCATGGCCTGAATGATGGCCATTAGTCGAACTGTACATGAGAATGTTCAAAGTTTTTGTGGGCTGCTGTTTCTCCCTCTCCCTCTCCTAAGTAGGAACTGCTGAAAATGGGTGACCAGATCCTGAGTTGAGTGGTGAAACGTCATCACTCCGTCAGGACGGGCCCTTTTGCTGTCCAGATGAGGACACCGACAGCACCGGCAGCAGTAAAAGGTTGCTGAATGATCTACTGCGTTCACCAGTTGCAGTGAAGATAGCCGAGCGACCCAGCTGGATCCACCTCAGCCACTGCAAACTACAGCGAGTGCCTGAGCCAGACGTTTAGGAGGGACCACCCAGCAGGACCCCCTTTGAGTAGGTTGGAAGTCGGACGGTATCAAAACCTTTGTCCGCAGAAGAACTCACCTGAAACCTACTCACCAGCCACAAGGTAAGGTCAACTGTGGACCCAAGACGCTGGTCTCTCAACCACAGGGCAGAATAATCCCTGAGACCAGCTCCCGTGAGAGGAGGTCTACCCTCCACGTGGCAACTATGAGAATACTTATCCTGATGGGCCTCCTAGGCCTGTCCCAGCTCGCTACGACGACACCACTGCCCGCTCGGCGAAAACGAGGAAGTCATGACATCGACCACCACGACCACAAGGACAACTCGTGGTGGTTAGCAGCACTCCAGATGTCCACCAGATATGTAAAATCTAGCTGTTATGTGTGCTCTTTTATCCCGCATGCTACTCCTAGCTCAGAAATCTATGTGCCTGTTCCTGTCCCCCTGAATGAATCCCTCGCCACGCTCCTGTTACTCTCTGCCGGAAGAAATCTCGCTGAAACATACTTTAAATGGACCAAAACCGTCCCGCTATGCCCCATCAGGGATCCAGCTAACTTCTCAGTCGCCACAAATGCTACTGTCGCCCTCTCGATATTCTCACATCGTTCTGCAGGAGGATGGGGGCGCCCAGCCCTGTGTTTCACGCAAAATGCGTCCACTAGCGTATTTCTGGGCCGTGCTGAAAATTGTGTAGTTAATCTGAACATATCTTGCGAGCTAGGGTCCTCATGCCCAAAACGTACAGATCAATACACGCTTAACACCCCTGGGATGGAAGTTCCAGTACCTGACTTGATAATACTGAACCTCACAGCGCTCCCTAACCCATCTACTCTCGTCGGAGCTTATAAAAATGGAACCCCAGTGACGGAAGTAGCCGTGCGTATTCCAAACGCCCGGGGCTTTGGATGCCCACGAAACATGGTATGGGTCTGCGGGCATAGGTCCTACTTATATCTCCCAGATAACTGGAGTAGGACGTGTTACTTGGCCTACTTACTCCCAAGTTTCCAGGTATATCGTGATTTCACCAACATTCCAGGAGTACGCCATCCGGAAAGAGTAAAACGTGCTCGTATCACCGATGGGATGGGGTTCGCGGGGTCCTTGTTTCCGGTCTTTGGAGCAGCCAATAATGCGCACCGCATTAACGACCTGTCTGAAGAATTAGAAAACCTCCCCGCCTTGACCAATCAGGGCTTCGACACGCTAACTGGCGAACAACAGGCCATCCGTATGATGACCATGCAAAATCGTATGGCTTTAGATTTCCTCCTGGCAGAGAAAGGCGGAGTGTGTAAAATAATTGGAGAAACGTGTTGTACCTGGATCCCAGATGGAAGCTCTAATATGACAGCTATACAGCAGCACCTTGATGACCTTCTGCGTCGACAACATGATGAGAACTCAGGGGGGTCCACTTGGGATCCCCTATCATGGTTAACCAGTGGCCCGTGGTGGCACCTTTTGCTGAAAATTAGTGCACCGATACTGTGTGTGCTAATACTATTCTGCTTATTCACCACCTGTGTTCTGCCCTGTGTGAAATCCATGGTAAAAAAACTATGGCAAATACTTTTGTCCAGTACCAACTGCTCCAACATGAATATCAAACTAACCGAAGATAAATATGAGGATGTTAGAGAGGAATATGATGATGTTGTTTAAAGCCATACTTTATCTTGATTATGATGTGATCATCGAAACTGTCCTGACATGTGATGATGTACTGATGTGTACAAGGATTTAGTATGTTAAATGATAAACAGGAGGGAGATGTTGGAGAAATGCATGTACATATGTTAATCACTTAACATACTAGCTGACCTTATCGTCTGCAGTCAAGTGGAAAATTTACCGTGTCTCATGTCTAGTTGTGAAATCAGCTATATATCCTGTTTTTATGTCAGACCCGCTTGTGACCCCGAGCTAAGACGCTATTTTAGCTAAAAGGAAGTGTATGACCTTAATGTAAGTTTCTGTCTTGTCTGGAATAACAAGCGAATTAACAAGCTCAGCACTTTTGCCTAACTCCTATGTAAAAATGTACTCATGATGTGTAAAAAGTATACGCCCATGTACTGAATAAATTCAAGCTGAAGGGGGAAGCTGATTCGGAGTTGAGCGGAGACACCTCAGTATTCTGAATTCTCCGAGGAGCTCTCTCCCCTTTGCAAAGCTGAAACTTTGAATTGTGTCTGGTTCTCATTTCTTTGTAGGGTAACACGAAATAACCCAACATATATCTAAAGATGCTTTCTGTCACAATCAGACTCAAATCTGCCCCCAAATCTGCCCCCAAATCTGCCCTAAATCCGCCCCCAAATCTGCCCCCAAATCTGCCCTAAATCTGCCCCCAAATCTACCCCCAAATCTGCCCTAAATCTGCCCCCAAATCTGCCCTCAAATCTGCCCTCAAATCTGCCCCCAAATCTACCCCCAAATCTGCCCTAAATCTGCCCCCAAATCTACCCCCAAATCTGCCCTAAATCTGCCCCCAAATCTGCCCCCAAATCTGCCCTAAATCTGCCCCCAAATCTGCCCTCAAATCTGCCCCCAAATCTACCCCCAAATCTGCCCCCAAATTTACCCCCCAGGCCCCCAAATCTGCCCCCAAATCTGCCCCCATATCTGCCCCCAAATCTGACCCCAAATCTACCCCCAAATCTGCCCCCAAATCTATCCCCCAGGCCCCCAAATCTGCCCCCAAATCTGCCCCCATATCTGCCCCCAAATCTGCCCCCAAATCTACCCCCAAATCTGCCCCCAAATCTGCCCCCAAATCTATCTCCCAGGCCCCCAAATCTGCCCCCAAATCTGCCCCCATATCTGCCCCCAAATCTACCCCCAAATCTACCCCCAAATCTACCCCCAAATCTGCCCCAAATCTACGTGTACAAGGATTTAGTATGTTAAATGATAAACAGGAGGGAGATGTTGGAGAAATGCATGTACATATGTTAATCACTTAACATACTAGCTGACCTTATCGTCTGCAGTCAAGTGGAAAATTTACCGTGTCTCATGTCTAGTTGTGAAATCGGCTATATATCCTGTTTTTATGTCAGACCCGCTTGTGACCCCGAGCTAAGACGCTATTATAGCTAAAAGGAAGTGTATGACCTTAATGTAAGTTTCTGTCTTGTCTGGAATAACAAGCGAATTAACAAGCTCAGCACTTTTGCCTAACTCCTATGTAAAAATGTACTCATGATGTGTAAAAAGTATACGCCCATGTACTGAATAAATTCAAGCTGAAGGGGGAAGCTGATTCGGAGTTGAGCGGAGACACCTCAGTATTCTGAATTCTCCGAGGAGCTCTCTCCCCTTTGCAAAGCTGAAACTTTGAATTGTGTCTGGTTCTCATTTCTTTGTAGGGTAACACGAAATAACCCAACATATATCTAAAGATGCTTTCTGTCACAATCAGACTCTGAAAAGCTGCTTCATGATTTTATCTCCAGTAGATCAGATTATTGCACTTTTTGCAGGACTGATAAAGCAAGTGTTACATAAACTCCAGCTTATTCAAAATGCTGCAGCCAGAATTCTGACCAAAACCAGGAGGTTTGAACACATAGTTAGTTAGTTAGTTAGTTAGTTAGTTAGTTAGTTAGTTAGTTAGTTAGTTAGTTAGTTAGTTAGTTAGTTTATTTGTCCACAAGTGTAGATTTGTCTTTTGTCTCATAATACAAAAACAACAGCAACAAACACTTAACATTTACACACAAAAACATCTTAGTGGCAAAAAGGAGGAACAACAAGGATATGTAAATAAAAGACAGGTTTATCTACGAGACGTCCCTCATTCAGAGACTTAATGGCGTTATTGGGAATGAACAAGTTTTTAAATATGTTACGTTAGCCTTCGGTCCACGGTACCGTCTACCTGAGGGAAGTATTTAAACATTTAAACTCTGCAGAGGCTGAATAGATCATTTACTATCCTAGCAGCTTTTTTCCCAATCACTTCCTTATAAATACCACTTAAGTTTCTCTGTGTCTTCCCTATTATTTTTGAGGCTAGATTCAATATTCTTTGTACTTTTTTGTGTTAAGGTTGCCGTACCACATATTAAAGGTTAAGATTCCCTCTATGAGGTTCTTATGAAGTCCCCAGAATCTGCTTGATCACAGTTATTAAACTACTGACATTCAAAAGTAGAAAAAGAGAAATAAAACTCACACAGTCAGAAACACTTCATCCAGATGAGTCCTCGCTCCAATCTGAGTTGTATTCATGTACAGATGGTTTATTTTATGTTCAGTTAATGTAATGTTTCTGGATGAGAGTTAGCCTGCAATCTGAGCTGTGATGTCATAAAGTAGACTGATATCTCCAACTGCAGAAACACTGAACTTTGTTCTCCAGAATACTGCAGTAAAACTTGTTATTAGATTAATATTTAACACCCAGCAGGCAGAAGCTGCCACCACCTTTAGCTAGCCGCTAACCGCTGAGGTCCCGGGTCAGAACTCTGAGATCACGGTTCAGAAAGAGATTTACAATATATGTGTTAGCAACTACTGAAGTCAACAGCAGCTACTTGGTAGGCCAAAGAAAGGACTGGCCCCTTAACGGACCCTCATCACACAAATCTGCCCCCAAATCTGCCCCAAATCTGCCCCCAAATCTGCCCCCAAATCTGCCCTAAATCTGCCCCAAAATCTGCCCCCAAATCTGCCCCAAATCTGCCCCAAATCTGCCCCCAAATCTGCCCCAAATCTGCCCCAAAATCTGCCCCCAAATCCGCCTCCAAATCTGCCCCCAAATCTGCCCCAAATCTGCCCCCAAATCTGCCCCAAATCTGCCCTAAATCTGCCCTAAATCTGCCCTAAATCTACCCCCAAATCTGCCCTAAATCCGCCCTAAATCTGCCCTAAATCTGCCCCCAAATCTGCCCCCAAATCCGCCTCCAAATCTGCCCCCAAATTTGCCCCAAATCTGCCCCCAAATCTGCCCCCAAATCTGCCCCCAAATCTGCCCCAAATCTGCCCCCAAATCTGCCCCAAATCTGCCCCCAAATCTGCCCCCAAATCCGCCTCCAAATCTGCCCCCAAATCTGCCCCAAATCTGCCCCCAAATCTGCCCCAAATCAGCCCTAAATCTTCCCTAAATCTGCCCTAAATCTGCCCCCAAATCTGCCCCAAATCTGCCCCCAAATCTGCCCCCAAATCTGCCCTAAATCTGCCCCAAAATCTGCCCCCAAATCTGCCCCCATATCTGCCCCAAATCTGCCCCAAATCTGCCCCCATATCTGCCCCAAATCTGCCCCAAATCTGCCCCCAAATCTGCCCCAAATCTGCCCCCAAATCCGCCTCCAAATCTGCCCCCAAATCTGCCCCAAATCTGCCCCCAAATCTGCCCCAAATCTGCCCTAAATCTGCCCTAAATCTGCCCTAAATCTGCCCCCAAATCTGCCCTAAATCCGCCCTAAATCTGCCCTAAATCTGCCACCAAATCTGCCCTAAATCCGCCCTAAATCTGCCCTAAATCTGCCTCCAAATCTGCCTCCAAATCTGCCCCCAAATCTGCCCCAAATCTGCCCCCAAATCTGCCCCCAAATCTGCCCCAAATCTGCCTCAAATCTGCCCCCAAATCTGCCCCAAATCTGCCCCCAGATCTGCCCCAAATCTGCCCTAAATCTGCCCTAAATCTGCCCCCAAATCTGCCCTAAATCTGCCCCCAAATCTGCCCCCAAATCCGCCTCCAAATCTGCCCCCAAATCTGCCACAAATCTGCCCCCAAATCTGCCCCCAAATCTGCCCCCAAATCTGCCCTAAATCCGCCCCCAAATCTGCCCCCAAATCTGCCCTAAATCTGCCCCCAAATCTGCCCCAAATCTGCCCCCAAATCTGCCCCCAAATCTGCCCCCAAATCTGCCCTAAATCCGCCCCCAAATCTGCCCCCAAATCTGCCCTAAATCTGCCCCCAAATCTGCCCTAAATCTGCCCCCAAATCTGCCCTCAAATCTGCCCTCAAATCTGCCCTAAATCTGCCCCCAAATCTACCCCCAAATCTGCCCTAAATCTGCCCCCAAATCTGCCCCCAAATCTGCCCTAAATCTGCCCCCAAATCTGCCCTCAAATCTGCCCCCAAATCTACCCCCAAATCTGCCCCCAAATCTGCCCCCAAATCTATCCCCCAGGCCCCCAAATCTGCCCCCAAATCTGCCCCCATATCTGCCCCCAAATCTGCCCCCAAATCTGCCCCCAAATCTACCCCCAAATCTGCCCCCAAATCTATCCCCCATGCCCCCAAATCTGCCCCCAAATCTGCCCCCAAATCTACCCCCAAATCTGCCCCCAAATATGCCCCCAAATCTATCCCCCAGGCCCCCAAATCTGCCCCCATATCTGCCCCCAAATCTACCCCCAAATCTACCCCCAAATCTGCCCCAAATCTACCCCAAATCTGCCCCAAATCTGCCCCAAATCTGCCCCCAAATCTGCCCCAAATCTGCCCCCAAATCTGCCCCCAAATCTGCCCCCATATCTGCCCCCAAATCTACCCCCAAATCTGCCCCAAATCTGCCCCAAATCTGCCTCCAAATCTGCCCCCAAATCTGCCCAAAATCTGCCCCAAATCTGCCCCCAAATCTGCCCCAAATCTGGATCAAAGTCTGCCCTAAATCTGCCCTAAATCTGCCTCCAAATCTGCCTCCAAATCTTCCCCCAAATCTGCCCCAAATCTGCCCCCAAATCTGCCCCCAAATCTGCCCCAAATCTGCCCCAAATCTGCCCCCAAATCTGCCCCAAATCTGCCCCCAGATCTGCCCCAAATCTGCCCTAAATCTGCCCTAAATCTGCCCCCAAATCTGCCCTAAATCTGCCCCCAAATCTGCCCCCAAATCCGCCTCCAAATCTGCCCCCAAATCTGCCACAAATCTGCCCCCAAATCTGCCCCCAAATCTGCCCCCAAATCTGCCCTAAATCCGCCCCCAAATCTGCCCCCAAATCTGCCCTAAATCTGCCCCCAAATCTGCCCCAAATCTGCCCCCAAATCTGCCCCCAAATCTGCCCCCAAATCTGCCCTAAATCCGCCCCCAAATCTGCCCCCAAATCTGCCCTAAATCTGCCCCCAAATCTGCCCTAAATCTGCCCCCAAATCTGCCCTCAAATCTGCCCTCAAATCTGCCCTAAATCTGCCCCCAAATCTACCCCCAAATCTGCCCTAAATCTGCCCCCAAATCTGCCCCCAAATCTGCCCTAAATCTGCCCCCAAATCTGCCCTCAAATCTGCCCCCAAATCTACCCCCAAATCTGCCCCCAAATCTGCCCCCAAATCTATCCCCCAGGCCCCCAAATCTGCCCCCAAATCTGCCCCCATATCTGCCCCCAAATCTGCCCCCAAATCTGCCCCCAAATCTGCCCCCAAATCTACCCCCAAATCTGCCCCCAAATCTATCCCCCATGCCCCCAAATCTGCCCCCAAATCTGCCCCCAAATCTACCCCCAAATCTGCCCCCAAATATGCCCCCAAATCTATCCCCCAGGCCCCCAAATCTGCCCCCATATCTGCCCCCAAATCTACCCCCAAATCTACCCCCAAATCTGCCCCAAATCTACCCCAAATCTGCCCCAAATCTGCCCCAAATCTGCCCCCAAATCTGCCCCAAATCTGCCCCCAAATCTGCCCCCAAATCTGCCCCCATATCTGCCCCCAAATCTACCCCCAAATCTGCCCCAAATCTGCCCCAAATCTGCCTCCAAATCTGCCCCCAAATCTGCCCAAAATCTGCCCCAAATCTGCCCCCAAATCTGCCCCAAATCTGGATCAAAGTCTGCCCCCAAATCTGCCCCAAATCTTCCCCAAATCTGCCCCAAAATCTGCCCCAAATCTGACCCCAAATCTGCCCCCAAATCTACCCCCAAATCTGCCCTAAATCTGCCCCCAAATCTGCCCCCAAATTGGACAAACAACAATAAAGGTCCTCAGACATTGTTTTCTCGGTCTGGATGGTGAACAGCGACATCTGGTGGCCGACTGGAGTTACGGCAGCTGTTTCACCGCGTTGCCAATCCAAATATATTTCAAGATATACATGAACTTTACTGATTACGTTTCTCTTTGTACAGCAATATAAGCGAATATCAGACAAAAATATAACACCACATGTTCATGGCTGGATTTGATATTTAGTGAGAGAAACACTATAATTCCCAGGCTCGGAGGTTTACCAGCACAACTTCTGAGTGGTACATTTTGTATGAAGATAGTTTCAGACTGTAATTGATTAATACTCACAGATCAAATATGTTTTTGTGCTGTTAGTGACGTGTAATTCTTATGAAACAAGTCTGCTGTTTACACCTCTCAACTAATCATGCATCAGTCACGTTTACATAGGACTCTTAGTTCTCCAGTTAACGGATCATTAATACTAATATATCTTGTCTTTTGTACCTTTGACGATGCATTTGTCTCCCCTCTCTCCGTTCTTCAGCCTCTCAGTGAAGAAAGGATGTATCACACAAAGTGCTTAGAAGACGTATACGTCCAAAGACGTAAAGGTTCTTGCTTAGAGGAGCCTGTAAGATACAAGTCCAGCCCGGACGAGATGGATGTAATCACAAGTACAGGTCTGTTTCTGAGGTTCCCGCTTTAAAACCTGATCTTTACCTGCAGGTTTCTGTGAATAAACCGGTCTCTGTGCAATAATTTTCTCTTCTAATCAGGGGTTAGTGTGTAATAGGTTTTCTGGGAACTGGGAGTGGGAACTGATGTGTGTTAACTGTAGTATGGTTTGATTGTATATGTGGGTAAAGACTTCGGGGTTGTGTTTCTATGTTTGTTGGAGTGTGATTGTCGCCCGTGCCTCTCGTGTCCAAGACACATTTCTCCTAAGGGAGACAATAAAGATTCATCTTATCTTAATAAACTGTTTTCTCTTTCTTTCCCGTACTGCACTACTTTTAATTTCATTCCAATGTATATACTGTTCTAATCTAATCTGATGTCTACCTAAAGGAAATAGTAAAATCAAGTATAAATACCATCAGATCAGAATAAATGAAGATAAACAGCAGACGTCTGAGTAAATCTTCCACTTTTGGAGCTCAAATCTCTATAGATTCATGTATTTTAAACCAAAACGCTCTAGAAATCCGTCCAGAACATCGACTGGACTGAACTGATGTTGCTGATGTTCCTGATGTGGAACAGAGAGGTTTTAGAGGTTTTTTGAAGATGAACGTTTTGGTACATTTGGTCATACTTGTGTCATTGAGGTTTTTCAGGTAACAGAAGATAAAACTGCTTTTGTTTGATACAAATGTATTAATTACCTTCATAGAACAGCTTTGGGAGAGTTTGCATCAGTGACATCGTCAGGACTTTCTAGCGTCTCATGTGGAGCCGTTGTTGAGCTGTGGATGATTCTCAGGAACATCTGGATGATTGACAGCTGTCACTCAACCTCAACCAACACAATCAATGGACAGTTTACAAACCCACGCCATTTCAGCGATCATCCAATCAGAATGAAGCTTGGACGGCTGGTACCGGCTGGTACCGGCTGGTACCGGCTGGTCCTGGCTGGTCCCGGCTGGTACCGGCTGGTCCTGGCTGGTCCCGGCTGGTACCGGCTGGTACCGGCTGGTCCTGGCTGGTCCCGGCTGGTACCGGCTGGTACCGGCTGGTCCTGGCTGGTCCCGGCTGGTACCGGCTGGTCCTGGCTGGTCCCGGCTGGTACCGGCTGGTACCGGCTGGTCCTGGCTGGTCCTGGCTGGTCCCGGCTGGTACCGGCTGGTACCGGCTGGTACCGGCTTGTCCTGGCTGGTCCCGGCTGGTACCGGCTGGTACCGGTTCTGGTACTGGCTGGTACCGGCTGGTACCGGTTGGTACCGGCTGGTACCGGTTCTGGTTCGTGTGAGAACCGTGTCCGGGTTCTATAGTTCCCACGTTTCTGAACGTTGTGTTTCTGCGAAAGGAATCAGTTTATGAAACAATCTGAACAAAAAACCAAAGAATCCAAATCAAAAATTACATTCAAAAGAACAATGAAAGCCAGAATGTTAAGGAAATATAATGAAATATGTTAGTTAGTTTGATTGACATCCCCATCTTCATGAAAGGTTAAACATTGTTTTGTTGTTGTTGAATAGTATTAACTGAAATGTAACTTGGAAAGGAATGTGTCGCCGGCAGTTATTTTAGTTTAGTTTTTAGTTTACCTTGTTGTTGTTTTTTAATTTAAGTTCTTTGTAAATTGATTTCTTGGGAATAAGATTCTTCTTCTTTCTGCTCCCTTTCATTCAGAATTTAGGAACGTTTATGTTTATATTAAATTGTTTGTCATTTTATTTTATCAATGAATGAAATAAAGAATAAATAAAGAATAAATAAATAAATAAATAAATAAATAAATAAATAAATTAGTACGATGATTCTGCTGCTTTTATTTGTATCTTGTGGTTTTATTTGTTGTATCTATAATTTACCTATACAGCACTTTGGTTGCCTTATTAAAGGCTTGTTAAAGAGTTTATGAATAAAGTTTTGATTGATTGATTAATTGATTGATTGTACTTGATGAAGCATTGTAGCACGTGGCCCCCTGCAGGGCTTTGAACTAGGACCCAACACCTTTGTGTTAGCTTCAACTTCCTACCCAGCTCCCTACCCACCCCCCTGCAGACGACACCTGGAAGTTGGTTCAAACAGACTTGAATCACGAGAACACCCTATGGGGTAATTTAGAAGTTAGTGACAGTCAGGCCAAATGCCAGATAATGACATTTGGCCACAGATCACATCTGATTGTAAATTACTTTTGTCTCTCACTTGGTTTGTGTATTTCCTGCCTTCTGTACCTTGAAGCTTACTGTATAAAAAGTCATGACACAATCACCCAGGGTCAGCATTTCAACCAGACCCTGGTCTGTGTAGACGTGCTGACCGCCGGCTGAATAAATACTCACTATACCACAAAGCGGACTTCTGAACTGGTTTGATAAATTCCTCAACAATTTGGTGCCGTGACCCGGATGACAATAGACCTTCGAAGGGAACTCCTTTTCCAGAACAACGGCACAATCAGCGACTCTATCTAAAATTTTAGAGGTAAGGGATCCACTTGCAAAATCCCAAATTATTGTTGCTGAGTTGTTGTCGAAAGTCTGTGGACTGGAGTACCAGAGAAAAGGTTGACATCATCCTGAAATTTAGGTAAGTCCGCTGTGTGGTTGTGAGCAAGGGGTTTTGGGAAAACTTATTGTAGAGATGTTTTAGGAATGCTGGCAATTTCATGAAACTTGAATTTGATTGTGTTGTGAGAATGCTTTGCTTATCTTAGAATTTGACTCGCTCTTCTAAAAAGGTTTAATATCTCGGGTAACATTAAAGAGACAAATGGCCAGAACGCCATGGTTGGTCTGAGTACCAAGAGAGTAGTCCAGTGGGACTTATAGCATATGCAGGACTTGAGGTCCATAAAAAAGTGTTGGAACACTGAGATATTTGTGGGAAACGGACATATATGTAGAGGAACTGTTTTTTTTTAATTTTATAAATGGGGATGACTCACTCTCCCAAATACTTGGGGTATATTTAATTTCAGTAAGGATCTGATGCGCTCTCCTTGCATCAACAGGAATGATTTGTATGCTCTGAAGTAGACTGATGTTTGGAAGAATTAGCAAGTGATTTGTGGGTAAAAGTAAGTGTAATTGAAAGTTTTTTTTGGAAGGATCTTACAGAAAGAAAAAATTGAAAGTTTTTGGGAAGTTTTTCAGTAAGAGAGTCAGAGAAAGAGTTGACTGGTCCTTTTAAATACATGTATGGTAATCACGGTACCGATAGTTTTATTTGTTAGTTTTATTTGTTACTTAGTTAGTATTAAATATGGTTAAAATAACTAAATCCCTTAACTCCCTCTTTGGAGGGATGAAAGTAGACACCGTAATGCAGAATCCCAAATAGCTTCGCTTACTGATCAAAATAAAAAGCTGATGGCTCTACTAGAAGGATTTAAAAACACAGCGCAGACAAAAATGAAATTAGAGAACCAGTTAAATGATAAAATCAAAACCTTTATCCGGTGAAACAGATTAAAGAATCAAGTGACGATGACACTTCTGATGACGACTAGATTTTACAAAAATCCAAGATCTGTTGCCTACAAAATTTGGAGCCAAATAATAGTAAGAGATTTTAAATAAATAAACAAAAATGGCTAGAGGAAACAGCTGTTAAACTAACTTTGCCACATGATTTGAAAAGTAAAGTACTTGATGCGCAAAGTACTTGATGCTTGTAGAATTCCCTTTAATCCCACAGCTGTTGCCAAAATCACACCAGAGCAAGCTCAGACCTTTTTATAATATTTATTGCCTTAACAGTTCAAAGGGAAGTAGATGATAATCCCAGGGAACTTTATGCTAAAATAATGTTGACAGCAAAAGAGAATTGTGGTCTGTCACGAGATCAGATTGATGGATTTCTTCCAGGGTACATGTAAAATATATATTTGCTAATTGCCCTCAACAAAGGGTAGGGCTGGATAACGCAAAAAAAAAGGGAATCTGAAATGTATGAAAATACTAATGTTTGTCAAAAGTGTTTACAGCAGGTTAAGTACAAAGAGGAGGCGCAGCGGAACCAGCCAATTAATTAATTCACACCAATCAACAAAAGGGCCCCACGTCACACGTCTCAAACAAAGGAGAACTGCTGGTGAGCCCACATAATCTCTCTCCTGCCTATGGTGACTTCATCATGTAAGTGCATGGAAATCTGTCTGTGAGCCAACTATAGTAACTAATCTTTAACTAGAGGTGTCAAGTAACAAAGTAAAAATACTTAATTACCTTACTTAAGTAGAAATTTTGGTTATTGTTACTTCACTGGAGTAATTATTTTTCAGACGACTTTTTACTTTTACTCCTTACATTTTCAAGCAACTATCTTTACTTTTTACTCCCTACATATTATAAACAGCCTTACTCTATTTCATTTCGGCCTTTTTAAAAAACTATCCAGTTAAATTGCTCCATCCGGATAGAGTGAATTTGGTTGTGGTTGGATGAGAAGTATAAACATAATACCATTCCGACACCCTATTGGTCTGTACATGTCTGCTCTCTGAAACACGTGTTAATGCTCAATAGTACACATATATGGTTCTTTAATATATTTGCATTATACTAAGACGCATTCATTTTCAATGGCTTTTAGCCTTAATGACTTTTCCCCCCCTTATATTACTTTTAATTTTATACTTTAAGTAGTTATGAAACCAGTACTTTTATACTTTTACTGGAAAAAAACTTGAGTTGATACATCAACTACCAACTTGTACAGGAGTATCTTTAAACTCTAGTATCTATACTTCTACCTGAGTAATGAATGTGAATACTGAAGACACCTCTGTCTTTAACACTACTTGTCCTGACCTTTCTTGTTTTCTTCACTGACGGCTCTGCTTATAAAAATGGAATACCATACGCAGGTGATACAATTTGTGATAATTCTTAATGGTTGAAAGCGCCGCCTTGCCCTCCACCAGCTCCACCCAAGTAGATGAAACTATATATACTGATCAAAAGGTAAAACTGTTACAATCTATTAAGATTCCAGATATGCTTTTGGTTGTGTACACGATTTATATATTGTGGGCGAACCGAGGATTTATCACATCCTCGGAGACACCCGTTAAACGTGGTAAATTGATTGGTGAACTGTTAGAAGCCTGTCAACTACCTTCATCTATTGCTTTGTTAAATGTGAAACCCACGCCATATCCAAATATCCTGTTTCACTAGGCAATGCTTCGGCTGACCATGCAGCAAAAGAAGCCGCCAAATTTGGCTTACCTGTCCCTGTAAAACTTTGCCCTTCTGTACCCGCTAACGACCTGGCTTCTCCTAATGATGTAGCCCTCCTACAAGAGACTACTGAGGTGAAGAAGCACAGATTGTAGCATTCCCATGATTGTGAAAATGTAAATAATTTGTGAGTCAGCAACGACGGCCGCGTTGTGAAACCCACATTCTTGTACATGTGACTAGCACATATGTCACATAGTTGATCACATGTGAGCAAATGGAATGTGTAAGCATACAAGCTTACACATAATAAGCTCCAAGATTTGCATCCTATAAAAAAAATAGACTTAAAAAATAGACTTAAAGCAAATAGACTTTATTCATATACCAAAATGAATATGGATATGAAATGAAAATGAAAATGTTCTTGTATGTGTAGATAATTTTTAAGACCCATTAGGAAGCACAAACTCACACCTCATGAAAGGATTATGGGTAGACTTATGACCATACCAAGCGATTCAGTTCTATGTATGAAGAAGATGGACTTCCATGCCATGGATGAATCCATGATATCATTTTGCTCTGCTCTAACCTCTGCCGTTCAGTCAATCCACAGAAAAGTAAAAGCTGTCCAGTCTCCATGCCTGGCATGCAAACCATGCCATAACCTCCAACCCGGAGACTTTGTGTCAGAGAAAACCTCGCTGGTCCAAACCTCAACAAGTCCTGCTCACCACCGACACTGGAGTCAAGTGTGAAGGGCGTCTAACCTGGTTCCACGCATCCCACTGCAGGAAAACAACACCTCCACCATGCACCGGAAACCAGCTGGTTCCCTCTTCTTCCTGGGGGTCCTCGTCCTCACCACCGTCGGAGCCAGTGAAAGAAACAACGCAGACCCGGAAAGCCCAGAAGCAGATGCATTGTACATGCCAAAACACTCACATCTGTCACATGAACAAGACAGATAACTTGTGCTGTGATCAAAACTGAATGTTGTATATTTATACCTGACCAAAATGCCACCATCCAAGAAATAACAGATCACTTGAAAGATATTGCTAAAACGTTACATACACCTGTCACAACTAGTTTGTTTGATTGGTTTAAAGAAAAGTTAGGACACGTTGGTTACTTGATATTTGAATTTGCTTTGTTGGCTTGTTGTTATTTGGCTTCTGATCACATGTTTAAGGTTCACTTGCAAAATATGTATCACTACTCCACTGTAACTCAACAAAAAAAAAAAAAAAAGAAAAAAAAAATTGTGAATTGATGAAGCATTCCAACAGCACGTGGCCGCTGCAGGGACAACGACGACTTGCAGGTTGCTCCAGTCCTACCTCCTGCAGGGCTTTGAACTGGACTCAACACCTTTGAGGTAGCTTCAACTTCCTATCACACCTTGGAAGTTGCCTCAAACAGAATTGGAACACTAAATCACCCCATGGGGTGATTTTCGTCTGTGACCTATTGTCTCACACAAGTTCCGGCGTCTTGAATCCCTGCTGAGACAGGCACCCTGGGAGTGGATTTGACTTCCAGCCCCTGCAGAGACGAATACCATATATGGACTTCCTGACCCAGGGGGTAGTCCCGAATTGGAAGATCACAGGCTTCTTGTATAAAAACCCTGTTGTAAAATCTCTCGGGGTCAGCATTTCAACAAGACCCTGGTCTCTGTAGACGTGCTCACCGCCGGCCGAATAAAACTCATATACCACAAAGCGGACTTCTGAAATGGTTTGGTAAATTCCTCAACACTGTTCTATGAAGGTAATTAATACATTTGCATCAAACAAAAGCAGTTTTATCTTTTGTTACCTGAAAAACCTCAATGACACAAGTATGACCAAATGTACCAAAACGTTCATCTTCAAAAAACCTCTAAAATCTCTCTGTTCATCAGGAACATCAGGAACATCAGTTCAGTCCAGTCGATGTTCTAGACGGATTTCTAGAGCGTTTTGGTTTAAAATACATGAATCTATAGAGATTTGAGCTCCAAAAGTGGAAGATTTACTCAGACGTCTGCTGTTTATCTTCATTTATTCTGATCTGATGGTATTTATACTTGATTTTACTCTTTCCTTTAGGTAGACACCAGAATAGATTAGAACAGTATATACATTGGAATGAAAATAAAAGTAGTGCAGTATGGGAAAGAAAGAGAAAACAGTTTATTAAGATAAGATGAATCTTTATTGTCTCCCTTAGGAGAAATGTGTCTTGGACACGAGAGGCACGGGCGACAATCACACTCCAATAAACATAGAAACACAACCCCGAAGTCTTTACCCACATATACAATCAAACTTTCTTCAATTGCCCACTGGTTCCAACTTAACAAACTGACCCTCAATGTCAATAAATGCAACTTCATGGTCTTTTGTAACATTAATAAGTTCTATCCCAAGGAGTTAGCCAAAATTCTAATAAATGGTAATGAAATCCTTCAAGTCAATTCAACCAAATTTCTGGGGGTTATTCTAGATGAACACCTCAACTGGTGTAATCATATTGATCTCGTCTCCAAAAGATCCATGAAGATGCTAGGCATTTTGAGGAAAGTCCTCCCTTTAATTCATTCCTCAGCTTACTTAACCCTATATTATAGTTTCTTGTTCCCTCATTTAAATTATTGTAACATTGTTTGGGCAGCTAATTATCCGACTCATCTAAGAAAACTACTCTTATTGCAGAAGAGGTTTTTGAGATTGATCTCCCACTCCTCTAGATATGCGCCATCAGCGCCTCTTTTTCTAAAGTATCGGCTCTTACCTATTGATAAGGTGAATGCCTATCAAACATGCCTTTTTATTCATAAGTTTATATACAGGAAACAAGATCTGCCTATTACTTTTCACAATTTCTTTATTCTGACAACAGACTTTCACTCATATCAAACAAGGTTTAGTAACAATAGCTTATCTATACCGTCCTCCCGAACCTCAAGTCACCAATTCAACATTACTTATAGAGGCCCCAAGCTCTGGTCTGACTTAAACCCTTCACTGAGGTCCACCTCCTCCCAATGCATTTTCAAAAAAAACCTAAAGGAATTTTTACTTTCCACAGGAACCTAATTTACTTTCTCTACTCGACCTTTAATTTTATCGACCTTTAATTATATATTCTTTCTCATTGTACTGCTTTTGTCACATTTTTTGTTCTTTCTTTGTGTCTTTTACTATTAGTTGTTTCAAGTACTTGAATTCCTGTTGCTATTGATCTTTGTCTTTTGTTGTTGTTTAGCTCATGCATGCTGTCTGCTTGTCCTTTGTTTTGTTTTTTTGACAGGGGTGGAACCTTGTATAAGTTCGCTATAGAACTTCGTTCCCTCCTTGCGCAGTGCTTTATGCATCTAATTGTGCTAAATTAATAAACTCTAAACTCTAAAAACTCTAAACCACACTACAGTTACAGTAACACACATCAGTTCCCACTCCCAGTTCCCAGAAAACCTATTACACAATATCCCCTGAGAAGAAGAGAAAATTATTGCACAGAGCCCGGTTTATTCACAGAAACCTGCAGGTGGAGATCAGGTTTTAAAGCGGGAACCTCAGAAACAGACCTGTACTTGTGATTACATCCATCTCGTCCGGGCTGGACTTGTATCTTACAGGCTCCTCTAAGTAAGAACGTTCACGTCTTTGGACGTTCGTCTTCTAAGCACTTTGTGTGATACATCCTTTCTTCACTGAGAGGCTGAAGAACGGAGAGAGGGGAGACAAATGCATCGTCAAACGTACAAAAGACAAGATATATTAGTATCAATGATCCGTTAACTGGAGAACTAAGAGTCCTATGTAAACGTGACTGATGCATGATTAGTTGGACTACAGAGGTGTAAACAGCAGACTTGTTTCATAAGAATTACACGTCACTAACAGCACAAAAACATATTTGATCTGTGAGTATTAATCAATTACAGTCTGAAACTATCTTCATACCAAATGTACCACTCAGAAGTTGTGCTGGTAAACCTCCAAGCCCGGGAATTATAGTGTTTCTCTCACTAAATATCAAATCCAGCCATGAACATGTGGTGTTATATTCTTGTCTGATATTCGCTTATATTGCTGTACAAAGAGAAACGTAATCAGTAAAGTTCATGTATATCTTGAAATATATTTGGATTGGCAACGCAGTGAAACAGCTGCTGTAACTCCAGTCGGCCACCAGATGTCGCTGTTCACCATCCGAACCGAGAAAACCATGTTTGAGGAGCTTTATTGTTGTTTGTCCACGAACAGCTGACTCAAAAACACGTCCAAAGACGTCTGAAATCAAACTTAATACAAACTATTACTGTTTCCGGAAGTGTAGCGTCTGCAGACAATCAGAGACAGCTCTGTTATTTTTAACGAGAATTATAACCTGAGTTCATTAAACATCCAGTGTTCATCAGTGTCTATGAAAGAGAGAGGGGGGGGTTTCTAGCGATTAAAAAAAGGATAATAGCCATTCAAAAAAAGGGTTTCTTATATGCTGCTTCTGAACACTTCATTAACGTGTCATCAGCAGCGTAAGCGTATTGCTTCTCCAGGTGCTCTCTTTCGGACTTGGATCGTGTAGATCTCTCTCCCAGACAGGCATTGAGGTGGACGGTGGCCTTGAACCTGGACCGGAGGAGCACCAGAGACAAAGCCAGGGTGACCACACAGAACGGGACACTCGGGCTCTCCCCATCTGGGAGGATGAACGGGATGATGATGCGGTTTCTTCCAACTGGACCGTACGTTTTTATGCAAGTCTTAACTGCGTCCCAAACACCATCCTCTGGTTTAAGAGGACTTAGTGTGATGTTTGGGATCACCTGTCTTCCAGCCCTTTTTATGGAGTTCCAGTGATCCGGGAGATTCGTGGGTCGGTGATTTTTATCAGGAACTTTACAGCTGTCTTTACAGCGGCCCTTACTGTAGCATTTAAAGACCCTGTGCTCAGGTCTAATCCTCCCTGTAGCGATGCCGTAGGCTAACCCACTGGTGACAGAGTTCCAGGGAGCGTAGAGAACCACGTCCATGATGGAGGACAGAGGCATCAAACAGCAGGCCGGCATCATGGGCTCGCCGATTGATCCATGAGCTACGAAGGTGATGTCCACAGTGTTGTCGTGATCCTTCTTCTCTTCCTCGTCAATGTGTTTTTTCAGGAAACTGTAGATGTCCTCCAGCTTGGTGAAGGTGCCGGACTCTGAATTCTCTCGGAGCCACTTCAGGACGGTTTGATCGGTACAGTTTTCCATTGCAAGCTTCATCAACCGTTCTCTTTCTGAGCTTGGGGGGATTCCCCGGAATAACTCCTTGCTGATGGAGAAAGAACACGGAGGGATTAATTTAGTATGAGCCAACAGTCAGTTCAGAAGTAAGTAAAATATTTTACCCAGAATCCTGGATAAAACCGAGCAATGACAACAGTCTCTAAATCACACAAACTACCAGTTTTTAATCAGAGAGGTCACTCTGTGTTCATGTACAGGACAGGTTCATGTATCAGAAGAACTGTGCACTGGGGTTTCAGCTTCCACCCTGAACATCAGCAAAATACATCAAAACATCTGGAAACGTTTTTCAAACATGAATAAAGTCACTCACAAGGTTAGTAGTAGTATGGACAGGGGGTCGCTCATGATTGGTTGATCAGCAGGAACTGGAAGCAGACTACAACCTGGAGAACGACA
Organism: Cololabis saira; assembly: GCF_033807715.1. NCBI lineage: Eukaryota > Metazoa > Chordata > Actinopteri > Beloniformes > Belonidae > Cololabis > Cololabis saira. The sequence goes on from NC_084589.1 coordinate 53,209,642, forward strand.
ACAAAGGAAAGCTGTTGATCAGAAGATGACGAGGTGGTGAACACATGAACTCCTCAGGTTCACACCAGTCTCTCAGCTGAGCCTCCAGAAGGTAAACTGAACTAGAAAAACAGCATTCCCATTAAAAATGCATGTGTGAATGCCGAGAACTGAACTGCTGAAAATGCTGCAGAAATTGTAGAACGTTAGTTCAAACATATGAAGAATCTTCTAACTCATATGTCAGCCGAAGGTTTTATCAGAAATGACCGCATGAATAAAAGACTTAAGTGGAAGAACGGTTATCTGAGCTTGTGTTGAAATAATGTTCCTGTTCTGGGTTCATGAAACACCCCCAGAGACGCTATGTATTGTAATAGATGCTATGTACATAATTAATAAACTAGAACATTTCCTTGCAGAAATTTGGAGAGTGTCAGGGGGGGCTGCTGCCCATCTGTGTACATTATGACGTGATTCTTGATAGATTTCAAACAATTAACATTCAGTGAATGATACATAACCTAATTCTACACAATACATTAATATGTCTGCATATATTTTAATTTAGCAGAAGTAATATTTTAGTTAATATAAATGTGTCTGTCTATGTGTCGTGTGTGTGTGTTTGTGTGTATCATATTTAGCCAATCACAGACAAGAGTCTCAATTTCTGCCCAGAGACAAGTGACAGCTAAACTTAGGACCTGTGGTTGCCACGGTGATAAGAACTGTCTCAAATCACTCCGATTTGTGATCAAACCGTAGCTCGTAGCCAAAAACCGAAAACACCGTGAGAGACACAGAACCCGGCAGATTCTTACAATCTTAATTTTATTCAGATATTCCTTAAAATGAGTGAGTAAGCTCAGTGTGAAGACAGAGTGAGATTATTTTGAAGAAAACGTTTGATTACATTACAGTCAATGGGGACTGAGACAGGTATTGGCGCCGCTCTAGCCTCCCTGTTTAAATTTTGTACATACCCCACCTGTCAAAGTCACATTTTATGAATCCCAACACGTATGTCTACATTCTGACCAAAAATTATTTGTCTCCTTTTTACGGTTTGGCCGTGAGCTCGAGTTTAAAATAAAAATTCAGGTAATTATTTACGACTTCTCCCACTCTACCAACCGACATCCGCACTCTAGATTTGACGAAAAAGTGATTTCCAGTCCTCGCTTGAGTGCTCATAGTTTAAAAAGTTTACATCTTAGGTTTTGGAGAGTTTGAATCAGATTTCTACGTGCAGGTATGAGAGAGCTAGATGACTCAGAAAAAAGGTGAAGTTTTCTGTGTGTTTTTTACCTCCTCCCATCCACTTTGAATGGGGTTTTTTGGCCGTTTTTTTGGGAATATCTTTGGGAAAAATGGGAATTTCAACACCAAAAGTCATAGCACACTATTCCAGATCGAGCCGCACGTTTTGATATATGATTCGCCTGGGTCCTCCGAAATCTGCAGGAGGAGTAGCGAACAGAAATGTGGCCAGAAAGTGGGGAAAAAAAATAAAAAACATGTAGGATAACAATAGTTGCCTCGGGGCTTCACTCTCCTCCATTGCTATTACATAGCAGTGGAGGTGACGGCCTTGTGGCACTATTTAAAATAAAACTAAATTGTTGTATATTTCCAACTTTGTAAATATACAAAGTTGGAAAGCCTTTCAATTTGCTGAATAATTTCAAATCATGGCACCTGAGCAGCCGAAAGGTAGAACCGGGGGAGAAAAAATGGTGCTTAAGTTGGTGTTTAACTTGCATGAAAATGTTTTTGAATACTTTAAAATCACTTAAAAGCTTTTGACAAACTAAATGTCTAAAGACATTAAGACCGTTTTACCCTAGAGTTTTCCTAATCTAAACGATTAAAAACAATATAAGTAAACTATTTCTCCTTTTGTCCCATCTCCTTTATGACTTTTGTTCAGAGATGACAGTGATCTAAATTCCACATATAAGATAAGATAAGATAATCCTTTATTTCTCCCTCAATGGGGAAACTCACTTTGTTCAGCAGCACTAACTTAAAACACACATGCAGGGGGAGGGTAAAAAAGTAAAAGATATATATAATTACGAAATATAGACAGTATATACAGTACATTTCCATGGAAATAATATATGGGCTTTTATTTTGAAAATCTATCATGTTTCAGACTTCTTTTTCAACTGACATCTGATTTTTTTCCCCATAACATCATACTTTCTAAATAATTTATAAACTTTCTGTAAGTCCCATATGCTTTTATTTTGAAAATCCAATCTAGAAGCTGATCCTGTTAGCCCTTAAATAGTAAATAGTGACAACTGTGAATTCAGCTTCTCTTCCTCCCAGTCGGTCTCATTTATGAGTTTGGTGAGAGATGACGGCCATAACATTCATATATGACCTTTCTAAGAAAAAGATAAAATGAAAAACACCATATTTCCCTCTTTTACTTCTTTAGTTCTTTAGGAACTAATCTAACTTAGTCTTTTAGTATTTAGTATTTTTAGCTGCAACAGTGAAGAGAGAAACCACGGAGGTCAATCAGGAAACAGAGGAACGCAGCAATGTCTGTTTTATCTTTTAGTTCTAAAAAATGAGGGCACAGCGCTGAGATTTAAACAAAAGTCTAATTCAGGATTTGTTCAACTTTCTTTGTTTTGTGTGTTTGGACGTTTGTGAGTTCTGGTAGTTACATTCTCAGGTAAAACTCACGCTTTATGTTTTAAGATACTGAAGCAACTTAGAATATGTTTTTATAGATTTTAGAGGAATTATGAATGTGGCAGGAATAAAGGGAACTGAAATTAAAGACGAAAATAAAATACATGAAAATCTCCATTTTAAAAATACATTAAATCCCTTATCCCTTAAAAATTCATAAACTTTTAAACCACAATATTTAGAAAACAACAAAAATTCCCAAACCTTCCTTCTTAACTCGATAATTTCACAGAGTTCCTCACAAGCTTGATACGTCACAGTTTGATGAGAAAACAGTTTCAGAATGACTTTCTCCTCAAAGGACCCGCGTGATTTGGTTTGTTATTAACTCATTAAGTCACATAAAACAAAGTGAAAGTTGGAAAGGACCAGAAAAACCCGACTCCCAGTTTATGTGTATACACACACATGCATATATATATATATATATATATATATATATATATATATATATATATATATATATATATATATATATATATATACATATACAGTATATATGAACAGTATATGTATGTATGTATGTATGTATGTATGTATGTATGTATGTATGTATGTATGTATGTATGTATGTATGTATGTATGTATGTATGTATGTATGTATGTACGTACGTACGTACGTACGTACGTATGTATGTTGGAGGCCTGTCAGCTTGCTTAATGCCGATATAAAGCTGTTAGCGAAGATCCTTGCTGGCCGGCTGGATCCCTGCCTACCAAACATTATTTCCACTGACCAAACTGGTTTTATAAAGGGTCGGCAGTTATCTTGTAATATTCGTCGTTTACTTAACATAATAATGTCAAAATCTGTTACAGAATATCCTGAATTGGTGGTCTCTATGGATGCAGAGAAGGCCTTTGACCGCGTAGAGTGGGGTTATTTATTTTCAGTTCTTACAAGATTTGGATTTGGTCAAAAATATATTTCATGGATTAAATTGCTTTACAGTGCCCCTACTGCAAGTGTAATTACCAACTCTGCTCGGTCTGAGTTCTTCCCTTTAACACGCGGTTGCCGCCAGGGCTGCCCCTTGTCGCCCATGCTATTCGCCGTCGCAATCGAACCGCTTTCCATTGCTTTGAAGAGCTCACCCCTCTTCTCTGGTATCAATAGGAATGGGATAGAACACAGAGTCTCACTATACGCGGATGACCTGTTGCTTTATATCTCTAATCCTACTGTCTGCATTAACAAGATTCTTGATATTTTACAAACTTTTGGGGCTTGAGGGGGCGCTGTGGAGCTATGAGGGGATAGGACGCGTCTTGCTGTAGCTCCTACAGATTTCACGTTAAAATTACATTTAACACAAAACCTGTGCAATCTTTGACCTGCCGGTTACCGTATTCTTCATCCTAAACTCTCTGGGTGCCCACTACACTGCGAAAAATGCCGACGCGAGCGGGGACGACCTGGGAAACGGAGAATGAAGGTGAGGGCCCGACTGAAGCGCCGGTCCAGAGTGAGGGGGAGGACCCGGCGCCGAGCACTCCGAGCACGGACATTCAAGCTGTGCTGGCCGCCATAGCATCACTGCAAGCGGAGCTGTCCCAAGCTAAGTCGGACATTTGCGACAAAATTGACGAGAAAATTGCTGTTGTGAATACGGCTTTGAGATCTGAAATTGCCGCTCTGAGAACAGAAAGTGTTCGACGCATTTGTTGTGGTACACGGCAAACTGAACTCCCAGGGTGAAACGCTGAAAAGTTTAGAAGCTAATGCTACTTCCGATACTGTTGCGGACCTAGAAGCTACGGTGAAGCAGCTGCACAGCCAGGTTGAGCAACTGTCAGAAAAGTGTTTGGACCTGGAGGGGCGATCTAAGCGTCAGAATTTGAGAATCGCGGGAGTCAAGGAAGGGGAAGAAGACGGCCAGAAAGCCAGGGATTTCGTGGCCCAGCTGCTTATGGAAGTTTTACAGCTGGATGAAAAACCAGTGATCGACCGAGCCCACAGAGCCCTGAGGCAGCGTTCTGGGGACAGCCAGCCTCCTCGGCACCTGATTCTCAGGGTGCACTACTGTCACGCGCTGGAAAGCATCCTGCAAAAGGTCATGAAATCCCGAAATCTCACATATCGAGGGCAGCGGATCCAAGTCTTCAGAGACTTTCCACCCACTGTTGTTAAACGCAGAGCCACCTTCACTCCAGCCAGGAAGTTGCTGCGTGACCAGCCTGGAGTCAAATTTGGTCTCCTGTATCCAGCCAAGTTGAGAGTGACTCACAATGGTAAAGAGACCACATTCACAGATCCTGATGAGGCCCGTCGGTCTGCTGAAAACCACTTCGGTCAGGGTCGTACCTGAGGTGCACGTCTGAGAGCATGGACCATGCTCTTTTGATAGAGACTGGAGGTAAATGACAACTAGACCAGAGGCATGGATTCCAGTCCCCCCCTCCCTACTACAATGTGAAACTTTTTTATTTTTGAAAAAAATAAATAAATAAAAAAAAAAAAAAAATATATATATATATATATATATATATATATATATATATATATATATATATATATATTCTCTTATTAGGTTTACGTATTTATTTGCTTTTTGCCCAATTACATTATTTTCTTGGACATTACTGTACTGCAGAGACAGCATGGCTTTAAGTCACTCAGAGGAGGGGACACCTTGTTAATCCTAGGGGTTTATGAATGGGTGTGAACCCCAGAGTTTTGTGTTTATTTCAATACGGTCTGCTAAAAAGTGGAAGTTTACATATTTTTTCAATGCTGTTAATGGGAGATGTTTAATCCCTTTTGTAACTAAATAGGTTTTGTTAGAATTTTGACAACTGTAGGGCTACTAGCTCTAACTGTAGGATCAAGAGTTCAACCACAGTCGGTTGTTAGAGTTTCTTCTCTGTTAGAGAGGTTAGACTACGTATTTCTGATGTTTTTGTTTTTCCGTTTATCTGTGTCTTGGGTGGGAGGGGGGCGGGATTGGGTGGGAGGGGGGCGGGATTGGGTGGGGGGGTGAATGGAGTGTCATTTAACTCACAGTTACATATACCCAGCGGAGCAGGGAGAGAGTCTGAGGATGGATGCCTGCAATCACCCTACATAATGCATAATAATAACAGCAGGAGGGATGATATAACATTCTGCTCGTGGAATGTTAATGGCGTTAACGAACCAGTTAGAAAAGGCAAGGTGCTCGCTCACCTTAAATCCTTGCAGGCGGATGTAATTTTTTTACAGGAAACCCACCTGAAAAACGACTCACATGCTAAGCTCAGGTGTAGGTGGATACAACATATCTATCACTCTAATTTTTCAGTTAAGGCTCGTGGCACGGCCATCTTAATCCGTAGGGGGGTTCCCTTTAAACATCTGTCTACAATAGCGGATAAGGACGGGAGATATGTCATGGTTGTGGGAGAATTTCACTCTACACCTGTAACATTATTAAATATATATGGACCCAATTATGACGATCCAGGATTTTTCAAAAAAGTTTTTAATCTGATTCCTGATATCTCCAGCACTAATCTAATAGTTGGTGGAGACTTTAATTTAGTTTTGGACACTTATTTGGATAGGTCTTCTTCACAGAGGGTGGAACCTTCCAGGGCCTCTAATCTGCTGAGATCTTATATTGAAAATATGAATGTTTTTGATGTGTGGCGGATTTCTAATGCTACTGGTAGAGACTATTCCTTTCATTCTAAGGTACATAATAGCTATACCAGAATAGACTTTTTCTTGGTTGATGGTAAACTAATGCCATTTTCCTACAATGCGAAATACCACAATATTATTATTTCCGATCACAGCCCAATATCATTTTCATTACAGCTCGGTGAGAACATGCCTGCCCAGAGAAATTGGAGATTCAATCCTCAACTCATCACAGATAAGAAGTTCTGTGAATATCTGGAATCAAACATTGAGTTATTTTTTGAAACTAACGATAATGAAAATACATCTCCTACACTGTTATGGGAAGCCTTTAAGGCCTTTCTGAGAGGGCAAATTATTTCTTTTCAATCCTCTCTCAAGAAGCGTAATAAGGCAAAACAACTAGAACTTGAGGAGGAAATCCGTAAACTCGATATGGAGAATGCTCTGCGCCCCTCATTAGAAAAACATACTAAAATATCGACTCTTAAATTTAAACTTAACAAGTTACTATCAGATAGGATTTGCAGAGCCTTTATTTTTACAAAACAGCGATATTTTGAATTCGGCGATAAGCCACACAAATTACTGGCGAGACAACTACGAAAACTTGAGAACGACAGGACTATCCACAAAATAAAGTCTGGTTCAGGAAATGTCCTTACATCTCCCAAGGATATTAATGACAGATTTAGACAGTTTTATGAAACGCTATACACTTCTGAGGTTAACTCTGTGGGAGAAACAATGCAGAAATTTCTGGATAAATGTAATCTCCCGTCTCTGAGTGAAGCGGACCGCGATACCTTAGGAGCAGACATTACATGTAAAGAGCTATTAGCAACCATTGGTTCAATGAAAAACGGTAAAAGCCCCGGCCCTGATGGACTCAGCAATGAGATTTATAAGAGGTTTGGGGGATTGCTGGTTCCTTATCTGCGCAAAATGTACATCCAATCGTATGGGGATGGAGTACTGCCCCAGACGCTGACCGAGGCCACTATCACCCTCCTTCCCAAAAAAGGGAAAGATTTGGAAGAAGTAGGTTCTTATAGGCCAATCTCGTTATTAAACTCGGATCAAAAAATTCTAGCCAAGACATTGGCCAGAAGACTTAACGTATTCATGTGCAAGCGGATTCACCCTGACCAAACTGGGTTTATCCCACAAAGAAATTCTTTCCATAACTTCAGACGTCTTTTAAATATCATGCATTCTCCCAGGCTTCCCCAAAAGGACCTTATTATTCTCAGTCTGGACGCCGAAAAAGCGTTTGATAGGGTCGAATTGGTATACTTATTTTCGGTCTTGCAGAAGTTCAACTGTGGTGATAAATTTGTGTCCTGGACTAAGCTCTTGTACAATAGCCCCCGGGCCAGAATTCTTACTAACAGAACGCTTTCTGATCCTTTCCGGCTAGGTAGGGGCACGAGGCAGGGCTGCCCACTTAGCCCTCTACTGTTCGCGCTAGCCATGGAACCGCTGGCCGAGACTGTCCGTTTGCATCCAGATATACATGGTTACAATACAGAATACACTAAGAATAAAATATCGCTGTACGCGGACGACATTTTGTTATTTGTCACGCAGCCTAGGATTACAATTCCCTCGATTTTGAAAACATTTCAACTGTTTGGTAGTTTCTCCGGGTACAAAATTAACTGGGGCAAAAGCGAGCTACTACCAATACATGTAACAGATCAAGATTGGCTCAAACAGTTTCCTCTCAGAATAGCATCAGACAGTCTAACTTATTTGGGGATAGTAGTTACCAAGACGTATAATGATCTTTACAAGGCCAATTTTCCCACCCTGTTAAATAAATTAGAAAACAATATACAATTTTGGAAAACACTCCCCATTTCTCTGCTGGGCAGAGTGAATGCTGTTAAGATGATTTTTCTCCCTCAGCTACTTTATCTTTTTCAGAACCTACCTATTTACCTTGCCAAATCTTTTTTCATTAAATTGGACTCTATCATTCTCCCCTTTGTATGGAATTACAAGTCTCATAGAATAAAGAAGGATCATCTTTGTAAACACAAAACTAATGGGGGTCTAGCACTGCCTAATTTTATTTTATATTACTGGGCCACTGGAATACGCTCTATGGCATATTGGTTAGACGACAACCCGATACCCTATGACGGGCTAGAGATGGAACGGGAAGATTGTCCACCTCATTCTATTAGAGCTGTTGTACTATCTCCTGTCCCAGTCAATAGATCTTGTTTTAAACATAACCCTGTAATTTACGCTTTAACTAAGATTTGGAAACAACTAAGGAATCTTTTTAATTTTAAGGCAGTTTCATTTCTGTTGCCTATAACTGCAAACCCCTCTTTCACACCATCAGCTTTGGACGAGGCCTTTTCCACCTGGAAACGATTGGGGATTTGTATTGTTGGTAACCTATACATAGAGGGGACCTTTGCCTCTTTCCAGCAACTCCAAGAAAGGTTTAATTTACAGAAGAATCAGTTTTTCAGATATCTTCAGATTAGGAACTATGTCAGAACACACCTCCCTAATTTTGAGAAGGCAATTCCAGATAAAATAGAGTTTATTTAACCTGTTCCCCAATCCACGCTACATAATCTCGCAACTATATGAGATTCTACAAAGCATGTGCCTTCCCGGGATGGATAGGATAAAAGAAGGGTGGGAAAGAGAGTTCGGAGCCCTGATACCTCCCAATGTGTGTGAGGAGAGTTTGGAGCACATCCATGACTGTTCTATAAATGCCCGACACTGTCTGATTCAATTTAAAATATTGCACAGACTACATTACTCCAAAACGAGGCTGCATAAAATATTTCCTGAAGTCTCTCCTCTGTGTGAGAAATGTGAGTCCATGGAGGGTACCCTATCTCATAGTTTTGCTCTCTGCCCCAAACTTCAAAACTACTGGCATGAAATATTTGATTTCTTTTCGTTGATTTTGGGCATTCAACTAGACCCGGACCCTATTTTCTGGGATCATCTGAGGGGCTAAGGAAGCTAAATAAGGTACAGCGGCACCTTCTGGCATATGGCCTTATAACAGCAAAAAAGCTGATCCTACTTAACTGGAGGAAGAGAGAGGCCCCCTCATTTAAACATTGGTTGACGGCTTTGACAGACACCTTACATTTGGAGAGAATTCGATTTATTCTGAAAGACAAGTTGAGGGACTTTGATAAAATCTGGCAACCTGGCTGGCTTTGTGGATGCAGGGCTTTGCTTATTTACTTGCTATTCATTTTTTGTCATCTGTCCCTTTCTGTCAGGGATTACTTTTCTCACCTTCTGTTAAAAAAAAAAGGAAACATAACTGTTGATTGTTAATTCCTCTGTTAAATTTGTGGTTTCCCAATAAATATATTTGAAACAAACTTTTGGTTCCTTCTCGGGATATAAGTTGAATATCGATAAGAGCGAGTGTTTTCCTCTCAATAATGTGGCTAAACAGATTCCGGCTCAAGCGTTGCCTTTTCAACTAAACACTTCCAAATTTAGGTATTTGGGTATTAATATTTCTCATAGTCTTGCTTTAATTTACAAATATAATATTATGAAGTTGGTCAAAGAGATAAAATCTGATCTTAAGCATTGGAATACGCTCCCCCTTTCTCTTTTAGGAAGAATCAACTCCATTAAGATGAATGTCTTACCCAGATTTCTGTTTTTTTTTCAGTCTTTACCAATATTCCTCCCCAAATCTTTTTTTAAGGAACTCGATCAGACTATTTCATCATTTATTTGGGCAGGAAAGACCTCAAGAATAAAATCTACTACTCTACAATGAAGTAAAGAACAAGGTGGCCTTGCACTACCTAATCTGATGATGTACTACTGGGCGGCCAATATTCAAAAAATCCATACTTGGTACAACTTTCCAACTACAGACTGGTGTCAGATGGAAGCTCACTCTTGTAACTCAGTCTCTTTATCAACCTTAATCTGTGCTCCTCTAAATTCATATTCTGCTAAACACATTTCCAATCCAATTGTTGCATCTACTTTAAAGATCTGGAAGCAGTTTAGACGTAACCTTAAAATCGCCTCTCTTTCGCCACTGATACCTATCTGTGACAATCATTTATTTCTTCCTTCGGCTCTCGACCCTGTTTTCTCTGCGTGGAAAGAGAAAGGTCTGGTTTATTTTAGTCAATTTTACATTGATAAAGTTTTTGCTCCTTTCGACACCATTAAAAACAAGTTTGACCTTCCACAATCTCATTTATTTAGATACTTTCAAATTCGAAACTTTACTCAACTTAACTTTTTTAACTTCCCTCATCAATTGCCCGAGTCGCTTGTCGATACAATTTTATCTTTACCTGTAGCTCGCAGTTAACAGTTAAAAATATTTGGGAAAAAGAACTGGGTACTATTTTTTCACCTGAATGGTGGCAGAGAGCCCTAGACAGAATTAATTATACCTCATCTTGTGCCAAGCTGACACTGATTCAGTTTAAGGTCGTACACAGAATTCACATGTCCAAAGTCAAGCTTAATAGACTGTTCGATACAGGTGATAAATGTGACAGATGCTCTTTATCACCTGCTAACCATACATATATGTTCTTTTCCTGCCCAAAGCTATGTTCATTTTGGTCATATTTCTATAATACTCTCTCAAAAGCCCTTAATAAACCGGTGGATTCTAGCCCTTTAATTTCTATTTTTGGTGTACCTGAAGATTTTAAAAGTTTTACTATGAAGGAGATTAATATAATTGCTTTTTCCTCTTTTGTAGCTCGTAGACGTATTTTACTTCAATGGAAGGACCAAAAACCTCCATCTCCCAATTCTTGGTTGAAAGACCTGATGTCATTTTTATATTTAGAGAAAATTAAATACGGTATTAGGGGTTGCTCTGATAAGTTTTCTTATATTTGGGAACCTATTCTTTCTTTTGTTAACTCTTTGGCATCCTTGGAAGATTAATTTAATCTGATTTAACTTAATTACAGGGAAGTATGATATTGCTAACCATGTCTCATCTTTTTTTAGGGTTCCTCTTATGTCAATTTATTTTATTTTTATTTATTTATTTTTCTTATTTTGTTTTTTTAATTTATTTTAATTTTTTAATTTTTTTGTTGCTGCTGTTTTGCGTGTCCTGTATTTTAGTTTATTACTTTATTTTTCCTATTATTATTGTCTTCAGTCAGAGTTTGATTGGTAATTGTTTCTTACTTTGGGACCTGTTTATAATTACGTATTTTGCAGTGTGCTTGTTTTGGGGTGTTTGTTATGTTTTTTTTTTTTTTTTTTTTTTTTTTCTCGTTTATTTCGGCATGTTTATATAGACACATTTCATCTCCAGAACATTATACATTGCATACTCAGCACATGACGAAAAGGGTACGGGAGAAGCTGACGCTTATCAAAGTCCCGCCCCGTTCTATGTAAGATTCATGATCACATCAACAACAGAATTCAGTAAGATACATAGTTTACCACATAGCAATTTGTCTAATTTCATCCTTCACAGTCCAGATAGCATGTATGTTTGTACACGTGTCCAGTCCACTCATCCTGATCACCGTTCCTGTGATTTACTACTGTGTCCACTGTTCAGTTATTTTAATGTCCAAGCCTCTTTTTGCATGCAATCCACTTTGCAATGGAGGTGCGTGTGTCAATGCAGATTTTGATTAGTCGCCGTCCTCTGGCTCTCTAGCCGCCTTTGCCCCCTCCGCTCGTACTGACTTTATCTCCTCCCGAGCTTTGGACACCTCCGACCATACACTGGTCAGTCTCTCCTGGATGTCAGCGAAGCCAGAGAGCAGCTTTGCCTGATCAGCTCTCACTTTTCTCAACTTTTGTAGCATCCAGACCCCGCCAAGCCCTAGGATCACTAGGCCCACCGTCATGCCCGTGAATATATAGACGTCTTCCACGTCTTCTATATCCAACACCCCAAGACACACTACTTTCCACTTATTCCAGCTGTCCATGGTGTATCCCGCCAAGAATGTCCCATCTGGACAGGCCGGTTCCCTTGTCCCAGCACGCCGTGTAGAAAAAATCTTGTCAATAGCATTTACTGACCAGTTCAGAATCTCCATTCTTGATTTTATGTTCTGCTTGGTCGTGATATCTGCTGTGCTGTGATAGAGCTCAATGTCACACACACACATTTTATAGTGACTTTGTTTAGTCTCCATGTTTTGTTTCCATGCTAGGTGCTCCAGTGCTGAATTTCCCACATTGCCATTGTTTTGTACACATAGCCAGACATTGCCTTCGTGTACCTAGGTTTGGTAATCCTTCAATAACAGTTTCTTTAACCCATGTTTGAAAACAGTTACATTTCTTGCTAACTTTAATTCATTGTTTAGGCTATTCCACATTTTCACACCAGCTACTGACAAACTATGGCTTCCCATCGTTGTCCTTATCTTTTTCTGTTGAAACTGCAGCAAGCTGCGCATGCTATGAGGACCTTGACTAAGAGTGAACAATTTCTGAACATTTACTGGTAATGCCGCCTGTGTAGCTTTGTAAATTGTTTGTAGCATCTGAAAATGAAGTATCTCTCTCAGTTTTAGATATTTCGCCTTTATGAACAGTTCGTTCGTATGTGCCCTGGCTGGGACAGAATGAATGATGCGAAGCGCTTTTTTTTGCAATTTAAATATTGGTTCTGTAATGCCCTTGTAAGTGAAACCCCAATTTTCTACACAGTACCTCATATGTGGGACTATTAGTGCCGAATATATGGTCTTAAGCGAGTTTAAATTGAGAGATTTCTGCAATTTCCACAGAATAGACACACTCCTTGCCATCTTATTTTGAATTATTTTTACATGTGGTCGCCATGTCAAGAGGTCATCCACTAATATACCCAGAACCTTATGTTCCCTCACTCTTTCTATATTATATCCATTAACTTGCAAGTTTATGCTTTTCTTTACATTATTTCTCCCAAATAACATGAATTTGGTCTTTGCCAGATTTAGTGATAATTTATTTATATTAAACCATGTATTTAGTTTTGTCATTTCTCTGTTAATCGCTTTTTCCAGTATATTCAAGTCGTTTCCTGAGCAGAAAATATTTGTATCATCAGCAAATAAAATAAGTTTTAATACATCAGATGTTTTGATTATGTCATTGATATATAGAGTAAATAGCTTAGGGCCTAAGACTGACCCCTGTGGGACCCCACAGACGACATCCAGGCATGTAGACGTATTTGTTCCCATCTGGACATATTGGACTCTACCAGATAGATAGCTTTTGATCCATCTTAAAGCTGTATCTCTGATACCGTAATATTATATTTTTTCAATCAAAATATCGTGATTTATAGTGTCAAAAGCTTTTTTGAGGTCAATAAAGATGCCTACTATATATAATTTGTGGTCTAGCGCATCTTTAATCAGTTCTAAGGACTCTGTGAGGGCAAGTGCTGTCGAATGTTGCTTTCTGAACCCGTATTGGCTATCACACAGGATGTTGTGTTCAGTCATGAACTTTTCCAACCTGCTATTATAGAGTTTTTCTAAAATCTTTGAACACTGCGGCAATAAGGAGACCGGGCGATAGTTTGTAGTCATATTTATATCACCACTTTTATACAATGGTAATACCTTTGCTATTTTCATCTTGTCTGGAAATACACCGGTTTTGAAGGATAAGTTACATATGTGCGTGAGTGGTGTTATAATTCCTTTTTGTACCGCCTTCAACAGTCTCATGTCAATTTCGTCTACATCTACTGAAGATTTACATTTGCACTGTGTGAGGGCATTTACAACTTCTGCTTCAGTGACTGGTTCAAGTAACAGACATGAATTTTTAGTGATTGTATTCTTATCAGAGTCAAAATGGTCCCAGCGCAATGGTGATTCAGGGATGTCCTTGGCCAGCTGTGGGCCAACATTTACAAATAATTTATTGAATTGATCCACAATCAAGTTCCCGTCAGACACCGTCTCATTATTTATAATAAGGTGGTCTGGGAGTGTGACCTTTGGTTTCCGACCTGATATTGAATTCACTATACTCCAGAGTTTCTTGTTATGATTCTTGTTATCTGATAGTAGTTTTTCATAGTAATCCTTTTTTTGCTTTCTTAGTGCACTATTTATCTTATTTCTATATTTTTTATATTTGGATTCAGCTATTTCTGTTCTGTCTCTGAGAAATTGTTTATATAAAAGGTTTTTTTTCCTACATGCATTTACAAGTGATTTCGTAAGCCACGGTGTGGCTTTCTTTTTTGTTTTGTCTGTTATCTCCCTTGCAGAGCAATGTTTATGGTACAGTCCTGTGAGAGTCTTCAGGAATTCATCATACGCTTTGTTTGTTTCTGTTTCAGAGAGCACATGTCTCCATGTCTGTGTCAACAGCTGACTCTCCAATGCGTTCATATTCTTTTCATTTCTTATCCTAACTAACTTTCTTTTTTTCGTCTCGCTCTTTACAATATGATTCCACTCACACATTGCAAAGACTGGTAGATGATCAGAGATATCGCATATCAATAGTCCACTCACTGGATCTGCTTCTAAGTTAAATGTTAAAGGTATTGTGACATGAAAAACACATTTTTCTTGATTTTTTGTGTTTTGTTGGGTGTCTTGACATCAATTACACCCAAAAAACAACGAACTTTTAACATTCAGTGTATTGTGTGCTTTCTGGGATTTTCCGCATAACTATGCAAAAACGGCTCATCTGGTTTGGTGGCTGAATGTGACGTCGTACCCCGCTAAATCACCGCCCCCTCCACCCAGCTCCCTGCCTCCTCTCCTCTCCAGCGCACCATAAAGGCTGATTTATGGTTCCGCGTTACACCGACGCAGAGCCTACGGCGTAGGGTTACGCGGCGACGCGCACCGTACGCTGAACCCTACGGCGTAGGCTCTGCGTCGATTTAACGCGGAACCATAAATCAGGCTTAACACGGAGCTGTTTAGAGCCTCTTCTCTTCTCATCACCGGAGGAAAACTACTAAGAAGACCAGCGGCCACTGACTGGACTTAAGATAAGGGGAACCTGCTGCTTGCATGCCTTTATTTTTATGATTGTTTGCTGTGGACTGCTTCGCCCTGCTGCTTTTCCGTGCATGCTTCGCCTGTCGCTCCCGGCTTAACTCTCCGACACCGCTGTGAGCGTATGGCTGGAGGAGGAGGAGGAGGTTGGGAGGAGGAGCGGCGCAATGATTGACAGGAAAGGGGGAAAAGGAAGCGTTTTTCACGGCGCAAAAAAACACCGTCATAAAAAGCCAGGAATGGAGTACTGGAGTGAAGTTTTTCTTGTTACACTCTTTTAGACACATTTGAGGGATGTTGGCCAAAACTTTTAATAGTGTTAAAAGCATGTTAAAAATGATGTCACAATACCTTTAAGTTTTGTGTCCTTATTTATTTTATTCATTTATTTTTTTTATTTTATTTATTCATTTTTTTTTTTTGTGTGTGTGTATGGTAAAATATAAAACGGGGTATTCTGTCAAACCATTTAAAAGAAATGTTTATTGTGTAATATAATTTACATGGATTACCCAATAAAGAAACATGTTTAAAAAAAAATCCATTAAATTGTCATGGTTTAGGTTTTCTTAGGACCCAAGTGCAGGAGACAGAGGGAGGCTGGAGTCAGGAGTTCTCAAAAACAAAAAGGATTTAATCCATAAAAAGGCAAAAACAAGGCGCTGCAGAGCAGGATCAAAAAACACAAAAACCAGGATCAAGACAAAAACTACAAGGAGACATGGAGGAGAGAACAGTACGGACCGACAGGGAACCAAGGAATGACAAGACAAGATATACTGAAGGGATAACGAGACATGACGAGACACAGGTGCAGACACAATCAGGGCAGATGGGACACAGGCGGGGGAAGACAGAACTGAAAGTTACAAACAATGGGGGGGAAGTGTCAAACCCTGACAGTACCCCCCCCTCAAGGGACAGATCCCAGATGTCCCCAGAGTCCTAACCCAGGGTGGGCGGAGGGGGCCTGGAGGAGGGCCCAGGCCACACACGGCCAAGGTTCCGGGGGCCGCCCTCGGGACCGAGCAGACCAGCGAGAGAGCTCGGGGGGGCGTCCCCGAGGCCTAGGCCTGGGTCTTGGCGGGGGGCGTGACGGGGATTCCTGGCGGGGCTCTGAGAGTGGATGGGGCTCGGGAACCTGGCGGGGCTCGGGAACCTGACGGGGCTCGGGAACCTGACGGGGCTCTGGGACCGCCTCAGGAACAGAGGGCTGCGGGACCGCCTCAGGAACAGAGGGCTGCGGGGCCGCCTCAGGAACAGAGGGCTGCGGGGCCGCCTCAGGAACAGAGGGCTGCGGGGCCGCCTCAGGAACAGAGGGCTGCGGGGCCGCCTCAGGAACAGAGGGCTGCGGGACCGCCTCAGGAGCCGGAGTCGGGGCTGACAGGATGCGGGGGGCCGGAACCGGGGCAGACAGGATGCGGGGGGCCGGAACCGGGGCAGACAGGATGCGGGGGGCCGGAACCGGGGCAGACAGGATGCGGGGGGCCGGAACCGGAGCAGACAGGATGCGGGGGGCCGGAACCGGGGCAGACAGGATGCGGGGGGGCGGAACCGGGGCAGACAGGATGCGGGGGGCCGGAACCGGGGCAGACAGGATGCGGGGAGCCAGAACAGGAGCAGACAGGAGGCGGGGAGCCGGAACAGGAGCAGACAGGATGCGGGGAGCCGGAACAGGAGCAGACAGGATGCTGGGAGCCGGAACAGGAGCAGACAGGATGCTGGGAGCCGGCGTCGGGGGGCAGAGGATCCCCGGAGCTGCCCGAGTGGGGACCCGGGTCCGTGGCGCTGGCTGCGGGGGTACCCGGGTCCGAGGTGCCGGCTGCGGGGGTACCCGGGTCCGGGGCGCTGGCCCCCCCTCAAGGGACAGATCCCAGATGTCCCCACAGTCCACATCCAGGGCGGGCTGGGGGGGAACACGGGTCCTCGGAGCTGGCTGAGGGGGGGCACGGGTCCTAGGAGCTGGCTGAGGGGGGGCACGGGTCCTCGGAGCTGGCTGAGGGGGGGCACGGGTCCTCGGAGCCGGCTGGGGGGGGACACGGGTCCTCGGAGCCGGCTGGGGGGGGACACGGGTCCTCGGAGCCGGCTGAGGGGGGTCCGAAACCATCACCGGAGGAGGGGCTGGTGCGTCCGGGACCACCACAGGAACATGGGGAGGTGCGTCTGGGACCACCACAGGAACATGGGGAGGTGCGTCTGGGACCACCACAGGAACATGGGGAGGTGCGTCTGGGACCACCACAGGAACAGGGACAGGTGCAGGAGCTGGAGCCGGAACAGGCTGGGGCTGACGCCGTCGCCGTTGCCTCTGCAGGCTCCTGGGCCCACCCAGAGCCAGGCGTGTTCCCCAAAAGGGGTCACAATACTCCTCCTCGGCCCAGCGCACGTCTTTACCCGCTTCACGGCAGAGGAAGTTCAAAAGGGTGAGGTAATCTCCCGCTGGGTCCACCTGGTCGGTCCGTTCTGTCAAGGTTTAGGTTTTCTTAGGACCCAAGTGCAGGAGACAGAGGGAGGCTGGAGTCAGGAGTTCTCAAAAACAAAAAGGATTTAATCCATAAAAAGGCAAAAACAAGGCGCTGCAGAGCAGGATCAAAAAACACAAAAACCAGGATCAAGACAAAAACTACAAGGAGACATGGAGGAGAGAACAGTACGGACCGACAGGGAACCAAGGAATGACAAGACAAGATATACTGAAGGGATAACGAGACATGACGAGACACAGGTGCAGACACAATCAGGGCAGATGGGACACAGGCGGGGCAAGACAGAACTGAAAGTTACAAACACTGGGGGGGAAGTGTCAAACCCTGACATAAATCCCTTAAAAATTCATAAACTTTTAAACCACAATATTTAGAAAACAACAAAAATTCCCAAACCTTCCTTCTTAACTCGATAATTTCACAGAGTTCCTCACAAGCTTGATACGTCACAGTTTGATGAGAAAACAGTTTCAGAATGAGTTTCTCCTCAAAGGACCCGCGTGATCTGGTTTGTTATTAACTCATTAAGTCACATAAAACAAAGTGAAGGTTGGAAAGTACCAGAAAAACCTGACTCCCAGAGTGTATGTGTATACACACACATGCATATATATATATATATATATATATATATATATATATATATATATATATATATATATATATGTATGTATATATATATATATATATATATATATATATATATATATATATATATATATACATATACAGTATATATGAACAGTATATGTATGTATGTATGAATGAATGAATGAAACAGTAACATCTTCATAAGGACATAGGTTTGAAAAAGGAGTAGGAAGAAGTTTATACTTTTTCCTACTCCTTTATAACTCTATTAATTTACAGTATTGCCATTATTATATCTACACAATGTCCATATAAATATATTCTATATAAATACTACGTAAACATGCCTATTACTACATAATTATCCATACAAGTACATAGAAAATATAAACATTACATAAATATTATATCAATATATAGAAAATACAAATATTATATACATCTATGTAAATATACACTAAACTAAATATACACTAAACTATATATATATATATATATATATATATATATATATATATATATATATATATATATATATATATATATATATATATATATATATATATCCCAGAAACATCCAGAAAGAGTTAGATTAAGAGTGTTGGTTGTGGATTCTAAAATCCATCACCGTCTTGTCTCTTTTCCTGTCGTTTGTGTTTCACGTTGATGATTTTAGTCTCTGACAGAATCAGAGTTTCATCTGTTAAATGTTTGATTGTCAAAGAGGATGACACACACTCCTTCACCCAAGAGGACACACACTCCTTCACCCAAGAGGACACACACTCCTTCACCCAAGAGGACACACACTCCTTCACCCAGGTACAGAGCAGTAACGTCTGTGTGACCAGGGGCGAAAATCCCGTTTCATAGTTGTTTGGGACAATAAACAGTAAAATTTAAGAGAATAAATCCAGGCGGGGACAAGGAATAAAAGTTTGATCCTTCCTTTAATACAGCATTTTGACATTTCCATCTCTATCTCAAACAGGCAGAAGAGCTTTCTTAGAGCAATAAAAACAATGGTATTAGGTGGAAGGTGCAATAATACACACATCTGACATAATACACTGATACAAAAACCCACAATCTGTACAAGAATATCTGTCTTATTTCTAGTTCAAATGTCTCATTTTTAGTTAAAAAAAATCTCATTACACTTAAAACAAGACTCATCACTGGAAAAAACAACAAATTTCACCTGTTTCAAGTAGATTTTCACTTAAAATAAGTAGAAAAATCTGCCAGTGGAACAAGATTTTTTTGCTTGTAATAAGAAGATAAATCTTGTTCCACTGGCAGATTTTTCTACTTATTTCAAGTGAAAATTTACCTGAAACAGGTGAAAATTGTTGTTTTTTTCCAGTGATGAGTCTTGTTTTAAGTGTAATGAGATTTTACTGTTTATTATTATTTTCGGTTTGGGCCACAAATGTTCATTTTGGTGCATCACTACTAAATACTACTGCATTGTTCCAAAATTATTAATTCTGTCTCAAATGATTCTAGGGGGGGACAGCTTTACTAATGGGGGGGACTTGTCCCCCCTGTCCCCCCTGGGATTTTCGTCCCTGTGTGTAACACACAAACACAAAGTTGTAAAGAAAAGAAACAGAAGAGTGAAAAGTTTCCTGAAACAGATAATCAGGCGAGGAAGGATCTTACCTGTTTGGAAGCGTTGCCGAAGAGTTTGATGAGAAAATGATTTCTGGATGAAGGTTTTATAGTTACAGCATATGATATGTTTTATAGTAATCACACATGACGTGTTATCTGGTCTGTGATTGGCTAATTCAATCAAAACAAACTATTCAACGTGAAAGTGAAAGTGAAAATAAATACCCAATAATGTAATAAGGTATTACGTTATCGGTAAAAATGTTATCACAGTATCCGTCAGGATATTTTATTACATTATTGGTGAAGTTATTACATTATTGGGTTGTATTACATTTTCGATTGAGTTAAGTGCAAATTTTATTCCATTTTCAGGAAATTATTACATTATAGGAGATTATTACATTATAGGAAATTATTACATTATAAGAAATGATTAAATTATAGGAAATATATTACATTATAGGAAATTATTACATTATAGGAAATTATTACATTATAAGAAATGATTAAATTATAGGAAATATATTAAATTATAGGAAATTATTACATTATAGGAAATTATTACATTATAGGAAATATATTACATTATAGGTAATTATTACATTATAGGAGCTACAAGGACCAAAATACATGAGACTTGTTGCCACAGCAACCGTCCAGACCGCTCTCTGTGCCCAGAACCAGAACCAGAACCAGAACCAGAACCAGAACCAGAACTAGAACCTGAACCAGAACCAGGACCTGAACCAGAACCAGAGAGAAGTATCGTTCAGCTTTTATTCTCCAGAGATCTGAAACAAACTACCAGAAGAACTCAGAAGAAAAAAAGCAGGCACTCTGGTGGATTGAAAAAAGTTAAAAAACCTTTATTTTAAATGCGTTACATCTAAAAACACCAACGCGTGTCGGCTCGCTCCGTCCTCAGGGCGTTTGGAGACAAGAGACAAAAACAAACATAATTCTAGGGGACTGAGTTCAGCTGTGGCTCCTCAGGTCGGTGCCGTTCTCCTCCAGACCTGAAGGGGGCGCTGCCAGAAACACCCCCGTATTCTAGTGAGTTCAGCTGTGGCTCCTCAGGTCAGTGCAGTTCTCCTCCAGACCTGAAAGGGGCGCTGCCAGAAACACCCCCGTATTCTGCTGAGTTCAGCTGTGGCTCCTCAGGTCAGTGCAGTTCTCCTCCAGACCTGAAGGGGGCGCTGCCAGAAACACCCCCGTATTCTGCTGAGTTCAGCTGTGGCTCCTCAGGTCAGTGCAGTTCTCCTCCAGGCCTGAAGGGGGCGCCAGCAGAAACACCCCCGTATTCTGCTGAGTTCAGCTGTGACTCCTCAGGTCGGTGCAGTTCTCCTCCAGGCCTGAAGGGGGCGCTGCCAGAAACACCCACATAGCACATAGTGTATCTGTAGGAATTATTCTTTATTTATTCTTTCTTCTGACGAAATGAGGGTCTTTTTTCCCCTAAACGTGCCCCAAAAGTCACCAAATTTTTCACCAAGCCAGTCCTGGTGAAAAATTTGATATTTCATGGTTTACATTAATGGGCGTGGCCTAACGGCTCAACAGCGCCCCCTAGAAAACTTTGTGCCTCAAGCCCCACGATACGGTTTGACGTACATGCACCAAAATCAGTACACACCTGTATCATGTCACAAGTTAAAGAATGGGGTTTCTTCTGATTGGTTGTCCCTATTTTCTGTTATAACTTTTGAATGGTTTGACGCGAGGCCGGTTCTAGGGGGGGGCAGGGGGGGGGCTGTGCCCATCCAAACGTGCGTCCTGCCCACCCAATCAAAGTTATGGGGATCCTTTATTTTTTTATAATTTAATTTTTTTTATATATATATAAAAAAATATCACAAAATATCTGTACCGTTTCTGATTGGGTCGGCATTGCGCATCATTTTTAGACAGAACAATGAACTCATACCGCAAAAGTTGTGTCTCGGCGACGTGAGATGTGTTCAGAACAGCACACAGAGCACACACTGAAGGCTGGTTTATGGTTCCGCGTTACACCAACGCAGAGCCTATGGCGTAGGGTACGCGGCGACGTGCACCGTTCTTTGCGCGTCGCCGCGTAACCTACGCCGTAAGGCTGATTTATGGTTCCGCGTTACACCAACGCAGAGCGGTGCGCGTCGCCGCTTTCCCCCGAGACGCATCTCTCCATCCCGGCGAGGGCGGAGAGCGCCGGTGCGGATGGCAGTGCTGCGGTGCCCTACAGGCTCTGCAGCCGCCAGCCTGCCGCGGGACCTTTTAAATCGACGCAGAGCCTACGCCGTAGAGTACGATTGATTGATAAAAAAAAGAAAAAAACATTAAATAAATGCAGCCTCAACAGGGCACAAGCCAGTGTCCTGTTTGTGCCGGTGTTCTGCCATTTTTTGCTGCTTTGCCAAAAAATGCTACCTAATGGTTTTCTACCTTTGTAGAGCTACAATTTTACTGTGTTTTACTCCCTAAACCACTTCCTTTCCCCCAAGTCGTCCTTGTCTCTTGCCAGGCCGCCATTGTAAATAAGAATGTTCTTAATGACCTGCCTGGTTAAAGGAGCTTGAGGCCGGATTGTGGCAGGATTTATGAAAAAAATTCGTATACGTTTTAAGTTTTCTAGTAATAATGTCAGATGAAGCATTCCAAACCCAAAAGAATGATTCCTCTAGTGTATCTCTCCTTTGCCTTGAACAGGCTGTTGTTGCAAAATGTGCTGCAATTCGGTCCTGAATTTCCCGCGCTGGGCTGCGGATGTGATGTCACATGGCGCTGCATGCACGTTCTCCCCGTTCTCCCGTGCCGGCTTCACTGTTGGCTGCAGTACCCCCAACGGCCGTCGTGGTGAAGGGTGGCGCTAGAGAGTCTCATTTCTTAAAAGGAGCCTCAAGCTCCTTTAAATAAAGGCGAATGACTGAATGAATATCAAATAAAGCGGTATATTTATTTTTTTTGTCTCTCTTTATCGTATAATTTTCACAAAGTGTAATGCAATTCATGTCATGGGTCGTGTATTTTGAAGGATCAAATACTCAACATCCCATATTATCCATTTTACATCGTGCAAGAAATGATTGACGTGGCAATCAAACTTTGAAAATCGACTGTGCAGAACCACAAAGTAGCATTTCTTGGCAGGTAGCACGGATTGGCAGAACACCGATCCCAAGCCCGGGTAAAGGCAGAGAGAAGTGTCAGGAAGGGCAATTGGGTTAGCATACTTTGGAGAAGATAGATGAACTGATATGATGATGGCATAGTTTTTAATGCATTTCGGGGGTTTGACCCCCCAAAATTTTTTCGCCCGCACCACGTTGCACCATCAGCACCATGGAGATCCACCCTACATTTCAGTCTGCCCACCATAGTGGGCCTCGCTAAATCCGGCCCTGGTTTGACATAGGAAGTGGTGGGTGGTGTCTTTTCTGATATGCTTATGGGGGGCGGTGGCCGTGAGTGCGAAGGCCCGTTCATCCGTTCATCGCTGCTTGCAGCTTTAATTGTTGTTGCTGTGGATTTGGATCCAGGAAGAAGAAGCAGAAATGAGGAGAATTGTGTCATGACGTTCTTCGTGCGTCGCTGGTTTGATCCAGATAAATGATTAATCACCATGGATACAGGGATAACCCTGTTACCATGGATACAGGGATAACCCTGTTCCATGGATACAGGGATAACCCTGTTACCATGAATACAGGGATAACCCTGTTACCATGGATACAGGGATAACCCTGTTACCATGGATACAGGGATAACCCTACCACCTGAGGGTCTGACTAATACCTGGAACAATCACTACCGTCCCATAAGAACCTGGTAGTTTTTACCAGCTGAGGGTCTGACTAATACCTGGAACAATCACTACCGTCCCATAAGAATACCGTCCCGGTCCAACCAGGACCGGGACTAGACCGGTAGGATTAGACCGGTCCCAGGATCTAGACCGTTCCCAGGATCCAACCAGGAACTAGACCGGTCCAACCAGGAACTAGACCGTTCCTGGGATCCAAACAGGAACTAAACCTGGTACTATAATTGGTACCCCCCTTCATGAGACTGTCAGAACCATGGAGATCCATCAGAACCATGGAGATCCATCAGAACCATGGAGATCCATCAGAACCATGGAGATCCATCAGAACCATCAGAACCATGGAGATCCATCAGAACCATGGAGATCCATCAGAACCATGGAGATCCATCAGAACCATGGAGATCCATCAGGACCATGGAGATCCATCAGAACCATGGAGATCCATCAGAACCATGGAGATCCATCAGAACCATGGAGAGATCCATCAGGACCATGGAGATCCATCAGAACCATGGAGATCCATCAGAACCATGGAGAGATCCATCAGGACCATGGAGATCCATCAGGATGGTTGTTTTCTCTCAGGGAGGAGGCTGGGAGGGATCAAGGTGTGTTTACCTGCAGGCTAATGCCTGTGCTGGCTAGCCTATGGTGTGAAGTGGTGTTGAGCCACATTTTGTAATAATTTTATTTTTTTGTAAATGTCCAAAATGTAATAACTTTTTCATTTCATTTTGTAATAAACTGCCCCATCTTGTAATAAAATTTGCCACGTTATGTAATAAGTTATTGCATTTTGAGAAGATTATTATAAAATGCACTTGCAACTTTTTTATTTTCTAAGAAATGTAATAACATGGTGCATTATGTAATAAAACCTATTATTGTTGTTTGTTTAACAATTAATTTATACAAGAGTGACTTTTGTTGTTTTTTATGCAATTGCCCTTAGAGCTATGTAGCCCTATAAATCTATGTATAAAACTGCAAATATAACTTTAGTTGCCTATTTGAAGTTTGGAATTATATAGGCCAATAACAAATGCTTTAGAATTGTTATTACATAATGCACCATGTTTGGAGATTGCTGGTAGTCCTGTTATCGGTTTTGTTTTGTTATATGTTTACCTGGGTTTTCTTATTTAGTGGGGAAAGTGCGTGATCCGACGGCCCATTGCGTGGCTGGCCCTGTGCTGACCCTTCTTTTGTTCTTTTTGGCTGGGATCTCCATCTCCTTTTGTTTCATTATTTTTGGGTTAACCTTTTCCCTTTGTTTTTGAAAAAATAGCGGGGAAGCTCCAAACCCAGCTGGGGATGTGATTGCTCGGCGCGCACAGATAATTTCACTGGCTTGCTGCACCTGTTACGTATAGAGTTGTTTGGTGGACTGGTCGTAGTTGTGAATTCAGGGTTGAAATGGCTGAAATTAAGGCGTTTTTTTCTGCTCCGTCTGAGGATGCCTTAGAAAAATGCACAAAGGAGCAGTTGCTTGGAATTGCTGAGCATTATTCAGTGGTTATTGTTGGGGATAAACGTCTCAAGGAGAATATTAAAGCGGCTGTGAAGGCGAAGTTAATTGAGCTAGGAGTGATGACTTTTGATCCTGGGGCATTTCCTCCAGTTTCCACTACTATGCCTATCCAGACGCATGGGCTAACTTTTGAACAACAAAAAGAGCTTCTTTTGCTGCAACTGCAATTTGATGAGCGTAAACATGAGTTGGAGGTGAAAAAGCAGATTGAGGTGGAGGTGATCCGCCAACAAACAGAAAAGATCAAATTAGATCTGGAGGTACAGCGTCTGTCTCTGGGTAAAGATAGTGAGGGGTCTGAAGATCAGGGCAGACAGGTGCGTCCTTTTGATATTAATAATCTGCGATTGGTGCCACAATTCAGTGAGAGAGACCCAGATGTTTTTTTTGCGTTGTTTGAACGTGTTGCCAAGGCGAGGAGCTGGTCTGATGCGGACTGTGCATTACTGCTCCGTTCTAACGGGTAAGGCACAGGAAGCATATTCTTCTTTGAGCTCTGAAGATAGCGCTAGCTATCAGAAGATAAAGACACCGTCCACACGTAGCCGGATATCTGCGGGTATCTGCTAAACCGGAGATATTTTCCTACGTTTGGACCTGTCATCCACACGAAAACGCAAATAAACGAAGGTTTAAAAAAACTCCGGGCAAAGTGAAGATTTTTGAAAACTCCGTTTATGTAGGTGCGTGTTGACGGAGACAACCGCAGTTTTGCGTTTTCGAACGTCACATAATGCTCCAAAACAACAACAAATCTGCTCTGATGTGCAACTTTTGTTTACTACAGAACTACAGATGATCCAGCATCTGTTCTCCAAGATATTTATTAAATAAATGCTCTCTGGTCTTGACCACCACTTACTGCGTTACACCGACACAGAGGCTATGCCGTAGGGTACGCGGTGACGTGCACCCTGCGGAGCCGCGAAGGTGCAGCTTCCCCGGGAGCCGCAGATGATCTACAGGTTTACAATGCTTATGAATGTGGTCGAAAACACAGATCTTCGGTTATGTGTGGAAGGGTTTTTTTTTAAAAACGATGTAATGTGGATGCAAATTTTTTTATAAACGGAGGGGGGAAATATTCGTTTTTAAAAATACCCGGCTACGTGTGGACGGGGTCAAAGTCTGCTGTGCTCAGGATTGATGAGCTTGTGCCAGAGGCATATCGTCAGCGATTCAGGTCGTGGGAGAGGAGAAATGGCCAGACGTATGTTGAATTTGCTAGGGACTTGGCTAGTCATTTTAAGCGCTGGATAACTGCACTTGAGATAACCACTTTTGATGACTTGTGTGATTTGGTAATTTTGGAGCAGTTCAAAAATGTGCTCCCTGGTCAATTGGCAACATACATTAATGAAAAGTAGGTCACCACTGCTGCGGACGCTGCTGTGTCAGCAGATGAATATATGCTGCTCCACAAGGGGAGTTTTAGAGAGCGCACGGCTGAGCGTGATGACACGTGGAGAGGAAATCAGTTTGACGCTGTTTCGTCTGACCAGATGCGGCCAGGGAACGCTGGCTCGTTTAAGTTTGACCCTAAACCACGAGGTAATGTCAATAAGGGTACAAGCTGTAACTATTGCCACAAGACAGGCCACTGGAAAGCTGAGTGTCCTGTGTTACAGACTAGGAAAGAGGGGGTGAAGCCTAATATTAAACCAGCTGCGGCTGCTGCACCTGTTGCTACAGGCGCTGTCTCTGATGCGCTTCTCTCTGGTTGTGAACCTGAGGTTCTAGCGGCCTATCATCCTTTTATAAGAGATGGTTTTGTGTCACTAGTTGGAAGCGAGGCAAAAGTTCCCCTAAAAATCTTGAGGGATACAGGTGCTTACGACTCGTACATAGTGGACTCTGTGTTGCCTTTTTCAGGAGAAACTGACACAGGTGACCGCATCCTCAGTCGGGGGATGGGTTTAACCATTCTGCCTATTCCCTTGCACAAAATTATCCTTGACTGTGAGCTGGTGCAAGGCGAGGTGGCTGTAGGGGTGCGGCCGGGGCTGCCCATTAAAGGGGTGCAGGTTATATTGGGCAATGGCTCAGCTGGTAGCCGTATTTGGGCTGTGTCATGACCGGCTCTAAGTCATGGCAAAATAGGGGACAAGAGACGGAAGTGAAACAAATAATATTTATTAAGCTTACCGAAAAACAAACAACTGAGGTACCATAACCAACAGAAAAAGCCATAAGGATCCTATGGAGTGTGGAGTCAGTAAGTCAGTAGTGTGTGTGAGTGATGGCTGAGTGAAACATAGTGTAGTGCAGTGTGTGTGGATGGAAAGAATACAGAAGAACTAGAACACAAACAAAGACATGGAGAGCTGAGGGAAGGTGTTCTCTCCTAGAGATCTTCTGAGACTGAGGTGCAGGCTGCTTATATACTCAGGGGTGGAGACACCGGGCCCAGGTGTCATCCAATGAGCACAAGCAGGCAATCAACCCTCAATGAGCAGGTTCTCCAGTTTCAGGACTACCTGGAATGTTAGCTTGCATGATGCTCCATATTAGGAGTAATCTATATAGGGGCATCACACTCCCCCATCACCGGTAGTTACACTTTCTCCGATTGACTCTGTTCCTGATGGCTCCAGTGAGGTCTCTTCACATGAGGTCTCTTCTGCTTGTGTTGTCACACGTGCCATGGCTAAATCTGAGCAGGAGGTGTTACCTGATGGGACGTGTGGTGACGTGGATTTGGCGGTTCCCCCTCTGTCTGATTTTCCACTGTCTGTGTCACACAGTGAACTGCTGCAGGAGCAGCAGGGTGATTCATCCTTAAAAGAAATTTGTGATCATACTTCATCTGTTTCTGTGATAAGTAGTGTGGCAAGTGGCTACTTCTTGCAAAATGGACTGTTGTTCAGAAGATGGGTCGATCTGGGTGATGACGCTGTGGGTGGTGCCGTTTACCAGTTGGTTGTGCCGGCTAAATTTTGTCCCTTGGTTTTAAAAATGGCCCATGATGAGAGTGGACACTTTGGTGTGAGAAAGACTTATCTCAACATCTTGATGCATTTTTTTTGGCCGCGCGTTAAAAGGGATGTCGCAGGTTTCATAAAAACTTGTCATGTGTTTCAGTTAACTGGAAAACCAAACCAGAGTATCAAACTTGCTCCACTGCAGCCTATTCCTGCTGTAGGAATAGGCTGACCTTCTCACAATCCCTAAGATGCCCGGATAAAAGGCTAATGAGGTGGTGCCTGTGTTTGCAGGCCTATGATCTTGACATCAGCTGAATTCTTGAGCTAGTGTATACTGCTTCATACTGCATGCTAGACTTGTTATTGCTCTGCCTATTGTCTTAAATTGCTTCCTCAGGTACAGAGGTTGCTGAGGATGGGTGGGGGGAGTAGCAAGTTGGGGGTGCAGGGGGAAGTTAAGTGTACATTTGTTTTGTTTTTTTTTCCCTTTTGATGTTTTGAGTAATTTAAATTGTTTATATTTTGTATTTTAGGAGCGGGTGTTGGAGTGCCGGTGATCCCTTTGGGACCCCGACTTTATGGGGGGGGGTGTGACGACCCTGTCTAATTGTGGGCATGCCTGACTTTCTCTCTGTTTTGTTTTGAGGAGTCTGGAGTGAGCTGAGCTGATTGGGCTGATTTGGAGCACCTGGGCCCAGTACTACAGTAATACAGTACTACAGTACTAAAGTACTACAGTACTACAGTGTTCCAGTACTACAGTACTACAGTACTACAGTGTTCCAGTACTCCAGTACTACAGTACTACAGTACTCCAGTACTACAGTACTACAGTACTACAGTACTCCAGTACTCCAGTACTACAGTACTACAGTACTACAGTACTACAGTACTACAGTGTTCCAGGCTATAAAACCTCCCTGCCTTCAGTGTGGCTCTCTCTTCCCTGCCAGCCCCATTCATTTGTTTGGTTTTTGATTCTATTTTTCTTAACAACACGCACCACACATTTTCCACATTCACACACAGTGACACTACTGATGCTGACCTCCACACCTCACAAGTTGGTTTGTTTTGCATTTGCCGTATTTTTCTTTAAAATAAATAGCATATTTTTATTTGCACTTTGTTGTTGTCCATTTTTGTCATGGCCTACGGGCCAGGTTATGACAATAACTAATCATAATGTCATAATCCGTGTATATATCACGACCAAGGATCCCATTGACTTCGCATAGTTCTATATCCGTGGTGCTCACACGGAATTATACCATTTTCCGTGTTTATACCACGGAAAATAGTGGTGAGAGGTCGTGGGCATTTCACAGATTTTTGTGAGATCAGGTTGCCTTGTTGTTCCTCCTTTTTTGCCACTAAGATGTTTTTGCGTGTAAATGTTAAGTGTTTGTTGCTGTGTCATGTTACTGTTGTTATGAGACAAAAGACAAATCTATACTTGTGGACAAACTAACTAACTAACTAACTAACTAACTAACTAACTAACTAACTAACTAACTAACTAACTAACTAACTATGTGTTCAAACCTCCTGGTTCTGGTTAGAATTCTGGCTGCAGCATTTTGAATGAGCTGGAGTTTATGTAACACTTGCTTTATCAGTCCTGCAAAAAGTGCAATAATCTGATCTACTGGAGATAAAATCATGAAGCAGCTTTTCAGAGTCTGATTGTGACAGAAAGCATCTTTAGATATATTTCTGAGATGATAGAAGGCAGTTCCTGGAAACATTAGCTATGTGTCTCTGGAAGTTAAGATCAGCATCTAAAATAACAGCCAAGTTTTTGACAAGTTCACCAGGTTTTACTGACAGAGGAGTTAACAAAGGGAGAATATGTTTCCTCAGAGACTCGGACCAACTAAAAGAATCTCTGTTTTATCCTCATTCAGCTGTAAAAACTTAGTTTCCATCCAATACTTGATATCTGCACTGAATGAGGTCATTTGGGCTCAAATGATTGACAGTAACAGATACATATAATTGGCAGATTTGGGGGCAGATTTGGGGGCAGATTTGGGAGCAGATTTGGGGGCAGATTTAAGGCAGATTTGGGAGCAGATTTGGGGGCAGATTTGGGGGCAGATTTGGGGGCAGATTTGGGGCAGTTTTGGGGGCAGATTTAGGGCAGATTTGGGGGCAGATTGGGGGTAGATTTGGGAGCAGATTTGGGGGCAGATTTAGGGCAGATTTGGGAGCAGATTTGGGGGCAGAATTTGGGGGCAGATTGGGGGTAGATTTGGGAGCAGATTTGGAGGCAGATTTGGGGCAGATTTAGGGCAGATTTGGGGCAGATTTGGGGGCAGATTTAGGGCAGATTTGGGAGCAGATTTGGGGGCAGATTTGGGGGCAGATTGGGGGTAGATTTGGGAGCAGATTTGGGGCAGATTTAGGGCAGATTTGGGAGCAGATTTGGGGGCAGATTTGGGGGCAGATTTGGGGCAGATTTGGAGAGGCAGATTTGGGGCAGATTTGGGGCAGATTTTGGGGCAGATTTAGGGCAGATTTGGGGCAGATTTAGGGCAGATTTAGGGCAGATTTGGGGCAGATTTAGGGCAGATTTAGGGCAGATTTGGGGGCAGATTTGGGGGTAGATTTGGGGGCAGATTGGAGGCAGATTTGGGGACAGATTTGGGGGCAGATTTGGGGTAGAGTTGGGGCAGATTTGGGGGCAGATTTAGGGCAGATTTAGGGCAGATTTGGGGGCAGATTTGGGGGTAGACTTCGATCCAGATTTGGGGGCAGATTTGGGGGCAGATTTAGGGAATATTTTGGGGCAGATTTGGGGACAGATTTAGGGACAGATTTAGGGACAGATTTGGGGCAAATTGGAGGCAGATTTGGGGTAGATTTGGGGGAAGATTTATGGCAAATTTTGTGCAGATTTGGGGCAGATTTATGGGTAGATTTGGGTCTGATTTGGGGCAGATTTTGAGGCAGATTTGGGGCAGATTTGGGGCAGATTTTGAGGCAGATTTGGGGGCAGATTTGGGGCAGATTTGGGGGCAGATTTGGGGGCAGATTTAGTGCAGATTTGGGGCAGATTTGGGGGCAGTTTTAGGGCAGATTTGGGGCAAATTGGAGGCGGATTTGGGGGCAGATTTAGGGGTAGATTTGGGGCAGATTTAGGGCAGATTTGGGGGCAGATTTGGGGGCAGATTTGGGGGTAGATTTGGGGTAGAGTTGGGGCAGATTTGGGGGCAGATTTAGGGCAGATTTAGGGCAGATTTGGGGGCAGATTTGGGGGCAGACTTCGATCCAGATTTGGGGGCAGATTTGGGGGCAGATTTAGGGCATATTTTGGGGCAGATTTGGGGACAGATTTAGGGACAGATTTAGGGACAGATTTGGGGCAAATTTGAGGCAGATTTGGGTCAGATTTGGGGGTAGATTTGGGGGAAGATTTAGGGCAAATTTTGTGCAGATTTAGGGCAGATTTATGGGTAGATTTGGGGCAGATTTGGGGCAGATTTTGAGGCAGATTTGGGGCAGATTTGGGGCAGATTTTGAGGCAGATTTGGGGGCAGATTTGGGGCAGATTTGGGGGCAGATTTAGTGCAGATTTGGGGCAGATTTGGGGGAAGATTTGGGGGCAGATTTGGGGGTAGATTTGGGGGCAGATTTGGGGGTGGATTTAGGGCAGATTTAGGGCAGATTTGGGGGCAGATTTGGGGGCAGACTTCGATCCAGATTTGGGGGCAGATTTGGGGGCAGATTTAGGGGTAGATTTGGGGGCAGATTAGGGGACAAATTTGGAGGCAGATTTG
The DNA here is from genome assembly GCF_033807715.1 of Cololabis saira. NCBI lineage: Eukaryota > Metazoa > Chordata > Actinopteri > Beloniformes > Belonidae > Cololabis > Cololabis saira. Next base: position 53,241,687 of record NC_084589.1, read on the forward strand.
GGGCAGATTTGGGGCAGATTTGGGGCAGATTTGGGGGCAGATTTGGGGGTAGATTTGGGGCAGATTTGGGGGAAGATTTGGGGGCAGATTTGGGGGTAGATTTGGGGGCAGATTTAGGGGTGGATTTAGGGCAGATTTGGGGGTAGATTTGGGGGAAGATTTGGGGGCAGATTTGGGGGTAGATTTGGGGGCAGATTTGGGGGCAGATTTGGGGGCAGACTTCGATCCAGATTTGGGGGCAGATTTGGGGGCAGATTTAGGGGTAGATTTGGGGGCAGATTAGGGGACAGATTTAGGGATAGATTTGGGGCAAATTGGAGGCAGATTTGGGGCAGATTTGGGGGCAGTTTTAGGGCAAATTTTTTGCAGATTTAGGGCAGATTTATGGGTAGATTTGGGGGCAGATTTAGGGGCAGATTTAGGGCAGATTTGGGGCAGATTTTGAGGCAGATTTGGGGGCAGATTTGGGGCAGATTTGGGGGCAGTTTTAGGGCAGATTTGGGGCAAATTGGAGGCAGATTTGGGGGCAGACTTGGGGGCAGATTTGGGGGCAGATTTGGAGGCAGATTTGGGGCAGATTTGAGGGCAGATTTAGGGCAGATTTGGGGCAGATTTGGGGGCAGATTTGGGGCAGATTGGAGGCAGATTTGGGGGCAGTTTTGGGGGCAGATTTGGGGGCAGATTTGGGGCAGATTTGTGTGATGAGGGTCCGTTAAGGGGCCAGTCCTCTCTTTGGCCTACGAAGTAGCTGCTGTTGACTTCAGTAGTTGCTAACACATATATTGTAAATCTCTTTCTGAACCGTGATCTCAGAGTCCTGACCCCGGACCTTAGCGGTTAGCGGTTAGCTAAAGGGAGTGGCAGCTTGTGCCTGCTGGGTGTTAAATATTAATGTAATAATACGTTTTACTCCAGTATTCTGGAGAACAAAGTTCAGTATTTCTGCAGTTGGAGATATCATTCTACTTTATGACATCACAGCTCAGATTACAGGCTAACTCTCATCCAGAAACATCACATTTACTAAACATAAAATAAACCAGCTGTACATGAATACAACTCAGATTGGAGCGAGGACTCATCTGGATGAAGTGTTTCTGACTGTGTGAGTTTTATTTATTTATTTTATTGCAATAATCTGATCTACAGGAGATAAAATCATGAAGCAGCTTTTCAGAGTCTGATTGTGACAGAAAGCATCTTTAGATATATTTCTGAGATGATAGAAGGCAGTTCCTGGAAACATTAGCTATGTGTTTCTGGAAGTTAAGATCAGCATCTAAAATAACACCCAAGTTTTTGACAAGTTCACCAGGTTTTACTGACAGAGGAGTTAACAAAGGGAGAATATTTTTCCTCAGAGACTCGGACCAACTAAAAGAATCTCTGTTTTATCCTCATTCAGCTGTAAAAAGTTAGTTTCCATCCAATTCTTGATATCTGCACTGAATGAGGTCATTTGGGCTCAAATGATTGACAGTAACAAATACATATAATTGGCAGATTTGAGGGCAGATTTGAGGGCAGATTTGGGGGCCTGGGGGGCAGTTTTGGGAGCAGATTTGGGGGCAGATTTGGGGCAGATTTGGGGGCAGATTTAGGGCAGATTTGGGGCAGATTTGGGGGCAGATTTAGGGCAGATTTGGGGCAGATTTAGGTCAGATTTGGGGGAAGATTTGGGGGCTGATTTAGGGCAGATTTAGGGGTAGATTTGGGGGCAGATTTAGGGCAGATTTGGGGCAGATTTAGGTCAGATTTGGGGCAGATTTAGGTCAGATTTGGGGCAGATTTGGGGGAAGATTTGGGGGCAGATTTAGGGCAGATTTAGGGGTAGATTTGGGGGCAGATTTAGGGCAGATTTGGGGCAGATTTGGGGGCAGATTTGGGGGCAGATTTGGGGGCAGATTTAGGGCAGATTTGGGGGCAGATTTGGGGGAAGATTTGGGGGCAGATTTAGGGCAGATTTGGGGCAGATTTGGGGCAGATTTAGGGCAGATTTGGGGCAGATTTGGGGGAAGATTTGGAGGCAGATTTAGGGGTAGATTTGGGGCAGATTTGGGGGCAGATTTGGGGCAGATTTGGGGCAGATTTAGGTAAGATTTGGGGCAGATTTGGGGGAAGATTTGGGGGCAGATTTAGGGCAGATTTAGGGGTAGATTTGGGGGCAGATTTAGGGCAGATTTGGGGCAGATTTAGGTCAGATTTGGGTCAGATTTAGGTCAGATTTGCTGGCAGAATAGCTATTGCAAAAATTAGGTTGGAAGGTAAAATGATAGCATTAATTTCAATTTATGCTCCAAACAATTTAGATAAAGATTTTTACAGGCTATTAACTGAAACCATACTTGATTTAACAGATTTTAATATCATAGTGGGTGCTGATTTTAACGCAGTATGGGATTACACATTGGACAGATCCACAGCTACTCAAAGTAGGGAACAAGCTCTAGCTTCAGCAGAGCTCCGCGCATGGGCTGGCCATCTAGGATTAGTTGATTTGTGGCGAATGGTTAACCCATCGGCCAGAGATTATTCCTTTTTTTCAGGACGACATTCCTCATTTTCAAGAATTGATTTCATTTTTGTTTCTGTTGATCTGTTCCATAAAATCAGGAAAGCTGAATTACTCCCAATGACATTGTCGGACCATAAAGCCATACTAGTAGAAAGTTCTTTACGTCCTTTGGTACATGTAGCTCCCAGATGGCGATTTAATACGTCACTATTACGTGACTCAAAATATATTGTACAATTTCGTTCTGGACTACAGGAGTTTATTGACATCAATTCAGGTTCAGTTGAGGATACTAGGACTTTATGGGATGCGATTAAAGGATACATTAGGAATAACACCATTCTTTATTCCTCCACTTTACGAAAATTGAGATCTGCAAAACTGGAAAAATTGGAGGCTCAGTATGCGATATTAGATGCATCTTTACAAAGCAGCTTCAGTGACAACATAGCGATTCAGAAGGAGTTAGTCAAAAAAGAAATTAATTCAATTCTTAAGCGGCGTTCAGAGTTTCTCATGAAGCGTACGAGACAAAATTATTATTTTAATGGTGCGAGGCCTAGTCATCTTTTGGCCTTAAGACTCAAACATACTGAACAGTTTGCAGATATTCTTAGCGTTAAATCAACAGAAGGGACCATACTTACAGAACCAAAACAGGTCAATACAAGATTTCGTTCATTTTATGCAGATCTTTATTCCTCTGAGATTATACATAATACAGACAAGTGTAATGAGTTTTTGGCCATGACTCAGCTACCAAAATTGACTGATTTGGACGCTCGCAACCTTGATGCTCCTTTCTCCCTAGAAGAGATTAAAGAGGCAATAGACCAGATGCGTAAAGAGCGATCTCCCGGATTTGACGGGATCCCACCTGAATTTTATGCTATATTTTGGAATGAATTAGGACCAATATTATCTGATATGTTTCAATATGCCATTGAAAAGGGAACCTTTTCTAGAGATGTTAATTTAGCTATTATCTCCTTATTATTGAAAAAGAATAAAGATCCTACAGAGTGTTCAAATTACAGACCGCTTTCACTGCTTAATTCTGACCTCAAAATATTTGCTAAGGTACTTGCACGCCGTTTACAAGGTCATATGACTAAGTTAGTTCATTGTGACCAAACAGGTTTCATTGGGACAAGATTGGCATCTGATAATGTCAGGAGATTACTACACATTATAGACAAGGCCTCCACCATAGGCTCATCTGCCGCTGTGTTGTCACTGGATGCAATGAAGGCATTTGATCGCCTTGAATGGCCTTATCTATGGTCAGTGCTGGAAAAGATGGGGTTTGGTACCACATTCATTAACTATATTAAAGTTTTATACTCTAACCCAACAGCAATGGTGTTGACGGGAAAGAGTTGTTCATCACCATTTAAGGTTTGTAGGTCTTCCCGACAAGGCTGCCCTCTGAGCCCACTACTGTTTGCGCTCTCACTTGAACCGTTGGCTGAGATGGTCCGTCAATCTTCCAACATCACTCCAATCTCGATTAATGGTACTAACCATCATATTTCATTGTATGCTGATGATATTCTTTTGTTCATAAATCAGGCACCCCAGTCAATCTCTCATATTTTACATATTTTCAATCAATTTGGTGACATTTCAGGTTACAAAATAAATTGGACAAAATCAGCTCTTCTACCCCTTAATGATACAGCAAGATCTGCAACTCTGCCACCCATAATCCCAGTGGTCAGTCAATTTAAATACCTAGGTATTAATATATTTCCATCAATTCAGACTATCGTGAAGAACAATTATGGTGATACATTGAATAAAATCTCTCTCGATTTAGATAGATGGTCGTCATTGCCTAACTCTTTACAAGCTAGAATTTCGATTATAAAGATGAATATTCTACCTCGTGTTAATTTTATTAGCTCCATGCTCCCGTTACCAGCACCACCACAGTTCTGGACAAAACTTAATTCTGCAGTCTCCAAATTTTTATGGCACGGGAAACGCCCCCGAATCAAATTTTCATTATTACAACGAGCTAGGGCTGATGGTGGCCTATCGTTACCTAATTTTAAACTGTATTATTGGGCTTTCACCCTTCGCCCCCTTTTGAAATGGTTTGACCCGACCTTTATGGTGTCATGGCGAGAGCTTGAAGAGAGTTTGGTTCACCCCTTTGAGTTGAGAGATCTTTTATTTTCTAACATCACTACTAGTCAATGCAAAGCGCAGTTTGGGCCAATTGTTGCTCACCTTGTAATGGTATGGAGATCTGTGGAAAAGATGTGTAAGATTGATGGAAAATGGAATATGTTTTCCCCGATATTTAATAATCTCGGTCTTCTAATAGACGGATGTCCCATCAGTTTCCCTGGGTGGAAGACAAAAGGTGTTCATACATTGGGGGATGTGTTTGACGAAAACGGACTGTGCTCGTTTCAGAAGCTTTGTAAAATTTTTAAGTTACCTGGTACTTCTTTTTTTTTCTATTTGCAACTGAGATCATCTATGAAAGCCTACGGGGTCCCGTGGCAGTCTGCCCTTACAATACACCCTATACATGAGCGCATCTGCAAAGCAAGTAGATCTAAAGGGCTGGTTTCTTTGTTATATGAATTTATTTTAAAATCCGGCTATATGCCCCTAACTGTGGACGCTCGGTGGAGGAGCGATATTCCAGATTTGGATGTAGATTTTAATTGGAATAACATCTGGTCAAATATTCTACTCACCTCTAGGAGCCCCGACCATCAATTAATTCATTTCAATTATATACATAGAACTTATCTAACTCCTCGACGGTTATGTGCGATGAAATTATTAAATACTTCATACTGTACTTTGTGTACCTCCAATGAAATTGGTACTTTTTATCATATGATTTGGGAATGCCAAGGAGTTTTTGAGTTTTGGAGGATGGTTGCTTCTAAACTTTCATTAATTTTTACTATTAATATCACACCATCCCCAACCATATTTTTGTTAAATGACATATCCCAGTTACATTTGGAACGTACACAAGAACGCATCTTTCTTGCGGGATTAACAGCAGCAAAGAAAATTGTGGCTATGAGATGGAAAACTCCTCATATTTTAACATTTCATCAATGGGCTCTCAATTTTGTAGATATCGTGTATATGGAACTCTCGACAGCCCGGTTACATGGTGCAAGAGAGAAGAATATTAATGTATGGTCTCAGTTCGCAGAGGTGCTCCAAAACATGCTTTAAAAATTGTACTTGACCTTATAAGGTGTTCTTTGGCTTGGTGTACTGAAGTGTATTTATATGTGGTATATTTGCGTTAAATATAGGTACTCTGTCTGTGTATATACTGATACAAGGCAAATGTGATAAAAAAATTAATAATTAGGCATTACGTAATTTGGTTGGTCCGATGGGAGGAGGGAGGGAGGGAGGAGGGTGGGTGGGGGTGATGATTGATTTGTATTTTATTTTTTATTTTTTTGTTAATCTATGTCATACAAAGTATTATGTTTGGAAAAAGACTATTATGGTTATCGGTTTTCAACTACTAAATGTTACATACACAAATAAAATAATTAATTACAAAAAAAGAAACAAGCAGCAGCAGGTATGAAGGCATTTGATAAGCCTGGAAATATTTAGTTTCTGTCGTGGTTACATTTTGATATAGTGAACTATTCATTATACATAATTTCTATGTACTTAGTGTGATAAAGGGAAACTAAGTATACCATGTTAACATTTACAATTTTCTTGACCAAACAAAGATGACTAGACGAGCTCTGTCTGTAATGCAGCCAGCTGCAAAAAAGGAAAATCGATTTTCCGGTTTTCCTTTTTTTAACATCGATTGATGAAGTTATATTATAAACATATTGATGTGATTTAAAGCTGCTAGGATCCAGGGGGTGGGTGGGTAATGTCTGGGGTTATGATTTTATTTTCATTTATTTTTTTTTTTTTTATTATTATTTTTTTGCTCTTAATTTATGTGTTCATTTTGCATTGTTATACTTAATAATATCGGCATTACTTTTTTTTTTTGTTTTTTTTTTTTTTTTTGTTTTGTATTTGTGTTTTTTTTTTTTTTGTTATTACATTTATCTATTCATTTTTTGTTGTTATGTATTGGTGTTTTTTTTTGCACCATGTTGTTTTTTCAGAAAAAGGAAAAAAAGAAATAAAAATTTGATCACAAAAAAGATTTAGGTCAGATTTGGGGCAGATTTGGGGGAAGATTTGGGGGCAGATTTAGGGCAGATTTAGGGGTAGATTTGGGGGCAGATTTAGGGCAGATTTGGGGCAGATTTGGGGGAAGATTTGGGGGAAGATTTGGGGGCAGATTTGGGGGCAGATTTGGGGGCAGATTTAGGACAGATTTAGGGCAGATTTGGGGGCAGATTTGGGGGTAGATTTGGGGGCAGATTTGGGGGTAGATTTGGGGGCAGATTTAGGGCAGATTTGGGGGAAGATTTGGGGGCAGATTTGGGGGCAGATTTGGGGGCAGATTTGGGGGAAGATTTGGGGGCAGATTTAGGGCAGATTTGGGGCAGATTTGGGGGCAGATTTGGGGGCAGATTTGGGGGTAGATTTGGGGGCAGATTTGGGGCAGATTTTTGGGGCAGATTTAGGGCAGATTTAGGGCAGATTTGGGGGCAGATTTGGGGTAAGATTTGGGGGCAGATTTAGGGCAGATTTGGGGCAGATTTGGGGCAGATTTAGGGCAGATTTGGGGCAGATTTAGGGCAATTTTAGGGCAGATTTAGGGCAGATTTAGGGCAGATTTGGGGCAGATTTAGGGCAGATTTGGGGCAGATTTGGGGCAGATTTAGGGCAGATTTGGGGACAGATTTGGGGGAAGATTTGGGGGCAGATTTAGGGGTAGATTTAGGGCAGATTTGGGGGCAGATTTAGGGCAGATTTGGGGCAGATTTTTGGGGCAGATTTGGGGGCAGATTTGGGGAAGATTTGGGGGCAGATTTAGGGCAGATTTGGGGGCAGATTTGGGGCAGATTTGGGGGCAGACTTGGGGCAGATTTGTGTGATGAGGGTCCGTTAAAGGGCCAGTCCTCTCTTTGGCCTACGAAGTAGCTGCTGTTGACTTCAGTAGTTGCTAACACATATCTTGTAAATCTCTTTCTGAACCGTGATCTCAGAGTCCTGACCCCGGACCTTAGCGGTTAGCGGCTAGCTAAAGGTGGTGGCAGCTTGTGCCTGCTGGGTGTTAAATATTAATGTAATAATAAGTTTTACTGCAGTATTCTGGAGGACAAAGTTCAGTGTTTCTGCAGTTGGAGATATCAGTCTACTTTATGACATCACAGCTCAGATTGCAGGCTAACTCTCATCCAGAAACATTACATTAACTTAACATAAAATAAACCATCTGTACATGAATACAACTTCAGAATGGAGCGAGGACTCATCTGGATGAAGTGTTTCTGACTGTGTGAGTCTTATTTCTCTTTTTCTACTTTTGAATGTCAGTAGTTTAATAACTGTGATCAAGCAGATTCTGGAGACTTTATAAGAAGCTCATAGAGGGAATCTCAACCTTTATCATGTGGTACGGCAACCTTAACACAAAAAATAGATGAAAAGTACAAAGAATAGTGAATCTAGCCTCAAAAATAATAGGGAAGACACAGAGAAACTTAAGTGGTATTTATAAGGAAGTGATTGGAAACAAAGCTGCTAGGATAGTAAATGATCTATTCAGCCTCTGCAGAGTTTAAATGTTTAAATACTTCCCTCAGGTAGACGGTACCGTGGACCGAAGGCTAACGTAACATATTTAAAAACTTGTTCATTCCCAATAACGCCATTAAGTCTCTGAATGAGGGACGTCTCGTAGATAAACCTGTCTTTTATTTACATATCCTTGTTGTTCCTCCTTTTTGCCACTAAGATGTTTTTGTGTGTAAATGTTAAGTGTTTGTTGCTGTTGTTTTTGTATTATGAGACAAAAGACAAATCTACACTTGTGGACAAACTAACTAAGTAACTAACTAACTAACTAACTAACTAACTAACTAACTAACTAACTAACTAACTAACTAACTAACTAACTAACTAACTAGTCAGTAGTCATAGTCGCAGCTATAGAACAAAACTATAATAGTTAGTCTCAAATATAGCTTCGCGGTAGATATGCTGCTATAGGCTTATGCTGCAGGGGGGCACCGACATGATCCGCTGGGCGGTGCCTCTCACCCTTCTTCTCCTCTCCTTTTCCCTGCCTCTCTTCTCCATTACCATTTTTATTTATTATAAATATCTCATAGCTATCATTTTTGTCCATTGTTCCTGTAGTTTCTTGTGCCGGCCCCCCTTTTTTCTCTTTTGTGTATGTTTGCAGGCCGGAGCCTCAGGAGCTGCGTTCTGGCCTGTGTTCCCGGCCCTCCCCCCCCTCTGGTCATCCCATTGCTTCTTCCACCTGCCTACGTGGATGTCTGCTGTTGCTGCTTCCGCCTGCCTGCACCCCCCCCTCTGGTCATCCCGCTGCTGCTTCCACATGACTGTTGTGTGCTGCTGACGCCCCCCCCCCCCCTCTGGTAATCCCGCTGCTGCTTCCACATGACTGTTGTGTGCTGCTGACGCCCCCCCACCTCTGGTCATCCCGCTGCTGCTTCCACCTGCCTGCTGTGTGCTGTCGACGTCCCTGACTCCCGCAGTCTGGCCTTCGGCAGGAGGGTCCCCCCTTATGAGCCTGGTCCTGCTCAAGGTTTCTTCCCTCCTAAAGGGGAGTTTTTCCTTGCCACTGTTTGGCTTAAGGCTTTTCTCCCACTAAGGGAGTTTTTACCTGCCATTGTTTATATAATAATTGCTCGGGGGTTTATGTTTATGTTTATGTTTATGTTTATGTTTATGTTCATGTTCTGGATCTCTGGAAAGCGTCTAGAGACAACATCTGTTGTATTAGACGCTATATAAATAAAATTGAATTGAATTGAATTGAATTAACTAACTAACTAACTAACTAACTAAAGGATTAACTAACTAACTAACTAACTAACTAACTAACTAACTAACTAACTAACGCACTAACTAACTAACGGACTAACTAACTAACTAACTAACGGATTGACTAACTAACTAACTAACTAACGGATTAACTAACTAACTAACTAACTAACTAACTAACTAACTAACTAACTAACTAACTAACTAACTAACTAACTAACTAACAACGTGTTCAAACCTCCTGGTTTTGGTCAGAATTCTGGCTGCAGCATTTTGAATAAGCTGGAGTTTATGTAACACTTGCTTTATCAGTCCTGCAAAAAGTGCAATAATCTAATCTACTGGAGATAAAATCATGAAGCAGCTTGTCAGAGTCTGATTGTGACAGAAAGCATCTTTAGATATATTTCTGAGATGATAGAAGGCAGTTCCTGGAAACATTAGCTATATGTTTCTGGAAGTTAAGATCAGCATCTAAAATAACACCCAAGTTTTTGACAAGTTCACCAGGTTTTACTGACAGAGGAGTTAACAAAGGGAGAATATTTTTCCTCAGAGACTCGGACCAACTAAAAGAATCTCTGTTTTATCCTCATTCAGCTGTAAAGATTCGTGTTTGTTTGTCTGGTGAACCAAAATAAAAACTAGTGGAATAGAATTACAGGTCAATACAAACTTTTAATTTGTAAAGTACAAGGTTTTCCGGCCGGAGGTTCATTTGTCTCAGACCTCGGTGAGTAGGAGAGAAATGACCACGTGGTCATCGATCCAGTTCAGTTTTATACTAGAAAGGGGGGTGTCCTTTACACCTGAATCTCATTGGTGGATCCAGCTACGGGGAAGACAACTTAATGTGTCACTTCCAACTCTACATTTGCTTTCTCTGGGGGTCAAGCCTAGATCACAGATCAGACCCCCCAAAGCTAAGCAATCCACTTTTCCCCACTGTCTCCTCTTCAACAATGGTATTTGTATTGTATTTAACCTCTAATCTGATCTAGTCTACCCGAATCACCAGAGGGGGCTCCGTGTCTTAATCAATACGAGGTTACTTTGAATATGAAGAGAGGTGACAAATTCTTTGAGCTTTAACAATTTTATGAAATCCTAACAAGCTGTAAAAAGTTAGTTTCCATCCAATACTAGATATCTGCACTGAATGAGGTCATTTGGGCTCAAATGATTGACAGTAACAGATACATATAGTTGTGTGTCATTACCATAATGAATGATATTGAATATTAAGATGCCGAATGATGGAGTTTTGCGTTTTCGAACGTCACATTATGCTCCAAAACAACAACAAATCTGCTCTGACGTGCAACCTTTGTTTACTACAGAACTACAGATGATCCAGCATCTGTTCTCCAAGCTATTTATTAAATAAATGATCTCTGCTCTTGACCACCGTTTACTGCGTTACACCGACACAGAGCCTACGCCGTAGGGTATGCGCGACACGGCGACACCGTAGGGTACGCCGTAGCCTACGGCGTAGGCTACGGCGTAGGGCTGCGTCGATAACGCGGCAGCTCCGTGGCGGGACACGGGGGGACTCGGGCTCGTTAACTGCGGCTTACCGAGAAGGAGACGCGCCTGCCGGGGAAGCTGCGCCGCGGAGGCGCAGCTTCCCCGGCAGGCGCAGATGATCTACAGGTTAGAATGCTAATGGATGTGGTCGAAAACGCAGATCTTCGCTTATGTGTGGAAGGTTTTTTTTTTAAAACAATGTAATGTGGATACAAATTATTTTATAAACGGAGGGGGGAAATATTCGTTTTAAAAATACCCGGCTACGTGTGGACGGGGTCTAAATCTTGTCCCACTGGCAGATTTTTCTACTTATTTCAAGCGAAAATTGACTTGAAACAGGTGAAAAATTATTTTTCTGGTAATGACTCTTGTTTTAAGTGTAATGAGATTTTTTTACAAAAAATTAGACATTTTAACTAGAAATAAGACAAATATTCCTTGTAAGATTTTGAGTTTTTGCAGTGCTTCCTGAATTTCACTGAGTAAGGGTGAAGTTGGAAAGAGTGCTGGCGCTACGGTGCTGAGCAGAGGGAGAGACGTCACGTCCCCCAGCAGAGGAAGACGCAATATTATTCCTAATGTTCAGGATTTTAGATTTGAAGTATAATGTAAATTCATCACATTTATCAGAGGAATCAGTGGGTTTTGGTCTCGGAGGGTTAATGAGTTTAACCTGGAGGTGGGATGGTTGGTGCTCGGGGGAGACGTGGGCGCCTGAGACGTCACAGTATCCCAGAATGCATTTTGCACCAACAAGCCAAAGTAAAAGAAGAGAGAGGAGTAAATATAAAGTTATAACTTAATTTATGTGAACAGAATGTTGTCTTAAGATCATTTTAAGCGAGAATATTTGTTCATTGATTCTTGAGAGTTGGGATAAAACATGTCCTACATAGAAAAGTCTAATTTATAATCTATAAAAATGAAGTAATTCATCATGGTTTACATACTTACAAAGTTAAATCTAAAGGAACTGTGTATATGTTCTTATATAACGCATTTTACACTTTTTCTGTGTGAATTTGTTTAAATGTCTGGTCTGTAGTTAAGAGGTCCATGTTATTATACCTGTCCTCAGCAAGAGGCCACAGTATTGACCCACCCAAAAAACCTTTACAAAAACTCTAGGAGTGTGCAAATATATATATTAAATAACAAAGAGTGGTCTTAAATAAATAAAACAATACATGAAGTGAACTTCAAACACTATTTTCCCTAAAATCCTGCCTATCAAAGTTCTGTCCTCAGTTTCTGTCAACTCCGTCAGATTATTTTACAATCTTCACTAAATCAGGAAATAGAGTGGTCAGCTATTTCCCTGAGGAGTCTTTTCTCTCCCTGCCTGTTCTGAATGCTACGCTAACACTCATACTCTGGTAGCTTTAATGCTACGCTAACACTCATACTCTGGTAGCTTTAATGCTACGCTAACACTCATACTCTGGTAGCTTTAATGCTACGCTAACACTCATACTCTGGTAGCTTTTAGTATACTATACTATACTAGATTTTTTGATATTTTAGACAAACAATGTTGATATTCCTCTGGTCACAGCTGGAACACGTCAACCCCGTCTCTCTGTTATGATAATGGCCCGGTTTCCCAGATCAGTTAAGTAGTTCTTAACAGCGAAAGACTTCTTTCAAACCTTCTTAAGGAGCCTGTGAAAGAAAATCGCGTTTCCCAGAGTCGCTCTTAGCTTAAGAATCTCTTTCATTAAGAAGGAAATGAAAGATGCTGCTGACCCAGTCTTTACAACCATCTTAGTGAACAAAGACTCACAGATCCAGCCGCGTCAGGCAAATCAATATCACACCAAGCAATGAGATATTAAAACAATGCACCCCGCACAAATTTTGATCTATTTCATACTTTAGATTTATATTGTTTAGCATTTATTGGTGACAGCAAAGGGAAAAAAAAAGAAAAATAAGGAATAACAAGTGTGTTCCTGCCGGTCCCTGGACCTCAGAACGATGCCCGAGCAGCACTCAACCAAGCCGGTGTCCAGACAAGACGGGAGCTCATCTACCTGTTTTTCTGATTTCACTTCCCTTTCACCAGTCACCAAGCAGTCACCTGAGCACCAACCAACTCCCCTAATCCCCAAACATTAAGAAAAAAACCCAGCAATAAACGCACTATCACCACACCACCCATAACTGTCTAAAAACTACTAAACTCCGCCACTAACTTTCAAGAATACTTTATTGCTGCAATGTTTCAGTGCTGTTTCAGTGCTTTGAAGGTGTAGCATTGGACATTAAAGCAAAGTATTCCTGAAAGTGTTCGGGAGTTTACATGTGGTTTTGGCTGGAAGAGGCGCGTGTGTCATGCGTAAAGCGTACATTACGCACACACTTATATATGGCCTGAGTAAATCAATAAAATGGTCAATTCACAGGGACCCTCTGTGTAATTTTGAAACCCCTATGAATCACACAACACAAGAATGAAAAGAGAACCAAGTTTAATTCAGCCATGAATATAAACACATGTCAGGAAATGAATCAATATCATGATTCGTCGCCCTCTTCCATACGCCGCAGCACTCCGAGCTTCTCCCTCTCCAGGTCCACCAGCGTCTCGCTGCAGGTGCAGGTGCTGATAGCAGGGCGCTGTGTGCGGCCACCCCGCACCCCGGCGGACGCCGGTTCTTGCTGGTGCAGGTTGGAGCTCGGGGTCAGGCGGGAGTGGGTGGAGGGCGACGTATTCCTCGGACTCGGTACTTCGAGCCAGGGGCGGGGAGGTTGGTGGTGCTGGTCTGACCCCGCTCCCCGATGGCTCATCCACCGGTTCCGACAGCCCCTCGTTCCCCAGGACATCTACCCCGCCCTCAATGCCCTCAGATGCCGTCTTGCCAATTATGGCCATCACCTTCTCTTCATCTGGCGTGAGCTCCGTGTTGGCAGGGGAGCCACCAGCTGCGCGTCTCCACACACCCGCCGTGTGTCTCCAAACATCCGCAAATTCAACGTTGATGAATGCAATATTCTGTTTAATAGTGAAAAGGGCAGCTAAATAAACTTCAGAATATTTTTTTGAGGTGAAGGATTCTGTTTTACTAGTCACGAGAATACAATGTGGTCCTATATGCTGTTCGTTAAGATAATTTGTCCTAATTCGTCCATCTTTCACATTTAATAACAAAATAATACATTTCCTCATTATTTTCTTACCAAGACTACTTCTTATTTAGTTGCCGTCTTGTTTTCACCATGAAAAAGGGTCATTGAAGTATATTTATCATCTTAGTTTTTCATTATAACACACATAACGCGCAGGCAGCAGGGAATTAGTGCGTTAGGTAGCAGCGCTGCGTGTGAAAATGCGCTGATAGTGATCGGTGATCGATTTGCCTGGCATCGATTGATTTGGTTTCAGAACTGGACAGCTGCTCCAAAGAGCTTCTGAAAGAGCGAAACTAAAGAACGGTGTTAAGAAGTAATCTGGGAAACACCCATATCTAAGGGCCCCTTCTTAGTTGAAACCTTCTTTGAACCTCTCTTAAATCCTTAAGAGAGGTTGGATCTGGGAAACCCGGCCAATGTTTTTAACAGTAGTGGATTGAATTAAGTTATTTTGCCGTTTGACGCGATATGGCAGCCACGCTTCCGTCAGTCTGCCCCAGGGCAGCTGTGGCTACAAACGTAGCTACCACCACCAGTGAGGATGTGTATGAATGAATAATGGTCTCTGTAAAGCTCTCGGTGCCTTGAAGGAGCTATATAAATCCAAGTCATTATATTAGTAAGGTTATTGAGACAGCTGGCAACTGAGGAAAAACCAGCTAGCTGCAGTGAACAATACATGTTTTGGCGGGAAAATACATGCCCTTTTGTCAACTCCGTCAGCGTCAACTCTGTCAGACTTTAACTCCGTCAGCGTCAACTCTGTCAGACGTCAACTCCTTCAGGTTCTACACCTGACGGACTTGACATGTAAGCTGACAGAGTTGAAAAATCCACCTATAACCTCTTTATATGCTAATTTAGTATAATTTGTGAACATAGTAAATAATTAAAATATTATTTCAGGGTTTTCTTTATACATAAATGTACACATATAGCATGTTTTAAATGATTACATATTACATTATTTGATCTTGTACTGTATGTACTGTTGTACTGTATATCCTAAATGAATGTCAGGACACACTCAGCCGTCTTTCTGGAGTTTTAATGAAAAGAAAAAACATTCAATGAATGGAGGATCACACAGTGCCGATCTGATCAGACGCTCAGTCAGCCAGTAATGCCCTAGCAATGTTTAAGCACACGCTATCTTATAGTGGCCATGCTGGGAACAACTAGACAAAATATCACCCTGGCAACCGTGCTAGACTCTGTGTCAAAGGAGCACGACCTCGCCAAGGAATGTTCATTTGAAAACAGGATTTGTGCATTAGTGTTAAAGCAAAAAACATTGTTATACCAAAATGATTTGTGCATTAGTGTTAAAGAATAAAAACATTGTTATCCCAAAATTTCCCATTACAACTTCTGACTTGTAGAGCATGGATAGGCTGTGTCTGCTTAGTATCGTGGAACTTTCCCAGCGCTTATATGATAATTATACTGTATATTACATTAAAGGAGCAGTTTGTAGATTTTGACAACATATCGTGGTGAAACGGAATATTACATTGAATAGTCGTCTCTATGGAGGATCCACTTCTATGTTCATATAAAGAGCTCGTACATGTTTCATTATCAGAATTTTGAGCAGTATTGCTGTTAATGAATATCAATTTAAAATTTGAATCAAGCAGTGCAGGGCACACACACACACACACACACACACACACACACACACACACACACACACACACACACACACACACACACACACACAAACGTGTACATTCTTCTTTGTTTTCTAATTCTGCTTCTATAAATGTGTCCATTACCTTTGTTTTGAATAATATCTTGTATGCTTTTATTGAGTTTGCTAATTTAAGGTCGTTGTCTAATGAGTTCCACAGTTTTACTCCTAAAACGGATAAACATCTGCCCTTTGTGTTTGTTCTTACTTACAGGGTCTAAGGTGTTTCAGTAATTCAGAGTCAAAGATGATCTTCTGTCCTGGAGACAGAAACTAAGAGCAATCGTGTGATTAAATGGAGTGTAAATGTGGGTTGAGGGTGTGATCTGAGCTGCAGCTCCATGGCTCCATCTAGTGGTCAGATAGTAGAAGTGCAGCAGCTTCCTCACTGCTGTCGGACATGAAGCTGAAGAGAAGATCAGTCAGAGCTGCTCGTTGAACATCTACCATGACGTGTGTTTCCTTTGCAGGTGAAGGTAGAAGGTGTGTGAGCTGAAGTGAATCCAGCAGCATGGGTCTGGGTCAGAGCAGAGAGGAGGTAGTCCTCCAGTACTCCAGAGCCTCCCCGAGGGGAAACCTTGAGAGAGAAGAAGAGAGGTGAGATGATCTAACTGTCCATGACTCTTCTGTGTCCAACAGAAGAGTCATGTGTCCAACAGGTGATGGGGGGGGGGGGGGGGGGGGGGGGGGGGGGGTGTAGTGGATACAGGAGTGTCCAACAGGTGATGGGGGGTGTAGTGGATACAGGAGTGTCCAACAGGTGATGGGGGGTGTAGTGGATACAGGAGTGTCCAACAGGTGATGGGGGGGTGTAGTGGATACAGGAGTGTCCAACAGGTGATGGGGGGGTGTAGTGGATACAGGAGTGTCCAACAGGTGATGGGGGGGGGGGGGGGGGGTGTAGTGGATACAGGAGTGTCCAACAGGTGATGGGGGGTGTAGTGGATACAGGAGTGTCCAACAGGTGATGGGGGGTGTAGTGGATACAGGAGTGTCCAACAGGTGATGGGGGGGTGTAGTGGATACAGGAGTGTCCAACAGGTGATGGGGGGGTGTAGTGGATACAGGAGTGTCCAACAGGTGATGGGGGGGGGGGGTCTCTGACATCTCTTCTTCCTCTGAGAGAGACTGAGCTGGTCTGATCCTCCTCCTCCTTCCAGGGTGGAGCCTGCTGGACAGCGATGGCTGACACCAGGTCCATGGAGGTGTAAGTGTGTTTTTATTCAACCATCTTCACTCGTTCATGAGTCCATCAGTGATCAATAACTGATCAATAATAACTGCAGCTGCTTGTTTGTTCTCTCCATCAGATTCCTGTCAACTCACCGTCGACACAAACACAGTCCACAAATACATCAAACTGTCTAACAACAACAGGAAGATGATGTTTGTGGGGAAGGATCAGTCATATCCTGATCATCCAGACAGGTTTGATTACTGGCCTCAGCTGCTGTGTAGAGAAGTTCTGACGGGTCGCTGTTACTGGGAGGTCGAGTGGAGCGGAATGGTTTCTGTATCAGTGAGTTACAGAAGAATCAGCAGGAAAGGAAACTGTGATGACTGTTGGTTTGGAATAAACGATCATTCCTGGAGTCTGGACTGTTATCCAGGTGATCAGTACCGTGTCTGGCACAATAACAGAGAAACATCCATCTCCTCCTCATCTCCATATCCAGGCTCTAACAGAGTAGCAGTGTACGTGGACGTTCCTGCTGGAACTCTGTCCTTCTATGAAGTCTACCCTGACAGACTGTTCCACCTCCACACCTTCAACACCAGCTTCACTGAACCTCTCTGTGCTGGATTTGGACTCTGGTCTGGTTCATTGTCTCTGTGTCCAGTTTAGTCTCCAGAGTCTCCGGTCAGAGAAACTGTCTCTGCTGGATCCTGGACTCTGGTTCTGGTTCTGGTTCCTCAGAGTCTCCATGATGATGATGATGATGATGATGATGATGATGATGAAGAGATGATCACCATTTATTCTTAGTCTTTTGGTTTATTGTATTTTTATTTGATCTTTTTCACATTTAAACATTGACTAATTTACTTTACTTTAGGTGTGGTTAAACCTCTGACCTATATTTTTTTTTTTTACCTTGTCTGCACACATATTATTGATTGATACCATGACGGTAGAAACCAAAAGTGTATGTGTGCATTATTACTATATTTAATATATATACATATATATACGCACACATATGCGTACACATACATAAATATACACATACAAACCCAGTGTTTTTTTTTTTCTTTTTTTTTTGGGGGGGGGGGTGACGACCTCCACTGCCAATCCAGGAAGCAGGAACACACGGAGACACACGTCAAGCACTGGAAATCTGCAACAAAAAACCACAAACAAAGCACGAAACCGGCACGGAGCCGACCAAAACAATAACAGCAATCGACCTAAATCTTGAGATCTGATCGCAGTCTGAGCTAAGCTATCGCTACCGCTACCTTAACCCAAAAACTAGAGAGCCAGCATGCAGGTGAACAAGCCAGTGTGTGTGTGTATGTCTATGTGTGTGTGTGTGTATGTATATGATCATGCGTGTGTGTGTGTGTGTGTGTGTGTGTGTGTGTGTGTGTGTGTGTGTGTGTGTGTGTGTGTGTGTGTGTGTGTGTGTGTGTGTGTGTGTGTGTGTGTGTGTGTGTGTGTGTGTAAATGCATGTGACTAAGTGACTATATGTGTGTGTGTGTGTGTGTGTGTGTGTGTGTGTGTGTGTGTGTGTGTGTGTGTGTGTGTGTGTGTGTGTGTGTGTGTGTGTGTGTGTGTGTGTGTGTGTGTGTGTGTAATAAACCAAACAAAGCTCCACCTGAAGTGTATCTATAGTGGGGGAGGGGGGGGAGCAACCCCGCCACCCGCGAGACCAGAGGCCGACACGGAAGAGCCCGGAACCCAGGCCACCGGCAACCCCACAGAGGGGAGAAGTAGGAGGGAGGCAACCCACCGCCTGCGAGGCCCCCCCCCCCCCCCGGCGGCGGCCCCCACGGCGCGGGAAGAAGCAGCCAGGGATCCCGCGGCGGCGGGCCGCGACCCAGGCAATCCCCGGCCACCCGGTCCGGGCCGGACACGCGGCCAGGAGGCCCTCTGACCTATATCTTTAATCTTTCATTCAGAACTGGAATCTTTCCAAATGAAATGAAAACAGCAAAGGTAATTCCTTTATATCAGTCTGGTGGAAAAGAACTATTGTCAAACTATAGACCAGTGTCTTTACTTCCGCAATTTTCAAACATTTTGGAGAAAATATTTGTCACAAGATTGGATAGTTTTATAGAAAAGCATAACATCATGAGTGAGAATCAGTACGGTTTTAGAGCAAACCAGTCTACTGGATTAGCACTTATGAAACTCATGGATGAAATAACTACCGCCATTGATAATAAATTACACACGATAGGAATTTTTATTGACCTTAAAAAGGCCTTTGATACGATCGATCATGAATTACTAATGCAAAAGATGTATAAGTATGGCGTCAGAGGGGTAGCTTACTCCTGGTTGTGCTCTTATCTAAGTAACAGATGGCAATATGTATCTTGTGATAAAACTGATTCTGTGTTATTAAGGGTTACATGCGGGGTCCCGCAAGGGTCTGTGCTGGGGCCAAAATTATTTATTTTGTATCTGAACGAGCTTTGTAAAGTGTCAAAAAGTATGAACTGTATCGTTTTTGCAGATGATACAAATTTTTTTTGTCTTGGGGACCAATTAACTGAAATTATAGCTACTGTTGAAAATGAGATGAAACTTGTAAAGAAATGGTTTGATGTAAATAAGTTATCTTTAAATATAAGTAAAACAAAGTTTATCATTTTTGGGAACCGTAAAATAGATAAGGTAGTTAAATTGAGAATAGAAGATACAGAAATAGAAAGGGTGTTTGAGACAAAATTTTTAGGTGACATCATGGACCATAAATTAAATTGGAAGATGCATATTAATCATGTCAAATCTAAATTAGCTAAATCGATAGCCATATTATACAAGGTAAAAGATATGTTGAACCAGCGTGCTTTATATATTTTGTATTGCACTATGTTTATTCCCTACATTACATACTGTTTAGAAATATGGGGGAGTGCATATTTTACCCAAACTAAACCGATCTTTATTCTTCAAAAAAGAGCGGTAAGGATTATCACAAAATCAAGTTATAGAGAACCATCAAATGAACTATTTATTAAATTAAGGGCATTTAAATTCATGGATTTAGTGGAATACAAAATAGCATTGATAATGTGCAAAATGTTCAACAGATTGTTACCTAGTAAAATTGTAAGCATGTTTAAGATAAGGGTAAGTAGATTTGAGCTTCGTGGGAAACATATGATTGAAAAACCAAAGTCTAGGACTAAAATTAAAGATCAATGTATTACTGTAAGGGGTGTAAATATATGGAATGCACTTGAAAAATTGAAGATGTGCCAGTCGATTCATGCATTCAAACGTTTGTTTAAGTTTAATGTGTTTGAAAAATATGAGGGATCCAGTAGATGAAACTATTACGGATTTATGTTCGGGATTGTGTAAACAATATGATTTATTTTTTTGTATTATGTTTTTTATGTTGCAATCTGAATAAGTTGATCATGTGAGAAGGGTAGGCGTAAATAAGCAATAGCTTCAGCCTATTCCTTTTCGGTTAGGTCTGTTTTTTTTTTTTTTACATGAACTAATGCTTTCAGTTGGTGTCTACATTATGAATGACCTGACCCAAATAAATATATTTTCATTTCATTTCATTTACTGGATTCTTGACGATTGATCATAAATTAGATTTTTATCTCATTATTCTTGTTTTATTCTTGATTCTGTCTCTAAATGTTTTCATGTTTGACTTCACGTTTAGATTCTTAAAGTCTTGTTTCTTCCCTGAGATAAAATTTGAGCTTCAAATCTAAACATTTCCATTTTACATTCAACTTTTCCAGTTTGTATAATATTTGATTAATTTATCTGATTCTTTTAATTTGATCCTTCAGTTTTCAAAGTGGTTGATTTAAAAATGAAGTGAGAAGATGAAAATATTCATGTAACATCCAACATTTAAAAACATCAGCAGCATGTGTAAAAGTATTCAAGTACTCTTGAAATAAACCAACATCGGTGTTAGAAAGTGAAGATGAAGTGATGACTCCTATTCCTCTCTGACCTCCAACTCCATCGGTGTTAGAAACAGAGTGAAGATGAAGTGGTGACTCCTCTTCCTCTCTGACCTCCAACTCCATCTCTGTTAGAAACAGAGTGAAGATGAAGTGATGACTCCTATTCCTCTCTGACCTCCAACTCCATCGGTGTTAGAAACAGAGTGAAGATGAAGTGGTGACTCCTCTTCCTCTCTGACCTCCAACTCCATCTCTGTTAGAAACAGAGTGAAGATGAAGTGATAACTCCTCTTCCTCTCTGACCTGCAACTCCTGGGTGGAGGTCACATGACCTCCTGGTTCTGCTGATGGTTTCTGCAGGAACTCCAGCTTCCTCTCACAGCTTCATCTACAGCCCAGATCAGAGGATGGATGCTAGAGAGAAAAACACTCAGTGATCTGAAGAAAGAGGCTGAGACAAAACTTATTTCTTGCAAGAGTAGACACCAAGAACTACAACCGGTCCGCCCCCAGCAGGGTTTATTTAAGGGCATAGAAAGTGGGTGTGGAATTACAGAAGAAAAGGGTGTGAGTAGGCGGGGTGTCGGTGTGGTGTGGACCACAGCATCACATAGTTGAAATGTTAAGGCAGTTGGAAAACTACTGGCGTCTGCCTGTCCCAAATACGATCTATGAGGAGGTGACGGAGCGGCCTGCCATGCTGCTGCCACAATCTCCCTAGAAGAATGAAAAACCTCGAGGACAAGGCTGAGTAGCTGAGGTGAGGTTCACATGACAGTCAAAACGGAGCAAAGGTATAAAAGAAATAAAATGACAAGTGAGAGTATGGCCCCCTCCCCAATCTGACCAGCGATGACATGTTTAGTCGCATGCTCTCGCTCCGTCGCTGGTTGTCTCAGTGGTGTTCAGAAAACGACGTGGCCTTAATTGACAATTGGGAAACGTTCTGGGGAAAGCCCGGTCTGATTAGATCATTAGATCGTTAGATTAGATTAGATCCAATCCAGGGTCCAGGCCAGGATGCAGAGCTGTAGTTTAACACACTTCTCTGCTGCTTCTCGAGGACCAACGCCTGCCAACAAAACTGTAGGATTACATGATGTAACTGGTAACTCTTACCAGGTGCCTAGCAAAATAGAAGTGGTTGCAGTTCTCCGCCCTCCACAAGTTCACCAGGTGCGGCGTTATAGAGGCGTTAACCAAAATAACCTTGTAAAAATTAAAACCAATGCACATTTGGTACCAATAAGAGACTGAAAAATTAGATAGTGTAGAGGATGCAAGTCTCACACTTTTAGACACCGTCACAAAGCACATGGACTCTACACACCCACACACCAGGATTTTATTCATGGACTTCTCCTCTGCTTTTAACACTGTACACACTAGCACCTGCTGCACCGCCTGTCAGATCTTCAGGTGCACCCAACACTGCTTTTATGGATTTATAACTTTTTACAGGACAGACCACAAGAAGTGCTTGTGAATGGTTTTAAATCGAGCAAACAGGTTTTAAACACAGGGCTTCCTCAAGGTTGTGTTTTATCTCCCATCCTCTTCTCTGCATATACCAACACCATCTCTTGTAGCAGAGAAGGAATGACACTTTTTAAATATGCAGACGACATGGCACTGGTTGCCCACATGACTGGTTCTGATGCCCTGACTCAGTACCAGCAGGCCGTCAGCGACCTGGTCCAAACATTCACTGAGAACTCACTCCAGCTGAACATTGCCAAAACAAAGGAGCTGTGCTGTGGAGGCAGAAGCAAGGCAGCAATAACGCCATCTCTTTTCCAGCCACTCAGCATCCAGGGGCAGCTGGTAGAGCAGGTCCAGTCCTTCAGATACCTGGGGACTTAGATCGACACCTGTCTGTCCTTCACACAGCATACAGACTGTATTTACAAGAAGGCACAACAGCGTCTCCACCTGCTGAGGAATCTAAGGACATTCAATATCAGCAAAGACATTTTAATTCTGGTTTACCGTTCACTCATTGAATCCATTCTTACATTCAACATCTCATCCTGGTACAACTTGCTCACCATCAAACACAAAACCAGACTCTCACGAATAATAAACCAGGCCAGCAAAATATGCAGATCACAACACACCCCCCTGTCTGATCTCTACAACCGCTCTGTGATCAGGAAGGCCACTCTGATCACAGAAGACCCCTCTCATCCTCCACCACTCACTTCAACTACTGCCGTCAGGCAGAAGGTATAGAATTCCACTGGCCCGGAAAAACATTTACAAAAAGTCATTCATTCCATCTGCCACAACCATCCTGAACACTATCAAATAGATTGTTGCACTTTTAACAGGCTCCGTCATGTCTGTTTTAACTTATTTACTGTTTTTTAACGTATTTATTCTTTTTATATTGTAACGTGTCCTTATGGGAATGTGTGAATGTGGTTGTGAGCCCTGTCCAAGAGGAATTTCTGTCACCATTGGGACAGACAATAAAGTATTCTATTCATTCTATTCATTCTATTCAAAATTAGATGTGGATTACTAAATATACGATGGTTAAGCTCTAAGTCTCTGTTAGTAAATGATATAATTACAGAGAGCAGGAGTGATATTTTCTGCTTAACAGAAACATGGTTACAGGAGGAAGAGTATGTTAGTTTGAATGAATCAACTCCGCCCGGCTACTTTAATCATCACATTCCTAGAAGCACGGGCCGAGGCGGAGGAGTCGCAGCAATTTATAACTCCGGTCTCCAAACAAAAATTGAACCTAAGTGCAATTATAATACATTTGAAAGCCTCACGCTTAGTCTGAAATTTCCGAGCTGGAAATCAGAGAAGCCAGTTGTGTTAGTGGTAGTGTACCGGCCCCCTGCTGGTGCTTATCTAGAGTTTCTGTCTGAATTTTCAGATTTCCTTTCTGGATTATTGATCAGTACAGATAAATTCATCATAGTGGATGATTTTAATATTCATATGGATGTTGAAAGTGATAATCTTAAATTAGCTTTCAATTCTCTTCTAGAATCAATGGGTATCTCACAAAAAGTGGACGGGCGGACGCATTGTTTTGATCATACTCTCGATCTCGTTCTCACCTACGGTGTTGAAACTGATGGTCTGTTGGTGTCACCTGTAAACTCCCTTTTATCCGAACATTATTTAGTAACGTTTGAATTCAATGTTGTCGATGTTGAAGTGCAAAATAGGAGGTATTATTTTAGCAGATGTTTGTCTGTTGAAGCTATTGCTAAATTTAAGGAGGCCATTGCTCATCTTACGACAGTGGAAAATAGTGATGTAGTCGAGGCCAGTGACCTGGGTTCTACCTCTGATGTTGATTTTCTTGTTAGTAACACTGCTGATTTGTTGCACTCAGCTTTAGATGAAGTTGCTCCTTTGAAAAGGAGGGTTTCTAGTAGGGATGGGAATTCATCCGTGTATCATTCTATCTTTCCATTTTCAATTGGTAATCAAAAACCAAAACATGAAAAAGTGACTGGTTATTTTGTTATTTGTTTTTTATTATAACACAAAAAACGGAAAAACGTCTGGTTTTTCATATTTCAATTTTAGGCACAGATCAAAAATACGAAATCGAAAAACGGGTCACAGGACTGAATTTGATTTTAATATTTAATTGGTCGAGTTTACGTGACCCGGAAATGTCCTACATCCATGGTACGCGGCAGTTCGGGTAACCATGGCTACCATGGCGGCTCTGGAACAACAGATTAAGGATTATTTTTAAAAGATTGATTAAGGACTTGTTCCACAGCGGTTTGACGCACAAACACATTTCCTGCACGTTGCAGCAGATGGATCTCCTGCAATGCTCAAATGAGCGTCAGAAAATTCTGTGCTTGGCATGATCTGAGGAGAAAAAGATATCAGACGCAGAGCTGGAGAGCGCTTTGATTCAATCTATTTATGAGGTTTTTATTCAGATGTCCACAGTATAGGCTATTGCAAATATACACACTGCATGCGACGCGAACGAGCGTCAGCGTCAAAAACAGTTCCATTGCTTTATTTTCTATTGCACTGTCTACAGTGGTTGCGAGCGACGTGGCGCGATGCTGTGCGTCGCGGCGCGCCGTTTTGAGCTGGACTTTTGTCGCACGCCCTGCTTCTATTTTCTTCCCGTCGCTTGCGTTGAAAGCCGGTTGAAAGTTGAAAAAAAAGTTGAAAGCGCTGTAGGAAACAGTCATTTCAATACAAAAACCTCAAAAAAGTGGCAGCTGGCTGGAGGGAGATCGCCAGGCTGGAAGGTTCTGATAAGATAATAAGATATAATAAGAATCTTATCTTAATCTTACTAGGGCTTAATTTGTCCCGGATCCTGCCAGATTTCTCGTGTCCTCTGCTTTTCCCCACATCCCAGTAATGATCTGACATGCTGACATGTTTGCTGCATTTAACACCACACGCCGGTCACTCCACGCTGTTCGCTGTTTGATTGTGTCACCACACGCCGTTATTAATTGTTCGGTTTTTTCCCCACTTATTCCACCGAATAATAAGTGTGTTTTCTGTTTAGAAAGTACAAACGTAGGAAGATTACAAGTAATCACCCATCTTTTACTTGTCCCTTTACTCTTTTAGGAGTAATTTTAGGAGTTTCTTTCAGGAGCGCACGGGCGGGTGAATAAAGGCTGATTTATGGTTCCGCGTAAAATCGACGGCGTAGCCTACGGCGTAGGGTACGCGGCATAAATCAGTCTTTTAAAAGGCGAGTCTCAGCTGTCAATCAAAAGAACGTGGTAGAACGTGGGGGCCGATAACGAGTTCAGTGTGGACAGAACGCGTCCGATTCCACGCAGTGCGACGCAACAGTCGGACGCTCGCAGTTAGGACAGGCTGTTAGGTAGCCGTAATTTTTGTTGACCGCTTTGTACTGATCACTGATCACCCCGATCACGTTTGCAGTGTACACGTTTAAAACCCATTAAGCATGTCGGAAGGCCGTTGTGGTTGAGTTTTGTCATTAAACGCCATAAAACTTCTCTCGGACTCAGCGTGCTTCTCTGTCAGCAGCAGCGTGTCATGCAAATATACAGGACCTAACAATAAACTCTCAAGCGGCTCTTAAAAGTACAGGAAAGCCGCAATACCAGCTATCTGTCTTCACTGGGGGTGCATCAAATCAAATCAAATCAAATCAAACTTTATTTATATAGCACTTTTCATACAAATAATGAAACACAAAGTGCTTAACAGAAAAAAAAAAAAACAAGAAAAGCAAATAAACATAAAACTTATTAATGCTACCCCCCCCCCCCTCCCCGCAGACAAAAGCACACTACAATTCACACAGACACGCACGCAGACACACGGTGTAGACATGGCTAGGCACAGAGGATCCAGGTGACGAAACGGTAACAGGGAGCCGTCCACGCCAGGAGGTCTCATAGCCCGCAGCTACAAGGGGGGGGGGCCCACAGAGACCATCCCGGCCCGGATGGATAGAGGAGTCCACACCACAGCGGTGAAGCCGTGGTGCAGAGCTTCACAACCATCCAGGCCAGAACCACCCCCAGGACGACCCCCTGCAGGCCAGAGTCACTCCCAGCATGGAGGCTCCCCATGAGGAAACACTGGAGATAAAAGCTGCAAGAAAGCAGGATAAAATACACTAAAGGAGTTTATAAAAAACATAAAAACATAAAACATACAAACATAAAATCCTAAAAGTATGTCTAGAAAGTAAGACATTAAAAACTAAAATAATAAGACAGTAAAATGTATAAAATAGACCATAAATAACAACTAAAATATTTAGATAGAACATTGAGATTAAACAAAAATAAAATACGATAAGAAAGGATAAACTAAATATAAAACAGATCAGTAAGATTCAATAAAAGGAGAAGGTCGGGTTGGACGAACCCTGAGAGAGCTCCATCAGCCATACCATGAATTCTGGCGTCAGGTAAAGTTTGTGCTGCAGTGCAATTTATACATATAATGGTAATCACGTGGATACCTCACGCGTGGGACTAAATTAATTCTTCCAACCCGACCTTCTCCAGCATGCACCCCAGTGACACAGATAGCTGGTCACGAACTTTCGGCCATGATGGTCCCGTCTGTCACGGGATTACACATTTTCTGTCAGTGTTTGCTATATAATATATAATAATATTTGCAATATACTGTGGACATCTGAATAAAAACCTCATAAATAGATTGAATCAAAGCGCTCTCCAGCTCTGCGTCTGCTATATGTCTTTTTCTCCTCAACGTGCAGGAAATGTGTTTGTGCGTCAAACCGCTGTGGAACAAGTCCTTAATCAATCTTTTAAAAATAATCCTTAATCTGTTGTTCCAGCGCCGCCATGGTAGCCATGGTTACCCGAACTGCCGCGTACCATGGATGTAGGACATTTCCGGTAAACCCGACCAATTAAATATTAAAATCAAATTCAGTCCTGTGACCCGTTTTTCGATTTCTTATTTTTGATCTGTGCCTAAAATTTAAATATGAAAAACCAGACGTTTTTCCGTTTTTTGTGTTATAATAAAAAACCAAAAACAAAATAACTGTGACCCGGTCCATGTATCTTTTGGTCATTGGATTTTTCCATCATGAGTGGGAATCAAAAAACAAAAAACCATTGGTTTATTTGATTTTCCTTTTAAAACAAAAAACAAATATTGAATTGGTCAGTGTATCTTTTGGTCATTGGATTTTTCCATCATGAGTGGGAATCAAAAAACAAAAAACGATTGGTTTATTTGATTTTCCTTTTAAAACAAAAAACAAATATTGAATTACACTGCATTTTTTCTTTTTTTGTGTTAATATGATTTAACAAAGATTCAAAATACGCTTTTATTTTCATTTTCTATTTCATATAAGAAAAATGAAATCACTAGTCAACAGGAACGAAAAAACGAACCAAAAACAACCGTTTATTCGTATTCGTGCACCGGAAGCTGGCATTTACAACCGAGTGAACTTAGTTCTGGATATTTGACAGGCATTCCTGTGACAATTCTCTCCAGGGGAAGTTGTTCTGTACCACCCCGTCCCACTCGAGCCAGCCACTCTAGGCTACTATTCCCCCCCCCCACCCTGTGTTTTCTGCGGTGCATTCACACTATACGCGAGCAGAGGTGGACAGAGTACTCAACCCCAGTACTTGAGTAAGAGTACAAATACTACTGGTCAAAATTTACTCCGTTACAAGTAAAAGTAGCTCAGTCAAAATATTACTCTAGTAAGAGTAGAAAAGTACTTGCTTTTAAAGGTACTTAAGTATCCAAAAGTAAATGCTTTTAAATTTACTTTAAGTAAAAGTAAGAGTAAGAGTAAATTTCTTATTTTCCACATCAGTAAATTACTATATTTTTTCTAAATTAATTGTTGCGGCTCTGTCTTGACAAACGCAGGCTACTTTGGCCGTATCGTTTTGAAGAGGCTTGACGTATTTCCGCTTTCCGTACATCCCAGTGGAGAGCGTGCACTGTGATAGGTCTCCTCCTTTGACAAAAACAGCTTGTGTCCAATAGGATTTTAGGGAAGAAGAAAAAAGAGCAGACCTGAAAGTAACGAGTACTTTTCAGCCTCCCTAGAAATTTACTCGAGTAAAAGTAAAAATATTTGTCTTGGAAATGTATTCAAGTAAGAGTAATAAGTACCAAAGAAATCTAATACTCAAGTAAAGTACAAATCCTCTGGATATGTACTTAAGTACAGTACTCAAGTAAATTTACTCCGTTACTGTCCACCACTGTACGCGAGGCATGTATTTTACTCGTATTTACTGACATTACGCCCACAGATGTAGCTACAGTTGTCATAGCAACAGTAAACACCAGGTCAAAGCAGCAACGGGACTGTGGTCATTTGTTGTGGGGATAATGGGCTGACGTCAGTTCTAGAGCTTGTTAAAAGATAGAAAAATGTTCTTTACCACAGGCTGCTGCATGTTAGCATCTCAATATCATGTGAAAGTTCACTCTTCTGATGGATTTGAACTACATGCATTTGCAGCTACAACAATGTCAAGACGGTCATTCATGATTTCCACTGCAGCCTCCATGTTTCTACCGGGAGAAGGGTCGTGAAAAGCACGGAAAAATAATAAAAAAAAAAAAAAACTAGAATAGGCTACAATATGCCGACAGTCCATTATGCCGAAGGCCGTGCTATAATTGTTACAACGTTTGGGTAGGCTGTGACCTTCATCAGGTTAACTGTCAGACAGTTCATGTAGGTGGAAAAACACGTCACTCATTGTGTCATTCAATCTTCATTCATAAATTCTGGCTCAGGTCTGACACTGAGTGGCCTAAATAGTAAACGGTCACGCAGTGCGCATCAATTACCACTTGAAACAAGAAACACACACAGGAAAAACGCCGAGATAAATATCTATCCATACAAAATAAAGAACAACAGCAACAACAATAATAATACATCTATTAGACCAAAAGGTAAAATAAAATTAACTTAGGCTTTTTTACCCACAAAATGACAAGATGGTGATAAAATGAAAATAATAAACTCTATTGTCATAGAACTTTTCTAAGTTTGCAAGGCACTTCAAAAACAGATTTAAAAAAAAGCACAGATAAAAACAACACAGACAACGAAATATACAGGCCCTAATAGCTTATAAGATAATATAATAGGCTATATTAGGCTATGAATAATTTTATAAATGCACAACGACGTCTGAGTTAAGGAAGTCTGAGAGAGAGAGAGAGAGATAGAGAGAGAATTAGCAGAGCCTACAGACGTTTAAAAGTCCAAACAAGCAGACTTATGCGACAGATGCCAGGGTTCTCCCTGCAATTTAAGTCATATGTTTTTCTCCTGTCCTAGGTTACAGAAATTTTGGAGTGATTATTCTGTGATCATGTCTAAAGTTCTGGGTAAAAAAGTTGTTATGGCCCCTCTCTTAGCAATATTCGGACTCACTGTCGACTCCTCACATATCAGCCACACACAGTCAGAAGTATTGGCTTTCACATCCCTTTTAGCAAGACGTCGTATCTTACTTTTATGGAAATCCCCCAGGTCCCCGTCTATTTCTATTTGGCTTAGTGATGTTATGTTTTTTCTTAAATTGGAGAAGGTGAGATACTCTGTAAAAGGCAACTCAGCTAAATTCATTCACAAATGGCAATCGTTCATAGACCACTTCACCGCGTTGAAGACTCTACCCACCGACTGACCCCCCCCCCCCCTCCCTTAATTTTCTTTTCATCTCCTTAATTTGTTTTTTTTTATGTTTTATTTATTTCCAGTTTCATTTCTTGCTCATCTGTTTATTTAATTTTTAACGCTACAGAGACTCTGTTCCTTTGTTAGGCTTTGTGTGTTTAAAAAAAAAAAAAAAAAAAAAAAAAAAGGAGACAATGTATAATGCGTCTGTTCGACTACACGTTTCCATGTGTTAAGTGTATGTTGTTTCTTATAAAAAGATCAATAAAAAAAAAAAATAAAAATAAAAGTCCAAACAAAAGTATTTACTCACAAGAAGTGATTGTAATCAATTACATAATTTAAAGTAGATTTTTACTAAATATGATAATACATCTAGGCCTATGCGTGGTCTAATGATCAGCTCTCAACGTAAGACTATATTAAATTCTCTGTGGATTAATGCTCCACCTGCATCAATTGGATCCTCGTCAAAAGGACATGTCATGTTCGTAGCCTAATAGTAGTGAAAAGAAAAGTTGTAACACTGATTTTTTTTTTTCTAATCAATGAAAGACGGCATAACTGCCTCAACTGCACACTGACAGAAAAGAGGAGGGAAGGAAAAACGCAGGTGTAATCCACAATTAGTGCACTGAAATGTCAGGAGACATACGCATCTGGATTAGCCTGTGTCATACAAATATGTGATTAGAATGCAGACAAAAGATCAAAACAAATATGAAACAGAAAATTAATGCAGTTTAATTAATCAAATAAAACATCAAAATTATTGTCCTCCATCTGTAACTTCCGGGTCCGTGTATCTTTTGGTCATTGGATTTTTCCGTCATGAGTGGGAATCAAAAAACAAAAAACGATTGGTTTATTTGATTTTCCTTTTAAAACAAAAAACAAATATTGAATTACACTGCATTTTTTCTTTTTCCGTGTTAATATGACTTAACAAAGATTCAAAATACGCTTTTATTTTCGTTTTCTATTTCATATAAGAAAAATGAAATTACTAGTCAACAGGAAGGAAAAAACGAACCAAAAACAACCGTTTATTCATATTCGTGCACCGGAAGCTGGCATTTACAACCGAGTGAACTTAGTTCTGGATATTTGACAGGCATTCCTGTGACAATTCTCTCCAGGGGAAGTTTGATTTTAATATTTAATTGGTCGGGTTTACGTGACTCGGAAATGGCTCTGTACGCGGCAGTTCGGGTAACCATGGTTACCATGGCGGCGCTGAAACAACAGATTAATGATTATTTTTTAAAGATTGATTAAGGACTTGTTCCACAGCGGTTTGACGCACAATGACATTTCCTGCACGTTGCAGCAGATGTGTCTCCTGCAATGCTCAGAAATGAGCGTCAGAAGATTCTGTGCTCGGCATGATCTGAGGAGAAAAAGACGCAGAGCTGGAGAGCGCTTTGATTCAATCTATTTATGAGGTTTTTATTCAGATGTCCACAGTATATTGTAAATATACACACTGCATGCGACGCGAGCGAGAGTCAGCGTCAAAAACAGTTCCATTGCTTTATTTTTATTGCACTGTCTACACTGGTTGCGAGCGACGCAGCGTCGTTTTGAGCTGGACTTTTGTCGCACGCCCTGCTTCTATTTTCTTCCCGTCGGTCGCTTTGAAAGCCGGTTGAAAGTTGAAAAAAAAGTTGAAAGCGCTGTAGGAAACAGTCATTCCAATACAAGAACCTCAATAAAGTGGCAGCTGCTGGAGGGAGATCGCCAGGCTGGAAGGTTCTGATAAGATAATAAGATATAATAAGAATCTTATCTTAGGGCTTAATTTGTGCCGGATCCTGCCGGATTTCTCGTGTCCTCTGCTTTTTCCCCACATCCCAGTAATGATCTGACATGCTGACATGTTTGCTGCTTTAACACCACACGCCGGTCACTCACGCTGTTCGCTGTTTCATTGCGTCACCGTTCGGTTTTTTCCCCACTTATTCCACCGAATAATAAGCTTGTTTTCTGTTTAGAAAGTACAAACGTAGGAAGATTACAAGTAATCACCATTTTTTTACTTGTCCCTTTACTCTTTCAGGAGTAATTTTAGGAGTTTCTTTCAGGAGCGCATAATTCAAGAGTGAATAAAGGCTGATTTATGGTTCCGCGTAAAATCGACGGCGTAGGGTACGCGGCGACGCGCACCGTTCGGTGACTGGGCCGCGTAACCTACGTCGTAAGGTCTGCGTTGGTGTAACGCGGTACCATAAATCAGCCTTTTAAAAGGCGAGTCTCAGCTGTCAATCAAAAGAACGTGGTAGAACGTGGGGCCGATGACGCGTTCAGTGTTTCAGGACAGAGCGGGTCCGATGCCACGCAGTGTGAAGCGACGGTCGGACGCTCGCATGCAGTTAGGACAGGCTTTTAGGGAGCCGTAGCCTAATTTTTGTTGACCGCTTTGATCACTGATCACCCCGATCACGTTTGCAGTGTACACGTTTAAAACCCATTAAGCATGTCGGAAGGCCGTTGTGGCTGAGTTTTGTCATTAAACGCCATAAAACTTCTCTCGGACTCAGCGTGCTTCTCTGTCAGCAGCGCGTCATGCAAATATACAGGACCTAACAATAAACTCTCAAGCGGCTCTTTAAGGAAAGCCGCAATACCGGCTATCTGTGTTCACTGGGGGTGCATGCTGGAGAAGGTCGGGTTGGAAGAACCTGAGAGAGCTCCATCAGCCATGAATTCCGGCGTCAGGTAAAGTTTGTGCTGCAGTGCAATTTATACATATAATGGTAATCACGTGGATACTTCACGCGTGGGACTAAATTAATTCTTCCAACCCGACCTTCTCCAGCATGCACCCCCAGTGACACAGATAGCCGGTCATTCGGCCATGATGAATCAAAGCGCTCTCCAGCTCTGCGTCTTTTTCTCCTCAGATCATGCCGAGCACAGAATCTTCTGACGCTCATTTCTGATATATATATATATATATATATATATATATATATATATATATATATATATATATATATATATATATATATATATATATATATATATATAATATATATATATAATATAAATAATCTGTTGTTTCAGCGCCGCCATGGTAACCATGGTTACCCGAACTGCCGCGTACAGAGCCATTTCCGAGTCACGTAAACCCGACCAATTAAATATTAAAATCAAACTTCCCCTGGAGAGAATTGTCACAGGAATGCCTGTCAAATATCCAGAACTAAGTTCACTCGGTTGTAAATGCCAGCTTCCGGTGCACGAATATGAATAAACGGTTGTTTTTGGTTCGTTTTTTCCTTCCTGTTGACTAGTAATTTCATTTTTCTTATATGAAATAGAAAACGAAAATAAAAGCGTATTTTGAATCTTTGTTAAATCATATTAACACAGAAAAAGAAAAAATGCAGTGTAATTCAATATTTGTTTTTTGTTTTAAAAGGAAAATCAAATAAACCAATCGTTTTTTGTTTTTGATTCCCACTCATGACGGAAAAATCCAATGACCAAAAGATACACGGACGGTCCGTGTATCTTTTGGTCATTGGATTTTTCCGTCATGAGTGGGAATCAAAAAACAAAAAACGATTGGTTTATTTGATTTTCCTTTTAAAACAAAAAACAAATATTGAATTACACTGCATTTTTTCTTTTTCTGTGTTAATATGATTTAACAAAGATTCAAAATACGCTTTTATTTTCGTTTTCTATTTCATATAAGAAAAATGAAATCCCTAGTCAACAGGAAGGAAAAAACGAACCAAAAACAACCGTTTATTCATATTCGTGCACCGGAAGCTGGCATTTACAACCGAGTGAACTTAGTTCTGGATATTTAACAGGCATTCCTGTGACAATTCTCTCCAGGGGAAGTTTGATTTTAATATTTTATTGGTCGGGTTTACGTGACTCGGAAATGGCTCTGTATGCTGCAGTTCGGGTAACCATGGCAACCATAGCGGCGCTGAAACAACAGATTAAGGATTATTTTTTAAAGATTGATTAAGGACTTGTTCCACAGCGGTTTGACGCACAAACACATTTCCTGCACGTTGCAGCAGATGTGTCTCCTGCAATGCTCAGAAATGAGCGTCAGAAGATTCTGTGCTCGGCATGATCTGAGGAGAAAAAGACGCAGAGCTGGAGAGCGCTTTGATTCATCATGGCCGAATGACCGGCTATCTGTCTTAACTGGGGGTGCATGCTGGAGAAAGTCGGGTTGGAAGAATTAATTTAGTCCCACGCGTGAGGTATCCACGTGATTACCATTATATGTATAAATTGCACTGCAGCACAAACTTTACCTGACGCCGGAATTCATGGTATGGCTGATGGAGCTCTCTCAGGTTCTTCCAACCCGACCTTCTCCAGCAAGCACCCCCAGTGAAGACAGATAGCCGGTATTGCGGCTTTCCTGTACTTTTAAGAGCCGCTTGAGAGTTTATTGTTAGGTCCTGTATATTTGCATGACGCGCTGCTGACAGAGAAGTAGGCTACGCTGAGTCCGACAGAAGTTTTATGGCGTTTAATGACAAAACTCAGCCACAACGGCCTTCCGACATGCTTAATGGGTTTTAAACGTGTACACTGCAAACGTGATCGGGGTGATCAGTGTTCAGTACAAAGCTGTCAACAAAAATTAGGCTACGGCTCCCTAACAGCCTGTCCTAACTGCATGCGAGCGTCCGACTGTCGCGCCGCAATGCGTGGCATCGGACCCGCTCTGAACGCGTTATCGGCACCACGTTCTACCACGTTCTTTTGATTGACAGCTGAGACTCGCCTTTTAGAAGGCTGATTTATGGTTCCGCGTTACACCAACGCAGACCTTACGGCGTAGGTTACGCGGCCCAGTCACCGAACGGTGCGCGTCGCTGTAGGCTACGCCGTCGATTTAACGCGGAACCATAAATCAGCCTTTATTCACCCGCCCGTGCGCTCCTGAAAGAAACTCCTAACATTAGCCGACTCCTAAAAGAGTAAAGGGACAAGTAAAAGATGGGTGATTACTTGTAATCTCCCTACGTTTGTACTTTCTAAACAGAAAACAAGCTTATTATTCGGTGGAATAAGTGGGGAAAAAACCGAACAATTAATAACGGCGTGTGATTACGCAATCAAACAGCGAACAGCTGGAGTGACCGGCGTGCGGTGCAAACATGTCAGCATGTCAGATCATTACTGGGATGTGGGGAAAAAGCAGAGGACACGATCAATCCGGCAGGATCCGGGACAAATTAAGCCCTAATAAGATTAAGATAAGATTCTTATTATATCTTATTATCTTATCAGAACCTTCCAGCCTGGCGATCTCCCTCCAGCAGCTGCCACTTTATTGAAGTTCTTGTATTGAAATGACTGTTTCCTACAGCGCTTTACACTTTTTTTTCAACTTTCAACCGGCTTTCAACGCGAGCGACGGGAAGAAAATAGAAGCAGGGCGTGCGACAAAAGTCCAGCTCAAAACGACGCTGCGTCGCTCGCAACCAGTATAGACAGTGCAAATAAAAAATAAAGCAATGGAACTGTTTTTGACGCTGACTCTCGCTCGCGTCGCATGCAGTGTGTATATTTGCAATAAACAGTGGACATCTGAATAAAAACCTCATAAATAGATTGAATCAAAGCGCTCTCCAGCTCTGCGTAGCCTTTTTCTCCTCAGATGATGCCGAGCACAGAATCTTCTGACGCTCATTTCTGAGCATTGCAGGAGACACATCTGCTGCAACGTGCAGGAAATGTGTTTGTGCGTCAAACCGCTGTGGAACAAGTCCTTAATCAATCTTTAAAAAATAATCCTTAATCTGTTGTTTCAGCGCCGCTATGGTTGCCATGGTTACCCGAACTGCAGCATACAGAGCCATTTCCGAGTCACGTAAACCCGACCAATAAAATATTAAAATCAAACTTCCCCTGGAGAGAATTGTCACAGGAATGCCTGTTAAATATCCAGAACTAAGTTCACTCGGTTGTAAATGCCAGCTTCCGGTGCACGAATATGAATAAACGGTTGTTTTTGGTTCGTTTTTTCCTTCCTGTTGACTAGGGATTTCATTTTTCTTATATGAAATAGAAAACGAAAATAAAAGCGTATTTTGAATCTTTGTTAAATCATATTAACACAGAAAAAGAAAAAATGCAGTGTATTCAATATTTGTTTTTTGTTTTAAAAAGGAAAATCAAATAAACCAATCGTTTTTTGTTTTTTGATTCCCACTCATGACGGAAAAATCCAATGACCAAAAGATACACGGACCACGGACCCTTCCGGTGCACGAATATGAATAAACGGTTGTTTTTGGTTCGTTTTTTTGTTCCTGTTGACTATTGATTTAATTTTTCTTATATGAAATAGAAAACGAAAATAAAAGCGTATTTTGAAACTTTGTTAAATCATATTAACACAAAAAAAGAAAAAATGCAGTGTAATTCAATATTTGTTTTTTGTTTTAAAAGGAAAATCAAATAAACCAATCGTTTTTTGTTTTTTGATTCCCACTCATGATGGAAAAATCCAATGACCAAAAGATACACTGACCTGAATTACACTGCATTTTTTCTTTTTCTGTGTTAATATGATTTAACAAAGATTCAAAATACGCTTTTATTTTCGTTTTCTATTTCATATAAGAAAAATGAAATCAATAGTCAACAGGAACGAAAAAACTAACCAAAAACAACCGTTTATTCATATTCAGTGCAGTGTTTGGCGGGTGTGCTTGTGAGAACTGGGGTCCCTGGAGGTCCTGGAGGCAAAGGGAAAGCCCAAGTACCCCCGTACCGGGACGTGGTCCCGGTCTTGGCCGGGTGCAGTGCAGCGTTTGGCGGGCTGGGTGTGAGTGTCTGGGGTCTCTGGGCGCCTAGGTCGGGTCCCGGGACTCGTGGGTCCCTGGGTCCTGGCCACTTTCGCCCGATTTCCAGACACTTTGGCCGGCTTTTAAGACAGAAACGCCGGTTTTTCTGTGACGCTTCCAGGCTTCCTCCAGCCTTCTGTGTCCGCTCCCCGGGCTCCCCCCTCGGCCCCGGGCGTCCCGCTGCGCCCCCGCACCCACCGAACCACCTCGATTGGCAACCGCGGCCTGACATCGGAGGGCCCCCGCCGCTCCCGGCTTCACGGCCGGCTCGCGGTCGGGCGGTTCCTCCGTCCTTCGGGCCCGCCTCTGCGGCGCTGCTCCCCCCGACCACCGGGGGGTCTGCAGCGCCTCCCTCTCGGTAGCGAGACCGAGTCGACCCGTCCGCCCCAGGTGTCCCCCCACGGAGCCCCGCCGCCGCCGGGCAGGCCGACCTCCGACGTCGGCTGCCGCTCTTGGTGTGCGGTGTTAGTTCTCCGGGAAAAACAGCGTTTCTCAAACCCTACCACGCCGCATACAGCTGAACCGGGGCCCTGATATGATGGTCACCCCCAGCCCGAGCGGACCCACCCGCCCGCCCAGAAAACGGTGCGTCGAGGCGGGGCGAGGTTCCGGCCGCTCCCGAGGTCTCCCCGCACGGGGCTGCCGAGACCCGAGTCCCGTTGCTGCTTTGACCTGGTGTTTACTGTTGCTATGACAACTGTAGCTACATCTGGGGGCGTAATGTCAGTACGGGGAGCCGGGGGAGCGGACACAGGCGGCTGAAGGAAGCCTGGAAGCATCACAGAAAAAACGGCGTTTCTGTCTTAAAAGCCGGCCAAAGTGTCTGAAAATCGGGCGAAAGTGGCCAGGACCCAGGCACCCAGGAGTCCCGGGACCGGACCCAGGGACCCACGAGTCCCGGGACCCCACCAGGCACCCAGAGACCCCAGACACTCACACCCAGCCCGCCAAACGCTGCACTGCACCCGGCCAGGACCGGGACCACGTCCCGGTACGGGGGGTAGCCTACTTGGGCTTTCCCTTTGCCTCCTGGACCTTCAGGGACCCCAGTTCTCACAAGCACACCCGCCAAACACTGCACTGAATATGAATAAACGGTTGTTTTTGGTTCGTTTTTCGTTCCTGTTTACTAGTGATTTCATTTTTCTTATATGAAATAGAAAACGAAAATAAAAGCGTATTTTGAATCTTTGTTAAATCATATTAACACAGAAAAAGAAAAAATGCAGTGTAATTCAATATTTGTTTTTTGTTTTAAAAGGAAAATCAAATAAACCAATCGTTTTTTGTTTTTTGATTCCCACTCATGATGGAAAAATCCAATGACCAAAAGATACACGGACCAGTCACTTTTTCATGTTTTGGTTTTTGACTGCCAATTGAAAATGGAATGAACGAATGATACGTGGGTCCGTGTATCTTTTGGTCATTGGATTTTTCCGTCATGAGTGGGAATCATAAAACAAAAAACGATTGGTTTATTTGATTTTCCTTTTAAAACAAAAAACAAATATTGAATACACTGCATTTTTTCTTTTTCTGTGTTAATATGATTTAACAAAGATTCAAAATACGCTTTTATTTTCGTTTTCTATTTCATATAAGAAAAATGAAATCCCTAGTCAACAGGAACGAAAAAACGAACCAAAAACAACCGTTTATTCATATTCGTGCACCGGAAGCTGGCATTTACAACCGAATGAACTTAGTTCTGGATATTTAACAGGCATTCCTGTGACAATTCTCTCCAGGGGAAGTTTGATTTTAATATTTTATTGGTCGGGTTTACGTGACTCGGAAATGGCTCTGTATGCTGCAGTTCGGGTAACCATGGCAACCATAGCGGCGCTGAAACAACAGATTAAGGATTATTTTTTAAAGATTGATTAAGGACTTGTTCCACAGCGGTTTGACGCACAATGACATTTCCTGCACGTTGCAGCAGATGTGTCTCCTGCAATGCTCAGAAATGAGCGTCAGAAGATTCTGTGCTCGGCATGATCTGAGGAGAAAAAGACGCAGAGCTGGAGAGCGCTTTGATTCATCATGGCCGAATGACCGGCTATCTGTCTTCACTGGGGGTGCATGCTGGAGAAGGTCGGGTTGGAAGAATTAATTTAGTCCCACGCGTGAGGAATCCACGTGATTATCATTATATGTATAAATTGCACTGCAGCACAAACTTTACCTGACGCCGGAATTCATGGTATGGCTGATGGAGCTCTCTCAGGTTCTTCCAACCCGACCTTCTCCAGCAAGCACCCCCAGTGAAGACAGATAGCCGGTATTGCGGCTTTCCTGTACTTTTAAGAGCCGCTTGAGAGTTTATTGTTAGGTCCTGTATATTTGCATGACGCGCTGCTGACAGAGAAGTAGGCTACGCTGAGTCCGACAGAAGTTTTATGGCGTTTAATGACAAAACTCAGCCACAACGGCCTTCCGACATGCTTAATGGGTTTTAAACGTGTACACTGCAAACGTGATCGGGGTGATCAGTGATCAGTACAAAGCTGTCAACAAAAATTAGGCTACGGCTCCCTAACAGCCTGTCCTAACTGCATGCGAGCGTCCGACTGTCGCGCCGCAATGCGTGGCATCGGACCCGCTCTGAACGCGTTATCGGCCCCACGTTCTACCACGTTCTTTTGATTGACAGCTGAGACTCGCCTTTTAGAAGGCTGATTTATGGTTCCGCGTTACACCAACGCAGACCTTACAGCGTAGGGTACGCGGCGCGGTCACCGAACGGTGCGCGTCGCCGCGTACCCTACGCTGTAGGCTACGCCGTCGATTTTACGCGGAACCATAAATCAGCCTTTATTCACCGCCCGTGCGCTCCTGAAAGAAACTCCTAACATTAGCCGACTCCTAAAAGAGTAAAGGGACAAGTAAAAGATGGGTGATTACTTGTAATCTCCCTACGTTTGTACTTTCTAAACAGAAAACAAGCTTATTATTCGGTGGAATAAGTGGGGAAAAAACCGAACAATTAATAACGGCGTGTGATTACGCAATCAAACAGCGAACAGCTGGAGTGACCGGCGTGCGGTGCAAACATGTCAGCATGTCAGATCATTACTGGGATGTGGGGAAAAAGCAGAGGACACGATCAATCCGGCAGGATCCGGGACAAATTAAGCCCTAATAAGATTAAGATAAGATTCTTATTATATCTTATTATCTTATCAGAACCTTCCAGCCTGGCGATCTCCCTCCAGCAGCTGCCACTTTATTGAAGTTCTTGTATTGAAATGACTGTTTCCTACAGCGCTTTACACTTTTTTTTCAACTTTCAACCGGCTTTCAACGCGAGCGACGGGAAGAGAATAGAATCAGGGCGTGCGACAAAAGTCCAGCTCAAAACGACGCCGCGTCGCTCGCAACCAGTATAGACAGTGCAATAAAAAATAAAGCAATGGAACTGTTTTTGACGCTGACTCTCGCTCGCGTCGCATGCAGTGTGTATATTTGCAATATACTGTGGACATCTGAATAAAAACCTCATAAATAGATTGAATCAAAACGCTCTCCAGCTCTGCGTAGCCTTTTTCTCCTCAGATGATGCCGAGCACAGAATCTTCTGACGCTCATTTCTGAGCATTGCAGGAGACACATCTGCTGCAACGTGCAGGAAATGTCATTGTGCGTCAAACCGCTGTGGAACAAGTCCTTAATCAATCTTTAAAAAATAATCCTTAATCTGTTGTTCAGCGCCGCTATGGTTGCCATGGTTACCCGAACTGCAGCATACAGAGCCATTTTACGTAAACCCGACCAATAAAATATTAAAATCAAACTTCCCCTGGAGAGAATTGTCACAGGAATGCCTGTCAAATATCCAGAACTAAGTTCACTCGGTTGTAAATGCCAGCTTCCGGTGCACGAATATGAATAAACGGTTGTTTTTGGTTCGTTTTTTCGTTCCTGTTGACTAGGGATTTCATTTTTCTTATATGAAATAGAAAACGAAAATAAAAGCGTATTTTGAATCTTTGTTAAATCATATTAACACAGAAAAAGAAAAAATGCAGTGTATTCAATATTTGTTTTTTGTTTTAAAAGGAAAATCAAATAAACCAATCGTTTTTTGTTTTTTGATTCCCACTCATGACGGAAAAATCCAATGACCAAAAGATACACGGACCTACGTGGATTGGAATTGATAAGATTTTTTTTTATTCCGATTCCATTTTCGATTCTGCTTAAAGATTCGATTCTTTATCGATTCTCTTATCGATTCTCATTTGGAAAAAAGGAGAAGAAACAATTTTAGTATCAACTTTGTATTAATAAAACAAAGTTGATACTAAAATTGTTTCTTTGTTTCAATTTCTTTGTTTCTCTGATCTTTTTTGTTCAAAGATATAAAACTTTTATATCTTTGAACAAAAAAAATATAAGTGAGGTCGTAAGATGCCCCCAGCCTTGGGCTCCTCGATGGTGCCAGGTGGTCCCCACAAAATTATTTGTAATATACAGTAAATCAATCATCTTTATTATCGACCGTAGTCAGCAGGGAAAGAGGGTAAAGGAAAACATACAATACAACAAACACAAAACATACATGATAATATAAATACACATCGAGCTAACAAATAAAAACACAATTAAAATAAATAAAAGCTATAAAAACTATAAAAGACATGCGTACCAATGTTTCCAGCTGACGAGCTGCAGCTGTATCAGGAGCTCCGCTGTCCGCCGGAGTGCCTTGCATGTCCGCGTCTCCGAGAGCGCAGCTCTTCTAAAGCCTGAATTATGGTTCCGCGTTAAATCGACGCAGAGCCTACGGCGTAGCCTACGGCGTAGGGTATGCGGTGACGCGCGCCTTACGGTGCGTGTAGCCGCGAACCCTACGCCGTAGGCTCTGCGTCGGTGTAACGCGGAACCATAAATCAGCCTTACCACACACTGACTCCGCGCTCCCAGCGCATCAGCCGACTGAGCCCTAACAGTTTCCCCCCTTTGTTGAAATGTCCACATTGCATGAATTGTCGCCCTGTTGTCATCCTTTTTGGTAAAATGTAACCAAACTTTCGAGCGTTTATGCCGCTTTGTCCATGTGTTTTCCTGCTGGGCGCGAATGCGCACGTTGCGCAACGTGCTTGGTGACGTCATTCACGCCCACTGGAATCGATAAGGGAATCGTTTGCGAAAAAGGCAAACGATTCCAAGGAATGGAAACACTGGGAACCGGTTTCTCAACAAGAACCGGTTCTCGATTCCCATCCCTAGTTTCTAGCCACAGGAGCTTACCTCCCTGGTATAATTCAGATATCCGCATGTTGAAAAAAAAACGTAGGTAAAATGGAAAGAAAGTGGTACTCTTGTAAGTCTGT
This sequence comes from Cololabis saira, assembly GCF_033807715.1. NCBI lineage: Eukaryota > Metazoa > Chordata > Actinopteri > Beloniformes > Belonidae > Cololabis > Cololabis saira. The sequence continues at coordinate 53,283,941 of NC_084589.1, forward strand.
AGACTCTTATCGTGAATGGAAAGATATTCTAATAGTATATGAAAAAGCCATTCACAAAGCCAGAACAGCTTATTATTCAACGTTGATAGAGGATAACAAAAGTAACCCACGTTTTCTGTTCAGCACTGTAGCCAGGCAGACAAAGAGTCACAGCTCTGTTGAGCCGTGCATTCCTGCAGCTCTCAGTAGTGAGGACTTTATGAGCTTCTTTAACAGTAAAATCACGAGAATTAGAGAAGAAATCAACCAGCCGGTTGTGGGCGTTTCTTCAGCTTTAGCGACTTCCCTAGGCTCTGACTTGACTCTAGACTGTTTTGATCCTGTAGACCAGTGGTCCCCAACCTTTTCTGAACCGCGGACCGGTTTAATGTCTGACAATATTTTCACGGCCCAATCTAAAGGTGTAGCTGACAAAAACTAAATAAAATGACCGGCATTAAAAACTGTGGTATTTTCGCTATAGTAGTAGTAATGATAATAATATTAATAATAGTGATAGTAATAATAATAATAATAATAATAATAATAATAATAATAATAATAATAATAATAATAATAATAATATTAATAATAATAAAAAAACATCATTTTTTAAGAAATAGAATGAAATAATGGAAATTGTAAATTACCTATAATATCAGTGTTTCTATAAATGTGTTTTTATGTTTGTTTTCTCATTAACGTTATTTAAAGCCAGGATTTTATTTTATTGTTATATATTAAGTAGACTGATATTTAGTGCTTTTATTTTGAAGGCGTCTCACCGAGACCTCGTAAACATCCGGCGCTTCGGAATTTAAGGGTAAAAGTTTAATGGCTGTAGAAAGTGTGTCTGAAAGACTAAACTAGTGTCGGGAATGCTAAAGTGGAGCCTAACTGACACAAAAAGCACCTGCTGATGAGGATTTGTGCAAATTTTATACCGTATTTATGTCCAGCTTGAGTTTGGTCGCTCATGTATTGTGGTAGCTTTATTGCCAACCGAGCGAACAGCTGCGTCTGTCTGTATTTAAGTTAAACTTATATGAATGTAGAAAGACTAACTATTTTATTTTATTTTATTCCTTTATAGCTCTTACGGTGTGTTTGCAGTGTATTTACATCCAAGGAATAAAAACATTGTGAACCATCAGTTTGAGAGTCATCCATCATCAGTCGGGGATTCTACAGAAATTATTTTTTAATTAAAAAAAATAAAAAATAAAAAATAATAATTTTCTCTCTGTGCGGCCCGGTACCAAATGACCCACGGCCCGGTACCGGGCCGCGGCCCGGGGGTTGGGGACCACTGTTGTAGACCTCTCTGAGCTGACTTCACTCATTAATAGAGCTAAGTCTACCACATGTATGTTAGACCCCATCCCGACTCCACTATTCAAAAATATTTTTTCTCTTATTGGTGCGACAATACTGGACCAAATCAACCTATCCCTAAGTTTAGGATATGTACCACAGGTTTTCAAAGTCGCAGTAATTAAACCTTTACTTAAAAAACCTTCTCTTGACCCAGACACCTTAGCTAATTATAGGCCAATTTCCAACCTTCTATTTGTGTCTAAAATTCTGGAAAAGGCAGTTTCAAGCCAGTTATGTGACTATTTGTATAGAAATGATCAGATAAGGGATTAGTGTCCATACTGGTTCTACTGGACCTCAGTGCTGCTTTTGACACTATAGATCATGGCATTTTACTGCACAGGTTAGAGCATGTTGTTGGGATTAAAGGGACAGCTCTATGTTGGTTTAAATCATACCTATCTGACAGGTTCCAATTTGTTCATGTACATGAGGTTTCTTCAGAACAGTCAAGGGTCTGTTATGGTGTTCCGCAGGGTTCAGTGCTAGGGCCATCTTGTTCAGTTTATACATGCAGCCGTTGGGAAGTATAATCCAGAATCACGGCATACACTTTCATTGTTATGCTGATGATACGCAGCTCTATTTGTCTATGAAGCCGGATGAAACAGAACCGTTAGTTAAACTTCAGGCATGTCTTAGGGACATCAAGGACTGGATGTCCAGAAATTTCTTGCTTCTAAATTCAGATAAAACAGAGGTTATCATTCTTGGTCCAGAGCATCTTAGGAAGGACTAGATGGTGTTGCGATGGCTTCCAGTGCAACTGTGAGAAACCTTGGTGTTGTTTTTGATCAGGATTTGTCGTTTAAACCATTTGTTAATCAGGTTTATAAAATAGCAATTTTCCATCTCTGTAATATTGCAAAGATTAGGAAAATCCTCTCGCAGAGTGATGCAGAAAAACTAGTTCATGCGTTTGTATCTTCTAGACTAGATTACTGTAATGTGTTATTAGCAGGATGTCCAAGTAATTTGCTGAATAGGCTCCAGCTGATCCAAAATGCAGCAGCACGAGTGCTGACAGGAATCAGCAGGTAATCACCTGTAAAATTCAGAATCCAATTTAAAATGTTATTACTTGCATATAAAGCCCAAAACGGCTTAGCTCTTTTTCTTTTGTTCAGACAAGGATCATCCTTGTCTGAACAAAAGAAAACCAGAAAGCTACATGTGAATCTTACCGTCCCATCTCTTTAATAAATAATGATGTGAAAATAACAGCAAAAGTTCTTGCCAGAAGGTTAGAAATACATTTGCCATCAATTATTGCTCTGGATCAAAATGGTTTTATTAAAGAAAGGCAAGGATCTCATAATATCCATAGATTAATAAATATTATGTATGCCAAGAAGGAATCATCTGATATGGCTGTGATTTGTCTCGATGCGGAAAAGGCCTTTGATAGGGTCGAGCATTAATACCTATTTGAAGTGCTCAATCGTTTTGGCGTAGGCAGCTACTTCCTCAGTTGGATTCAAATCTTATATCAAGACTCAAAGGCTTCAGTGACGACCAACTAGAGTCTCGGAGCAGTTCTCTCTCTGCAGAGAGACAAGGCAGGGATGTCCCTTTTCCCCTCTTCTTTTCGTCCTAGCCATTGAACCTCTAGCAATTGCATTTAGAAACAACAGTGAGATAACTGGTATCAAAATGAATCATATTGATAATAAAATGGGATAATTTGCAGATGACAGACTTGAAACAATCCATACTTACTCTATTGACTTTAATAGAAAAATATGGCAGGCTATAAGGTGAATTCTTCTAAGTTCACAATCCTCTTTCTGAAAAGATCTGAGAGATGAAGTCCTCCACTATCTACACCTTTCAGGAATATTGTTAATAGCTTGACATACCTTGGTGTTAAAATCACACCTTCAATAGATTCCATGGTACCTACTAATGACCACCCTGTCATTGAGTCGGTGCTAGAATCTATTAACAGATGGAAAAGTCTTTACCCCTCTCTATGATTGGGCGTATTAATGTTCTAAAGATGAATATTCTTCCCTAGTTCCTATATCTTTTTCAAACCATCCCACTTGCTCCCCCTTCTAATTTCTTTGTTAAAATGAAACAACTTTTTTGTAATTACATTTGGATCAGTAGACGCTCAAGACTGCGCATGATCTTGTTGTATCTACCACATGACAGAGGTGGTTAAAGCTCCGTTACCTCCAGGGAAACTATTGGGCAGCCCAACTAAGAGCAGTGTCGGTTTGAACAAAAGTCACCGTTGCACTGGGGAAAGATGGAGGAATTCACAACTTCCCAAATCCCCTTATACCTCTACCTCTATCCAACAAATGTATCCACTCTGAAAAAACACACTGCAAAGCCCTTTGTTAGAAACACTGATAGTATGGAATGAGGTGTTAAGTTATCTTGGGGAAAATGCTCCTTTATCCCAGTTTTCTCCTATTTGTGGGAACAGAAACTTCACACCAGGCACTAATGATCTTGGTTTTAAGTTATGGACAGACAGAGGTAAAAGTAAAATATCAGACCTGTATGAGACACTCTTTTAAGATTCTATGAGGTAAACCAAAAGTTTAGCATTGATTCTAAACATTTCTTCAAGTATCTTCAGATAAGAAGCTTCATAGCAAATACACAGAACTATTTAAATCTTCCTGGTCTAAATTCTTTAGAAACTATTGAACTATGATGGAACGGCTGGACTAATTTCAAAATTCTATCAGAATATTATAGCTGCACCAAAAGAATCCTGAGAGGATAAAAGATTAGCAGGGTGTTCAGGCCTTACTGAAGGAATCACTGTAGAAGAGATGCAGGATATATGTTAGCGGTGCCAAGTACAAACAATAAACACAAGGTTCAAACTCCTACAATGTAAATGGCTGATGAGAACATTATTACACCAGTTACTACACAACATTTACACACCAATACCCCAGATACTTGTGTCAAGTGTTGCATACAGAAAGGTAGCCTGTTTCACTGCCTCTGGGAATTAACCCTCATTCAAGAATTTTGGAAAGAGATTTTTACAATGAAATCTCTGTTCATCAAAAAGCAACTTCCTCTTTGTCACAAGCTTTGTATTTTTGATTGTTTCCCTGCAAGCTGGACTTTGAACGATAGCAGGAAGAAGATGGTGGTATTTTGTCTTCTAGAAGTCAAACATAAAATTGCAGAGAAACTTACATATGATGTTAAAGGGAAATATAACACATTTGAGAAGATTTTGGGGCTCTTTTTTGCCATTTCTGGAGGGGGAGGATTTTATTGCAGCTTTGTAGTCTACTGTTGTGTTATATATTTACAATCACTGATCACATTTTGGATGGAGAGTGTTCTAGAAGTACACACCGTGTTTCCATCTGTGTGTGTACATGTTGGTCACTCATTAGCGTCAACATTTTCTTTTCCCTAAACGCCATGATGAGAATCAGTCAGTTACCACAACAGTAAAATATAACACTTAAATCTATACATTTGGAATATCTTCAAGTGCCTATTGGTACGTATTAATGTGCCTTGTGCTGTTTTGTTCTGTTTTTTGTCTTTGTAATTGAAAAAGTCAACAAAAAATATTTGTCAAAAAAAAAAAAAATCAATGCCAACTTCCTCAATATTATGTCCAAATTATGAGATAATACCTGGTTATTATGAGATAGTATGATCACATGACTTTAGCAGCTGTTTTTGAAAACATTGATTTGAAATGAGTTTATCTTTTTATCTCTCTCTCTCTCTCTCTCTCTCTCTCTCTCTCTCTCTCTCTCTGTTACTCACACACACACACACACACACACACACACACACACACACACACACACACACACACACACACACACACACACACACACACACACACACACACACACACACAGAAGCGCAGGCTTCTCAAAAGTCACCTTACCTGTTTTCCTGTACCTGCAGAGAGGCTCCTCCTCTCTACAGGTACAGGAAAGTATTCAGAGTTCAGAGTCCATGTTGATGGACGGAGCAGCAGAGGAGACCAGGTTAGTGTTTGTTCTTTTTTCTTCTGCTGTTTAAATGTCATTTCTGTGGTTCTGGTTGGATCCAGCTGAGGTGTGAAGTGAGATCTGAGGTTTGGGTTCAGATGGAAACACAGAAGTATAGAAGGTCCTTATAAGGGCAGACGTGTGTGCTGAACTTCCTGTCTCTGAACATTCCTGTCCTCCTGGTTCCTGTTTTATCTACATTTTAAGTTCAGGTTCAAGTTCAAGTTTTTTTGAGATACATCATTGCATAACAATATGAATAATGATTTTTCTTACACTTTGACACAAGAGGACCTCCTCTCTTGTCACCTCCTCCCTCCTCACCCCCAGGTCGGTAAACTGTATTTATATAAATGATTTCAATCTCAAAAAGTTGGATTTAATGTACCTGCTTCTCAGAGGTGTTACTTTGGGTATTCTGTGAGTTTAAAAGACATCAAACTTATTTTCCAGGTTTTTCTGCTGCGTGACGTGGAAATTACTGATTATCAGATTTGAATGAATTTGTTCCCAAAACCTGGTTGCATCATTTTGAACATGCAGTTAAATGTAATGTGATGATTTCGGGACAGTTTATACTGAAAAGCTCAATATTGTTCAAAGAGTGTGTTTCTATTGAAAACTGTTGTTTTATGGAAGTTTGAACGATGTCAGTTTGAAGCTCCAACGTTGGAACAACAATTCAATAGAATCCAATTCAATTTCATTTTTATAGCGTCTTTTACAACAGAAGTTGTATCTAGGATCTT